>NC_090341.1:2529847-2863250 GCF_035084215.1 Heptranchias perlo | reverse complement strand
TATGTTAAACCGAGGCCCCGTCTGCCCTCTCAGGTGGACGTAAAAGATCCCATGGCCACTTTTTGAAGAAGAGCAGGGGAGTTCTCCCCGGTGCCTTGCAAATATTTATCCCTGAGCCAATGTCACTTTTTTTAAAAAAAATAGATTATCAGGTCATTTATCTCATTGCTCGAGTGTCAGCCTTGGATTCTGGGCTCAAATCTCTGGAGTGGGATCTGAACCCATGACCTTCTGACTTAGGTGAGTGTGCTACCCACTGAGCCATGGCTGATGGTTAGAGAGGATGTGGAGTTGGAAACTCAGCTCAGGGTCAAACCGAGCACAGGGGGCCTGGTACAGCCCGTGGCCCTGACCAGGGAGAGGAATAGAACCATTGGCGAGGGTGTTTTCCCGATGTTTTGCTGGAGGAAGTTATCAGACAAGCAGTCTTGATGGCTGAGTCTGTGGCCTAGAGAAGTGGATGGAGCTGGGTGTGGATGATGCTAAGGGGGTGGCATGCCTGTTTAGAGCAATGGCTTTAAAGGCACAGGCTAGGTTATCAGCTAAACATCACCACCGTGCTCCAGAAACCTGGCTACCCCTGGGCTAGGGGAGTTCCCATGCCGGTCCACTTGTGTAGAATTTAATGGCAGTTCAGCGGGAACATCAAATGTGCACTGTATTTTTTGATGTGTGGCATTATAAGTGTAGACTTACAGATCAAGGGAAGGAAGAATGATATCACGTGTTTTGTTATTATGAAGTGGGTGAAACTCTCCATTCTGTGTTGGCAGGCTGCGAGAAGACGTTCATTACCATCAGTGCCCTTGGCTCTCACAACCGCTCTCATTTCCGAGATCAGGAGCACTTCACCTGCTCTTTCCCTGGCTGTGACAAACGTTACGACAAGGCCTGCCGCTTGAAGATTCACCTGAGAAGCCACACGGGTACGGTTAACTAATGGAGCAGTCTCCTTCAGCTCTGACTTAATCATTCCACATCTCACCTAACCTTATTTAAAGAAAATTACAACCCACTCTGGGTAACAGTTGATGATAGGAATGTTTAAGACTGACTTATTCATCTGTAAGTATTGATGCCTGTAGCAGAGTCACTGTCTCCTGGCAAAAAAAACTCTTGCTTTCAGAAATAAAAACACTTGCAAGGACGCTGACGTCACTTTTAGACTTATTAAATTTGAAATGTCTTATTCTGCAGCAGCCTGGTGCGTACTCTTATTACCCTACTTCAGGCTACGTGCCATAATCATTGACAGATGTAAAATGCATACAGTTACTAAATTATTATCTGGCTGATGCATTTAGTGCTTTGAGAATGTTTTCCAGTATCATCGTCTCCACAGGGTGCAGTGTATTATGTTTTGGTTTGAATGCATAAGATTTCTTAGTTCAACTGGAGTAAATGTCACTGCAGATTTTTAAAAGGACAATCTTTCTTGTGCAGGCGAAAGGCCCTTTATATGTGACTTCGATGGCTGTGGCTGGTCATTCACCTGCATGTCAAAGTTACTACGACACAAAAGGTAAAAAAAAAGCCCAAAATCAGTGTTAGTTTTGGTAGGATTTATACACGGTTACAGCAGGACATGGGTGAAAAGCAGAACTTTGCAAATTGACATTTAACACAGATTGGCTGTAAAGATTGGGAAGAAGGAGGTGGGTAAAACAGGTACCGCATAAATAGCATTGAGCTAGCTAAGGATGCAGCTGAAAGGAGACGGAGGGATTTGGTAGAGTCCGTGTTTAACGCGTGCAGTAATTGCAGGGCAGCAATCAACAATGCAAATAGAATAATCCAGGCAAAACAGCGATGAGGAAGTTATGCTCAAGGTCCGCAGTGCTCTGGTCTTACTACAGCGTCAGTGCTGTGTCCCGAGACACTAGGAAAGCATTCAATCTTTGGGGGGCAGTGAAGAAATGAGCCTTGAGACCGATCCTTCGTGTCGAAGGGACTGAGAAAAGACTCGAGGGGTTTAGATTTTTCACCCAAGACCAGAGTTATCGCACACCTGATCTTTATCGAGGCGTGTAAAGCAGTTAATGTATAGAGAAGGGGAAAATCACAATACTTTTTCAAATTAAACCAATGCAGTAGAAGGGTGGGTGTGTGGGGGGAAACGTGGGTTCAAACTGACAGAAGGCAAATATAGGACTGGTGGCAGGAAGTTAGTCTCAAATTGATCTACAGATGGAATGGCCACTTGAGTCAGCAATAAAGGCGCAAACCCTGGAATTATTTGAGACCGTTGAATACCGGTGGGGTGGAGGACTAGCGTCTTTCTGGGTGGGGAAGGAAAGGCTGTCCTCGTTTATTTGTCTCGTGCCCTGTCCCGGTGTTTAAAAATAAAACCGCTACCCTTGTCTCTCGAGTGTCCCTCGCGTGTCCCTCGCTGCCAGATAATCTCATGAATTTGCTAACACTATCCACTTTCACAGACTTGGCTGGGGGTCCTTCTATTCTTATGTTCCCAGCGTTTTCTGTTTTTATTTCAGATTTCCAGCTTCTGCAGTATTTAGTTTTTGACCCAAAGAAGGTAGTTTATCGCCTGGCACCTTTAGAGAGAGCTGAGTGGATAATCTGCTGGGAGGGGAGAATTTAGGGCGATTGCAATATCAGCACGTTGGCTTGATTTCCGGGGGAGGGGGTGTGGAGGGAAAAAAATGCAGTTTTTTTTTAAAGTAGGGGGTGAGTAGATGGTCTTGGAGGGGTATTGGTAATAGAGTAATCAGACACGGTGTCTGGACGGAGTAGGGTTGGTGTTTTTGTCGCGCTCTAGACTTTGTTCATTATTTTGGACTGTAGATCTTAAATTAATGGTAATCTCACAGCAGGTGTAATAGATACACCGTGCTGAGGGGTGTTCCAGGGTCGGGGATTAGGCACATCGTTGCAATGGAATAGGGGGATTTGAACTCTATTAAGTTCATCTACCCAACATGGCAGCTAATTTGTGCACAGCAAGCTCCCACAATCATGAAAGTGATAATGACCAGATAATCTGTGATTGGTTGAGGATAAATATTGGCCAGGACATTGGAGAGAATTCCCCTGCTCATCTGCGTGGGATCTATTACATCCACCTGAGAGGGCAGGCGGGGCCTTGGTTTAATATCTCATCAGTAGGACGGCACCCCCACCCCCCAACAGTGCAGCACTCCCTCAGCACTGCACTGGGAGTGCCAGCCTAGCTCTTGTGCTCAGGTCTCTGGAGTGGGACTCAAACCCACGACTTTCTGACTCCGAGGCGAGAGTGCTACCCACTGAGCCACGGTTGACACGTGATGGGCTGAATGGCTCCCTTCTGTGATGTAAATCTCCCATTTCATTCCCAGGATATCAAAACCATGGAACTGCTCAGCTCCCTTAGACTTCCCTTTTACAACCTACAAGTTTTTAAAACTCTGGCTTGGCTAATCATTGTCCTTATTCCCCATCTTCTATTTTACCCCTTTCAGCCTTGGTGCTTTCCTCAGCTACAATCCTCAGTACTAGGTCTCAAAATAAATAGGACACAGCTTCTAGTGCAATCCTTTCACAGTCTGAAGCCGCACCGGGCCCTAAAGTTTGTTTCTCTCTCTAGGACCCATGAAGATGATCGGCGGTTCGTGTGTCCGGTGGATGGCTGTGGAAAATCGTTCACCAGGGCGGAGCACCTGAAAGGGCACAGCATCACTCACCTTGGCACCAGGCCGTTTGTTTGTCCTGTCGAAGGTACGTCTGAGCTACGCTGTGTGTGTAAGGGAGCCTTTGTCAGAGTTCCTTGAAATTGGAAGAGCACCGAGTACATGGTACACCAAAGAGGAAGTGCCACCGATCACATCAGTGTAGAGGCAAGACTTTAAGCACGAGTGCGATAGAATTCTATTGCCTGGACGGGTGCAGCTGTGACAACACTCAAGAAGCTCGACACCATCCAGGACAAAGCAGTCCGCTTAATCAGTAGCTCATCCCCCTCCCCCCCCCCCCCCCCCCCCCCCCCCCCACTGGCGCACCGTGGCTGCAGAGTGTTCTATCCACAGGATGCACTGCAGCAACTCGCCAAGGCTTCAACAGCACCTCCCAAACCCGTGACCTCCACCACCTAAAAGGACAAGGGCAGCAGGTGCATGGGAACAACACCATCTGCACGTTCCCCTCTAA
The DNA here is from genome assembly GCF_035084215.1 of Heptranchias perlo. Lineage (NCBI taxonomy): Eukaryota > Metazoa > Chordata > Chondrichthyes > Hexanchiformes > Hexanchidae > Heptranchias > Heptranchias perlo. The sequence goes on along the minus strand of NC_090341.1, from coordinate 2,859,110 downwards.
GTCACACACTACCCCGACTTGGAAATATACTGTCTGTTCCGTCATTGTCGTTGGGTCAAAATCCTTGAACTCCCTACCTAACCTCACTGTGGGAGCCCCTTCACACAGACTGCAACGGTTCAAGAAGGCGGCTCGCCACCACCTTCTCAACAGGCATCTAGGGGATGGGCAATAAATGCCAGCCTTGCCAGCGATGCCCACATCCCGAGAATGAAGTTTTAGAAAGCAACAGTGATGCTGGGCAGTACGGCCAAATGCACAGTTGTGTCGTCGCTGTTTGGGTAAGGCAGTGTACTTGGCTATAGTAGAATGCACTAGCATCTTAGTTGTGAATTTAATTCATGCTGGAACATTGTTAAAACCCAGCTGGGTCACTAATGTCCTTCAGGGAAAGGAGCCTGTCACCCCTACCTGGTCCGTTCAACACGTAACCCCAATCCCACAATGTGTGGTTGACTTTTATTGCCCTCTTAAGTGGCCTAGCAAGTCATTCAGTTGTCAGGGCAACTGGGGATGGGCAATAAGTGCAGGCTTGTCAGGGCTGCCCACATCCTGACAGATTAAAAAAAGAAGAAAGACTTGCATTTATATAGGGCCTTTCACGACCTCAGGACATCCCAAAGCGCTTTACGGTCAACAAAGTATTTTTGAAGTATAGTCACTATTGTAATGTAGGAAACTCAGCAGCCAATTTGTGCACAGCAAGGTCCCACAAACAGCAATGTGATAATGACCAGATAATTTGTTTTAGTGATGTTGGTTGAGGGATAAATATTGACCCAGGACACTGGGGAGAACTCCCCTGCTCTTCTTCGAAATAGTGGCTGTGGGATCATTCCTTCAGTGCTGCAATGAAGTGTCTGTTTGAATTATGTACTCTAGTCTCTGGACTGGGATTTTCATCCCAGTCAGAAGGTCGTGGGTTCAAGTGTCATGGCTGACATGTTCCCTTAAGTACCAGTGACTGCACTTAGTTGTATGTGAAACGCTGACACTTGATTAAGGTGCTATATAAATACAGATCCTTCTCTCACTTTATTTTAGTTTTTTGGGGATGCAAGTTCTAGTTATACCTAATTGAGTTGGGTCACACATTATACCACAGCACATTGGTGATACAGTAATGCCCTAACCTCCCTTCCCCACCACCAAAACATTTCAGAATTAACATTTTTGTAAACCATGAGTCAAAAGTTTAGATTTGAATTCTATCTTCAGGTTAAAGTATTGGGGAGGGGGGGCCCAGGAAGTAAATTTCTTTACCAATTGCAATCTCTCCCCGTGTGCTCAGGTTGCGAAGCTCGTTTCTCGGCACGGAGCAGCCTGTACATCCACTCCAAGAAACACCTGGAAGATGGCGACAAGATGAAAACACGCTGTCCCCTCTCCAACTGTAGCAAGGTCTTCAACTCGAAACACAGCATCAAGGCCCACATGATGAAGCAGCACAATATCAGCCCTGGTAAGGTCACCTCTACTCGCCAAACCTCTACTTTTAACTGCAGTCATATTTTGTGGCATTGGCTACTGAACAGTGCAGGATTCCAGGAACTGTACCTTTTCCCCTGGCCTGTTCTAACTGGCACCCCAACACTAAAGAGTTATTTAGAAGAGCAGAAATTCTGGTGAGAACAGCTGATTTTCAGGTTCTGCAGAGGATTGGGCCCACACCTCCCTCATTCCCAGGCCTCCCCCTCTCGTTTTCCCTCCCTCCCGTCTCATTCCCCCACCTCATCTATGTCAGCAGTGTCATCCGCCCCTGAGGAAAGGCTTCAGCAGCGGTGTTTCTGTGGCTGCCCGGAGTGCCTGCACTGTGACCGTAGACAGCTGTGGTTACAGTATCTCACCGTTGAAACGCACCTGTCAACATTGTCTGGAACGTAATGCTCCGATTTCTGCCACAGCTCCACGTGTCATTACATACGAGCGTGTAAAAGACCGTTGGGCCCGTCAGTACTTATTCTGTTGATTTAGATGGTGCAGCCACGGGCACTGCCATTCGATTAACTCCTGGGGGTGGGGTGGGGGTGTGTGAGGAATGATCGGTAAACTTCAGCTCATCCAAAACTCTGCTGCCCGTATCCTAACTCGCACCAATCATCCATCATCGCTGTGCTCACTGACCGACATTGGTTCCTGGTTCGGCGATGCCTCGATTTTAAAATTCTCATCCATGTGTTCAAATCACTCCATGGCCTCGCCCCTCCCTATCTCTGTAACCTCCAACAACCCTGCAACCCTTCGGGATCTCTGCACTCCTCCGATTCTGGCCTCTTGTGCATCCCGATTTTAATCGCTCCACCATTGGCGGCCGTGCCTTCAGCTGCCTAGGCCCTAAATTCTGGAAATCCCTCCCTAAACCTCTCCACCTCTCCTTTAAGTCGCTCCTTAAAACCTACCTCTTTGACCGAGCTTTTGGTCACCTGTCCTAATATCTCCCATGTGGGCCGGTGTCAAATTTTGTCTGATAATCGCTCCTGTGAAGCATGTTGGAATGTTTAACGGCGCTGTATAAATGCAAGTTGTTCTTCAGGACAAACTCTGGGGAAATTCCTCTCTGTGTCAATAAGGCAAGCAAGCTCCACGTCACTAGCTGGACTTAACTAAGCTTGATACGTGGAATTGTCCCTGCTCAATATACCCTCCCTTAAGGAACGGTAACGTGCTATACTTGCCGCATCCACCAATAGGTGGCCTTTAGTCAAGTGCTAGAATTACCGCTAGGCTTCCAGACATTGAGACTACAGGAAAAGTAGCTTTATACACAAAGGTTGTGGTATTTTTTGGGAGGGAGAAACAGTATCCACTAACTGGAGGGTCGGTAACTGGAGGACATATTTTAAGGTAATTGGCAAAAGAACCAGGGGGAGATGAGAATTTTTGTTGCGCAGTGAGTTGTTATGATCTGGAATGTGCTGCCTGAAAGGGCGGTGGAAGCAGATTCAATAATAACTTTCAGAAGGGAATTGGATAAATACTTGAATGGGGAAAAATTTGCAGGAATATGTGGAAAGATCACAGGGGTGTGGGACTAATAGGATAGTTCTTTCGAAGAGCCGGTACAGGCACAATGGGCCGAATGGCCTCCTGTGCTGTGTGATTCTAAGTAGAATTGGCGGGGACTGCTCTGAGTTGATAGATTTACTGATATGGAGGGACTTGTGTTTTCAGATCTATTCACCCAGTTGGAGATGACGGGCTCCTTGACTCCGAGCAGCGAGCTGACCAGTCCGAGCCACGGCGACCTCAGCCACGTGGACATTGCCTCGCTCTTCACTGCCGTCCCCGTCAATCCGGTCGGGATCTCGCCGGACATGTCGCTGGTGAGCTCGGGAATCCTGACGATCGACGCTGCCTCTGTGGGCTCTACGCTTGGTGGGACGGTCCCTGTCAATAACGGTGCCATGGGGCAGGCCACGGACCCTCTGACCGTCTCCACTACGGATATGTCGCACGCCATAGACAGCGCTCTGCAGCAAAGCACTTTAAATCTGGACGGCGTGCAGACGGTGGACGCAGAGGCACTGGGGACCCTTACCTCCCTGTCAATACGGGCTCCGAGCAGCTGCCAGGACCTGCAGGGCCTGTCGTCCGGCGGAGCCTTGACTGTCGACGCGACTGCCCTGGCCCCTTCCAGCAGCCTGGGGGGCAGCCACGCCCCGGAGCTGCTGACCCCAGCTAAAGTGGACCGGCACGTGCTGAGTGTGTCCGATGTGATGAGCCAGCAGGAGGGGAGCAAGGTGGTCACTCAGTTTGTCTTCTCAAGTTTAAACCCCCCGACTGGCACCTTCAGCGCACAGAAAGAGCTGGAGTTAAACCTGGTGTCCGGCTGCTCCTTTTTGGTAGGTACCCGATGCGTTTTGCCGACTTGCGGTCCTTTCTGCTTCGGGACTAATAGAACTGCAAGGTTAAAAATTCAGCGGGTGAATAAGCTGTCCCAGTGTGGAACTGACTCATAAGAACATAAGAAATAGGAGCAGGAGTAGGCCAATCGGCCCCTCGAGCCTGCTCCGCCATTCAATAAGATCATGGCTGATCTGGTCCTAACCTCAAATCTAAAATCATGACCAATTTCCTGCCTGCTCCCCGTAATCCCTAATTCCCTTTACTTCTAGGAAACTGTCTATTTCTGTTTTAAATTTATTTAATGATGTAGCTTCCACAGCTTCCTGGGGCAGCAAATTCCACAGACCTACCACCCTCTGAGTGAAGAAGTTTCTCCTCATCTCAGTTTTGAAAGAACAGCCCCTTATTCTAAGATTATGCCCCCTCGTTCTAGTTTCACCCATCCTTGGGAACATCCTTACCGCATCCACCCGATCAAGCCCCTTCACAATCTTATATGTTTCAATAAGATCGCCTCTCATTCTTCTGAACTCCAATGAGTAGAGTCCCAATCTACTCAACCTCTCCTCATATGTCCGCCCCCTCATCCCCGGGATTAGCCGAGTGAACCTTCTTTGTACTGCCTCGAGAGCAAGTATGTCTTTTCTTAAGTATGGACACCAAAACTGTATGCAGTATTCCAAGTGCGGTCTCACTAATACCTTATATAACTGCAGCAATACCTCCCTGTTTTTATATTCTATCCCCCGAGCAATAAAAGCCAATGTTCCGTTGGCCTTCTTGATCACCTGCTGCACCTGCATACTAACCTTTTGATCTTCTTGCACTAGGACCCCCAGATCCCTTTGTACTGCAGTACTTTCCAGTTTCTCGCCATTGAGATAATAACTTGCTCTCCGATTTTTTCTGCCAAAGTGCATAACCTCACATTTTCCAACATTGTATTGCATCTGCCAAATCTCCGCCCACTCACCCAGCCTGTCTATATCCCCTTGTAGGTTTTTTATGTCCTCCTCACTCTCTACTTTCCCTCCCATCTTTGTATCATCTGCAAACTTTGATATGTTACACTTGGTCCCCTCCTCCAAATCGTTAATATAGATTGTAAAGAGTTGGGGACCCAGCACCGACCCCTGCGGAACACCACTGGCTACTGGTTGCCAGTCCGAGAATGTACCATTTATCCCAATTCTCTGCTTCCTGTTAGATAACCAATCCTCCACCCATGCCAGAATATTACCCCCAATCCAGTGATTCTTTATCTTGAGCAATAATCTTTTATGTGGCACCTTGTCGAATGCCTTCTGGAAGTCTAAATACACTACATCCACTGGTTCCCCTTTATCCACTCTGTACGTTATATCCTCAAAGAACTCAAGCAAATTTGTCAGACATGACTTCCCCTTCGTAAAGCCATGCTGACTTTGTCCTATTAAATTATGTTTATCCAAATGTTCCGCTACTGTCTCCTTAATAATAGACTCCAAAATTTTACCCACCACAGATGTTAGGCTAACTGGTCTATAATTTCCAGCCTTCTGCCTACTACCCTTTTTAAATAACGGTGTTACATTAGCAGTTTTCCAATCTGCCGGGACCTTTGCCGAGTCCAGAGAATTTTGAAAAATTATTACCAAAGCATCCACAATCCCCACTGCCACTTCCCTCAAGACCCTGGGATGTAAGCCATCAAGTCCAGGGGATTTATCCGCCTTGAGTCCCATTAATTTACTGAGTACCAATTCCTTAGTGATTTTAATCTCATTTAGCTCCTCCCCCCCCCCCCCCCCCCCCCCCCAGAGCCCCCCGTTTGTCCAGTGTTGGGATATTCTTAGTGTCCTCTACCGTAAAGACTGAAAAAAAATATTTGTTCAGCATTTTTGCCATCTCCATGTTTCCCACCATTAATTTCCCGGTTTCATCCTCTAAGGGACCTACGTTTGCCTTAGCCACCCTTTTTCTTTTTATATAACTGTAGAAACTCTTGCTATCTGTTTTTATATTTTTTGCTAATTTATTTTCATAATCTATCTTCCCTTTCTTAATCAATCCTTTCGTTACTTTTTGCTGTCTTTTGAAGACTTCTCAATCTTCTATCCTCCCACTAAGTTTGGCTACCTTATATGTCCTTGTTTTTAGTCGGATACTATCCTTAATTTCTTTACTTAGCCACGGATGGCTGTCATTTCTTTTACACCCTTTTTTCCTCCGTGGAATATATTTTTTTTGAAAGTTGCAGAATAACTCCTTAAATGAACACCACTGTTTATGTACCGTCTTACCCTTTAAACTATTTTCCCAGTCCACTTTAATCAATTCCGCTCTCATACCATCATAGTCTCCTTTATTCAAGCTCAGTACGCTTGTTTGAGAACCAACCTTCTCACCCTCTAATTGGATATGGAATGTAACCATGTTATGGTCACTCATTCCAAGGGGATCCTTAACTAGGACATTATTAATTAATCCTGGCTCATTACACAGGACCAGGTCCAAGTTTGCCTGCCCCCTTGTAGGATCAGTTACATACTGCTCAAGAAATCCATCCCTAATACACTCAATAAACTCTTCCTCAAGGCTGCCCTGCCCAATTTGATTTGTCCAGTTAATATGATAGTTAAAATCCCCCATAATTATAGCTGTTCCCTTATTACATGCCCCGACTATTTCCTGATTAATACTTCTTCCAGCAGAGTTGCAACTATTAGGCCTATATACTACGCCCACGAGTTTTTTTCCCCTTATTATTCCTTATCTCTACCCAAACTGTTTCATTATCCTGATCCTTTGTCCCAATATCTTTTCTCTGTATTACAGTGATTCCTTCCCTTATTAACATAGCCACCCCACCTCCCCTTCCTTCCTGCCTGTCCTTCCTGATTGTTAAATAACCTGGCATGTTTAATTCCCAGTCGTTGTCACCCTGCAGCCATGTTTCTGTTATGGCCACAAGATCATACCCATACGTCGTTATTTGTGCCGTTAACTCGTCCATTTTGTTACGAATGCTACGTGCATTCAGATAAAGAACTTTCAAATATGTTTTGTGACACTTAATTCCTGCTTTTTCCTTTTTTAACACTTTACCTTTTTTCTCCATACCTTCTGTCCCTTCCTGACACGCTTTCCTCTGTCTCCCTGCTCAGGTTCCCAACCCCCTGCCACAGCTTTGATGCTGGGTTAATCGCCTTGCACCTTCTAGTTTTTATTTTATCTCTCGTGCCTAAAGTACACTTTTTTTCCGCTGCTCTACGCTTTTCCCTTTCACTTGTTCTTGAACAACTGTTTGTACTATTTGTATTGTAGATTTCCCCTGGGTCTTCCCCTCTCTTGCTGCTCTCAACTTTATTCCCTTCTGACTCCCCGCTCAGGTTCCCATCCCCCTGCCACTCTAGTTTAAACCTTCCCCAACAGCACTAGCAAACACCCCCGCGAGGACTCATACCGACAAGACGAGTTATTATGAATGATAATTACGAGTTATTATCTGGAATGCACTGCCTGAAAGGGCGGTGGAAGCAGATTCAATAGTAACTTTCAAAAGGGGAATTGGATAAATAGTTGAAAAGGAAAAATTTGCAGGGCTATGGGGAAAGAGCAGGGGAGTGGAACTAATTGGATAGCTCTTTCAACGATGGACTGAATGGCCTCTGCACTCCATGATACAAGGTGCCAGGATAGGTTCCCAGCCTGTGCTGAGTTAGTCGCTTTGCTAGCGGCTAGAGTGGAAAATTGTGGGGGGTAGGGGGCGGGCACAAGTTAACCCTGCTGCAAAATGTGCACGTCTGGTGAGGACAGAATCTGGGTCAGTTGTGGTGCCCCCTGTGGACGAATGGGGGGTTGAGACTGATCTACGCCAGTAGCGCAAAAAGGGACTCGAAGCAAAGGATAGCTTCAGTGGAAGTGAGAAACCAGGCTGCTGATTCGCTATGATCGATCCGCCCGTCCGTCACTGTCCCGCCACATCCCTTGATTCCCTTAGTGTCCAAAACGCTGTCCATCTCAGTCTTGAATATAGGCAATGACTGAGCGTCCGCAGCCCTCTGGGGCAGAGAACTCCAAAGAAACATTTCCTCACCTCGGTTCTAAATGGCCGACCCCTTATCTTGAGACACTGAACCTTTGTTCGAGACCCTCTAGCCAGAGGAAACAGTTTCAGCATCTACGCTCTCAAGCCCTCTAAGAATTTTACAACCTTTGTTGTACCCCCTGTCTGGCAAGTATATCCTTCCTTGGGCAAGGAGACCAAAACTGTACACAGGTGTGGTCTCACCAGAGCCCTATATAACTCCCTACTCTTATACTCCAACCCCATTGCAATCAAGGCTAACATACCATTTGCTTTCCTAATTGCTTGCTGTACCTGCATGCTAACCTTCTGTGATTTGTGTACAAAGACACCCAAATCCCTCTGATTACCAACATTTACTAGTCCCACCTCTTCAAAAAAAAATCTGATACTCTAATTTCACATTTCCCCATATTATACTCCATCTCGCCCACTTAACCAGTCTATATCCCTTTGCAGCCTCCTTGCGTCCTCCTAGAATCATAGGACGGTTACAGCACGGGAGGAGGCCATTCGGCCCATCGAGTCTATGCAAGAGCAATCCAGTTAGTCCCTATCCCCATGGTCCTGCAAATTTTTTCCTTTCAAGTACTTATCCCCTTTTGAAGGCCATGATTGAATCTGCCTCCACCACCTCCTCTGGCAATGCATTCCTGATCCTAACCACATTTTTGGTAACCAATGTGTGGCGGCGGAAGTTGTTGGTATGGTTCTTAATGAATACTTTGCGTCCGTCTTCACAAAAGAGAGGGACAATGCAGACATTGTAGTTCAGGAGGAGGATGGGATAAACTTAGTGAGAGAGTAAGTATTAAGGAGATTAGCACCTTTGAAAGTAGATAAACCACTAGGGCCGGATGAAATGTATCCCAGGCTTTAAAAGAAACAAGGGATGAAATAGCGGAGGCTCTGACCGTCATTTTCCAATCCTCACTGGATACAGGTGTGGTGCCGGAGGATTGGAGGACTGCTAATATACCATTGTTTAAGAAGGGAGCGAGGGATAGACCGAGTAATTACAGGCCAGTCAGTCTAACGGTGGTGGTGGGCAAATCATCGGAATCAATTCTGAGGGACAGGATAAACAGTCACTTAGAAAGGCACGGGTTAATCAAGGACATTCAGTGTGGATTTGTTAAAGGAAGGTCGTGTCTGACTAACTTGATTTGAATTTTTTGAGGAGGCAACAAATAGGGTTGATGAGGGTAGCGCATTTGATATAGTCTACATGGATTTTTACACTGCTTTTGACAAGGTCTCACGTGGCAGACTGGTCAAAAAAGTACAAGCCCATGGAATCCAAGGGAGGGTGGCAAGTTGGATCCAAAATTGGCTCAGTGGCAGAAAGGAAAGGGTAATGGTCGACAGGTGTTTTTGTGACTGGACGGCTGTTTCCAGTGGGGTTCCGCAGGGCACAATACTCGGTCCCATGCTTTTTGTGATATTAATGATTTGGACTTAAATGTAGGGGGGCATGATTAAGAAGTTTGCAGATGATACAAAAATTGGCCATGTGGTTGATAGTGAGGAGGATAGCTGTAGACTGCAGGAAAATATCAATGGACTGGTCAGGTGGGCAGATAAGTGGCAAATGGAATTAATATAAGTAAAGTAACAGTAATGAAGAAAATAATAGCACTAAAGAGTGACAATCCCCAGGACCAGATGATTTCCATCCCAGGGTTTTAAAGGAAGTAGGTGACCACATTGCAGATGCCCGAACTATAATATTTCAAGGTTCTCTAGATTCAGGAACTGTCCCTCTAGATTGGAAAATTGCACATGTCACTCTGCTTTTTAAGAAAGGAGAGAGAGGGAAACCAGGGAATTATAGACCAGTTAGCCTAACATCTGTTGGGGGGGAAAATGCTGGAGTTTATAATTAAGGATAGGGTGAGTGAACACCTCGAGAATTTTCAGTTAATCAGAGAGAGCCAGCATGGATTTGTGAAAGGTAGGTCGTGCCTGACAAACCCGATTGAATTTTTTGATGAGGTGACTAAAGTAGTGGACAGGGGAATGTCAATGGATGTTATTTATATGGACTTCCAGAAGGCATTTGATAAGGTCCCACATAAGAGACTGTTAGCTAAGATAGAAGCCCATGGAATTGAGGGAAAAGTACAGACTTGTTTAGGAAGTTGGCTGAGCGAAAGGCGACAAAGAGTAGGGATAATGGGTAGGTACTCACATTGGCAGGATGTGATTAGTGGAGTCCCGCAGGGATCTGTCTTGGGGTCTCAATTATTCACAATATTTATTAACGACTTAAATGAAGGCATAGAAAGTCTCATATCTAAGTTTGCCGATGACACGAAGATTGGTGGCATTGTAAGCAGTGTAGATGAAAACATAAAATTACAAAGCGATATTGATAGATTAGGTGAATGGGCAAAACTGGCAAATGGAATTCAATGTAGACAAATGTGAGGTCATCCACTTTGGATCAAAAAAGGATAGAACAGGGTACTTTCTAAATGGTAAAAAGTTAAAAACAGTGGATGTCCAAAGGGACTTAGGGGTACAGGTACATAGATCATTGAAGTGTCATGAACAGGTGCAGAAAATAATCAATAAGGCTAATGGAATGCTGGCCTTTATATCTAGAGGACTAGAGTACAAGGGGACAGAAGATATGCTTCAGCTATACAAAACCCTGGTTAGACCGCACCTGGAGTACTGTGAGCAGTTCTGGGCACCGCACCTTCGAAAGGACATATTGGCCTTGGAGGGAGTGCAGCGTAGGTTTACTAGAATGATACCCGGACTTCAAGGGTTAAGTTACGAGGAGAGATTACACAAATTGGGGTTGTATTCTATGGAGTTTCGAAGGTTAAGGGGTGATCTGATTGAAGTTTATAAGATATTAAGGGGAACAGATAGGGTGGATAGAGAGAAACTCTTTCCGTGGTTGGGGATTCTAGGAGTAGGGGGCACAGTCTAAAAATTAGAGCCAGACATTTCAGGAGCGAGATTAGAAAACATTTCTACACACAAAGGGTGGTAGAAGTTTGGAACTCTCTTCCACAAACGGCAATTGATGCTAGCTCAATTGCTAATTTTAAATCTGAGATAGATAGCTTTTTGGCAACCAAAGGTATTAAGGGATATGGGCCAAAGGCAGGTATATGGAGTTAGATCACAGATCAGCCATGATCTTATCAAATGGCAGAGCAGGCATGAAGGGCTGAATGGCCTACTCCTGTTCCTATGTTCCTATCTATTCTGTTTGGACCTTTCATGATTTTAAATACCACTATCAAATCTCTTCTCAACTTTCTCTGTCCCAAGGAGAACAACCCCAGCTTCTCCAGTCTATCCATGTAACTAAAATCCCTCATCCCTGGAATGATTCTAGTAAATCTCTTCTGCACCCTCTCTAAGGCCTTCACATCTTTCCTGAAGTGCAGTGTCCATAACTGGACACAGTACTCCAATTGTGGCTGAACCAGCTTACTTTCCCACCTAGCTTTGTACCTTCTTGGCTACATTACACTCTGTTCCCTTTTCTAAGTCATTAATATAGATTGTAAACAGCTTGTGGCACCCCACCAGTTACAACCTGAAAATGACCTTTATTCCTACTGTTTTCCTTCTCGCTCTCGCAGCAGGGGGAATCTGTAATGCAACTGCTCCCAGCCACAGTCTGCACTTTTGAGAGGTGGGGGGTGGGAATGGAGATGTAGCTTAATGCCCTTTTGCCTTTGGTAATTAAGGTCCCATCTACCTGTTCAGGTGGACGTGAAAGATCCTGTGGAATTATGTAAACAGGAGCAGTGAGTTCTCCCGATGTCCTAATCAACACTACCCAAAATAGATTCGAGAACGTCGTTTTTTTGTGCAAATTGGCTGCTGCATTTACCAACGTAACAGCGGTGAATACACTTTAAAAGCAATTAACTGGATGTGAATCGCTATCGCATGTCCCAAGATACCTGAAGACACAAGTTACGAGCAGAGATTTTTACCAGAATGTTTTTACCAGGGATGAGGGAATTCAGTTATGTGGAGAGGCTGAGATTGTTCTCCTTGGAGCAGAGAAGGTTAAGGGGAGATTTCATAGAGGTGTTCAAAATTGAGCCGTTTTGATAAGAGTTAATGAGGAGAAACTGTTTCCAGTGACAGGAGGGTGGGTAACCAGAGGAGACAGATTTAAGATAATTGTCAAAAGAACCAGAAGGGAGATGAGTTGTTTTTAACGCAGTGAGTTGTGCTAATCTGGAATGCGCTGCCTGAAAAGATGGTGGATGCAGATTCAATAGTAACTTTCAGAAGGGAATTAGATAAATACTTGGGGAGAAAATTTGTAGGGTTATGGGGAAAGAGCAGGGGAGTGGGACTAATTGGATAGCTCTTTCAAAGAGCCGGCACAGGTACGATGGGCCAAATGGCCTCCTTCTGTGCTGTAAGAATCACCTCTCTGATGACGTCAATGCTGACCATCAGCAAAAAAAATTCACAAAATGTTTTAAAAATTCATTTTGACTAAATTATCACAATCTTAATGGTTATAAATGAAGCTAATTTTACATTTAATGGGCTCTCTCAGGCCTCCTTTATTTCTGTTTTTTTAATGTTTTGAGGCTGCTGGTCAAACACCTTTTCACTCCAATGTAATGATCCACATCTGTCTATATATCTATCTGTGTGTTTCTCTCTATCATGTAGTGCCATTAGATTGTTAACATCCATCGGAGCAGGCAGGCAGGGCCTTGGGTTAATGTCTTTTCCAAAGGCCGGCATCTCCGACAGTGCAGCGTTCCCTCAGTACTGCACTGGGAGTGTCGGCCTGGATTGTGGGGCTTGAACTCACTACCCTCTGACTCTGAGGCGAGAGTGCTACTAGCTGACACGAACATTACACCTGTACCCAGTTCTTCAGTTATGGTTCTGTATGATCAGTGGGTATTCAGCATGAAATTGGTCTTTGCTGACATTGAGCGCTTTATAATGACAATATCTATATATGTACGTGCTGTGATATTTTCATGCGTTATTAATTAATAATGTTATTTAGGAAAGTGGGGGATCGGCGAGAACGGATTACAGGGCTATACAGCTTGCTAAGAAGAGGAAACAGAGAGGAGTTGGGGGCAACCCAGGTAAGGGCTGCTCTTTCAGTGCTGAAAGCGAGGGAGTGGGTGATGCTTTCCCTGGTTCTAGTTTTAGATCCAGCTATCTACTGAGCCTGCCTTAGTGAAGCTGCGCCTTTTAAATTTTTTTTTACATTTTCCCCTTTCCCTTTGTCGTCTTGCCTCATGCCCCACACCCATCACCGTGTAGAAAGATGGTGTGCTGCTTGGGAGTCTACCCGCGCTGCGCTGCCCAGTAACCAGCTGCGCGGGGTGCTGAGTGTCTCCTTTATCCTCCTGTCACTTCTCGTGGAAAAAGCACTCGTTCTGTCACAGCTAACGTCAGAAACCCGCTGGGTGGGGGGAGTTGTAAGTGAGAGCCCAGGGCCGACAACAACAATAACTTGCATTTATGTCACGTCTTTAGTGTAGTGAAACGTCCCAAGCTGCTTCACAGGAGCAACTATCAGACAAAATTTGACACTGAGCCACGTAGGGAGATATAGAATCATAGAATGGCTACAGCACAGAAGGAGACCATTCAGCCCGTCGAGCCTATGCCGGCTCTAAGCAAGAGCAATCCAGCTAGTCCCACTCCGCCGCCCTTTCCCCGTAGCCCTGCAAATTTTTTCCTTTCAAGTACTTATCCAGTTCCCTTTTGATGGCCATGATTGAATCTGCCTCCACCACCCCCTCGGGCAGTGCATTCCAGATCCTAACCACTCGCTGTGTTAAAAAAGTTTTTCCTCGTGTCACATAGAAACATAAAAAGTAGGAGCAAGAGTAGGCCATTCGGCCCTTCGGGCCTGCTCCGCCATTCAAAATTATCATAGCTGATCGTCTAACTCAGTATCCTGTTCCCGCTTTTTCCCCATATCCCTTGATCCCTTTAGCATTAAGAAATATATCTATCTCCTTCTTGAACACAAAAAATGACTTGGCCTCCACTGCCTTCTGTGGTAGAGAATTCCACAGGTTCACCACCCTCTGAGTGAAGAAATTTCTCCTCATCTCGGTTCTAAATGGCATACCCCATATCCTGAGACTGTGACCCCTGCTTCTCGACTTCCCAGCCATCGGGAACATCCTCCCTGCATCTAGTCTGTCAAGTCCTGTTAGAATTTTATATGTTTCGATGAGATCACCTCTCATTCTTCTAAACTCTAGCGAAAATAGGCCTAGTCGACCCAATCTCTCCTCATACGTCAGTCCTGCCATCCCAGGACTCAGTCTGGTAAACCTTCGTTGCACTCCCCCCATGGCAAGGACATCCTTCCTCAGATAAGGAGACCAAAACTGCACACAATACTCCAGATGCGATCTCATCAAGGCCCTGTATAACTGCAGTAAGACATCCCTGCTCCTGTACTCAAATCCTCTTGCAATGAAGGCCAACATACCATTCGCCTTCCTAACTGCTTGCTGCACCTGAATGCTCGCTTTCAGCGACTGGTGTACAAGGACACCCAGGTCTCGTTGCACCTCCCCTTTTCCCAATCTATCACCATTCAGATAATGATCTGCCTTTCTGTTTTTACAACCAAAGTGGATAACCTCACATTTATCCACGTTATACTGCATCTGCCATGTTCTTGCCCACTCACCCAACTTGTCTAAATCACATTGGAGCCTCTTTGCATCCTCCTCACAGCTCACATTCCACCCCAGCTTTGTGTCATCTGCAAACTTGGAAATGTTACATTTAGTTCCCTCATCTAAATCATTGATATATATTGTGCATAGCTGGGGCCCAAGCACTGATCCCTGCGGTACCCCACTAGTCACTGCCTGCCACCCGGAAAAAGACTCGTTTATTCCTACTCTCTGTTTCCTGTCTGTCAGCCAATTCTCAATCCATGCCAGTATATTGCCCCCCAATCCCATGTGCTTTAATTTTGCACACTAACCTCTTGTGTGGAACCTTATCAAAAGCCTTCTGAAAATCCAGGTACACCACATCCACTGGTTCTCCCCTATTTATTCTACTAGTTACATCCTCAAAAAACTCCAGTAGATATGTTAAGCATGATTTCCCTTTCATAAACCCATGCTGACTTTGTCCAATCCCGTTAATGCCTTCCCAGTGTTCTGTTATCACATCTCTTATAATAGACTCTAGAATTTTCCCCACTACTGATGTTAGGCTAACTGGTCTGTAATTCCCTGTTTTTTCTCTCCCTCCTTTTTTAAATAGTGGGGTTACATTTGCCACCCTCCAATCTGTAGGAACTGTTCCAGAGTCTATAGAATTTTGGAAGGTGATCACCAATGCATCCACTATTTCCAGGGCCACTTCCTTTAGTACTCTGGAATGTTGATTATCAGGCCCTGGGGATTTGTCAGCCGTTAGCCCCATTAATTTCCCTAGCACTTTTTTTTACTAATACTGGTTTCCTTCAGTTCCACCCTCTCATTAGACCCTTGGTTCCCTAACATTTCTGGCAGGTTATGTGTCCTTCTTTGTGAAGATAGAACCAAAGTATGTGTTTAATTGTTTTGCCATTTCTTTGTTCCCCATTATAATTCCTCCATTTCTGACTGTAATGGACCTGCATTTGTCTTCACTAATCTTTTTCTCTTGACATATTTATAGAAGTTTTTACAGTCAGTTTTTATGTTCCCTGCTAGTTTACTCTCATACTCTATTTTTCCCCTCTTAATCAATCTCTTTGTTCTCCTTTGCTGAATTCTGAACTGCTTCCAATCCTCAGGCTTGCTGCTTTTTCTGGCAATTTTATGTCTCCTCTTTGGATCTAATACTATCCCTAATTTTTTTTGTAAGCCACGGTTGAGCCAACTTTCTTGTTTTATTTTTGTGCCAGACAGGAATGAATAATTGTTGTAATTCCTGCACACATTCTTTAAATATTAGCCATTGCCTATCCACCGTCATCCCTTTTAGTAAAGTTCCCCAATCTATCATAGCGAACTCGCACTCAAACTTTCATAATTTCCTTTATTTAGATTCAGGACCCTAGTTTCGTATTCAACTACTTCACTGTCCATCTTAATGAGGAATTCTATCATGTTATGGTCGCTCTTCCCTAAGGGACCCCGCACAACAAGATTGTTAATTAATCCTTTCTCATTGCACAATACCCAGTCTAGGATCGCCTGTTCTCTAGTTGGTTCCTCAACGTATTGGTCTAGAAAACCATCATGTACACACTCCAGGAATTCCTCCCCCACAGTATTATTGCTAATTTGGTTTGACCAATCTATATGTAGATTAAAGTCACCCATGATTATAGTTGTACCCTTCTTGCATGCATCTCTAATTTCCTGTTTAATGCCCTCCCCTACATCTCCACTACTGTTTGGGGGCCTATAGACAACCCCCACCATCGTTTTCTGCCCCTTGATGTTTCTTAGCTCCACCCATACAGATTCCACATCGTGATTTTCCGAGCCAATATCCTTCCTCACTATTGCATTGTCACCTTTGGTTCTTTTGCCAATCACCTTAAATCTATGTCCTCTGGTCCTTGACCTTTCTGCCAATGGGAACAGTTTCTCTCTATCTACTCTGTTTGGGCCCTTCATGATTTTGAATACCTCTATCAAATCGCCTCACAACTGTCTCTGTTCCAAGGAGAACAACCCCAGCTTCTCCAGTCTATCCACGTAACTGAAGTCCCTCATACCTGGAATGATTCTGGTAAATCTCTTCTGCACCCTGTCTAAGCCTTCACGTCTTTTCTGAATTACGGTGCCCAGAATTGGGCACAGTACTCCAGTTGTGGCCGAACCAGTGTTTTATAAAGGTTCATCATGACTTCCATACTGTTGTACTCTGTGCCTCTATTTATAAAGCCCAGGATCCCGTATGCTTTTTTAATCGCTTTCTCAACCTGCCCTGCTACCTTCAATGAATTGTGCTCATATACCCTAAGATCTCTCTGTTCCTGTACCCCTTTTAGTGTTGTGCCCTCTAGTTTATATTGCCATTATATTAGGACAGGTGACCAAAAGCTTGGTCAAAGAGGTTGATTTTAAGGAGAGCCTTAAAGGAGGAGAGAGAGGTTTAGTGAGCTGAAGGCATGGCCACCAGTGGTGGGGCGAAGGAAATCGGTGATGCGCAAGAGGCCAAAATTGGAGGAGTGCAGAGATCTTGGGAGGGCTGTAGGGCTGAAGGAGGTTAGAGATAAGGGGGGGGGGGGGTGTGAGGCCATGGGGGGATTTGGGACAAGTGTGTAGGAGCACCAACACCCTTATTACATTTTCCTTTCTCTTTTCTCCTCCCCCACCCCCCCACAATCCACCCCATAGTTTCCCCTCCTCTGCTCCCTAGGTGCTAACTCCTGATTATTATTTTTCCCCCCTATCTTAAGAGAGTTCCAACTGTGCCGGCCAAAGGAAGAAAGCCAACAGGGGACAATCCACAACGTCAGCCGCTGTGAGCCAGAACAGTCGGTTCGGTAATGTTATAATGCCCGCTGGCGGCCTGACGATCCGCGACCCAACTACTGGAGCTCACTACGTCCAGACCCAGCTGTTGCAGGTAGACTTGTCTCGGTCACTGAAAGCATGAGGGGGGGTGCAGCCAAGTACAACAAAATGGCTGGTGTATTCTCAGCAATGGTCCACAAACTGCCCCAAAACACAACTGCTGTATGTTTCTTCAAAAATAAAATTTCCCACTGGCGGGAGCTGCCCAACAATAGGAACAGGATGAGGACGTTCAGCCCCTCGAGTCTCTTCCGCCATTCTATTAGACCATGGCTGATCTGTAACTCAACCCCATTTTCCTGCCTTTGATCCATATCCCTTGATACCCTTACCCAACAAAAATCTAGCGATCTCAGTATGGAAAATTTCATTTGGTCCAACATCCAGCCTTTTGGGGGAAGAGAGTTCCAGATTTCCATTCCCCTTTGTGTGAAGAAGTGCTTCTTGATTTCACTCCTGAACGGCCTAGCTCTAATTTTTAAGATTATGCCTCTCTGTTCTGGACTCCCCCACCAGAGGGAATAGTTCCTCTGCATCCACCCTATCGAATCCTTTTATCATTTTAAACACCTCTCAATCTTCTATACTGAACGGAATACAACCCAATTTTATGCAACCAGTCCTCATAATTTAACTTTTTAAGCCCCGGTATCATTCTGTCCTCCAAGGCCAATATATCCTTCCTGAAGTTCAGTTTCCAAGCTGAATGCAGTATCTCCAGATGGGGTCTGACCAAGGCTTTGTCCCCTTAAGATAGAGGCCAACATTCCATTAGCCTTTTTGATTATTTTTTCTACTTGTGCACTAGCTTTCAGTAATTTGTGTACATGGACACCCAAATCCCTTTGCTCCTCCATCGCTCCTAATCTCTCACCATTTACAAAAATATTCCGATTTCTCTTTCTCAGATCCCAAGTTGATAACCTTGCACTTCCCCACATTGAACTCCATGTGTCGTAGTTTTGCCCACTCACTTGGTTTATCTGTCAGTACCTGCCTGTGCTGACTTTCTTGATATGTGATCCTGGATATTAAGTGTGAAAGTTTATTCGTTTGAGGGATGGGGAGTATTGTAGCTGAGCCGATCCCCATTCATCATACAACATCCGCCTGCGTGCACATCCAGAAGGGACTGCTGGTTGAGAATTCAACTCTGCACCCTCCACCTTTGGGTGCTCAGGACAATTGTACTCCTGTTACTACCCTCCTGAGATCAGATTACACGGCGTAGATTAGGATCCGTCTTTTTCAGATTATTTTCCTTTCCCTGAAGGCCCGGCAGTTGCATCGCTCCTGATTTTGGAAGATGCTTTAATGCTTGGTCCCCGCACCCTCCAGTTAAGCTGCACCTCGTTCACCGTTATCGGCGTCCTGTGACTGCCCCCACTTTAAGGCAGGGACCCGACCCCTGGTTGGACTGTCAACAATTGCTGTTTCTGTACCGTGGCCATGTTGCAGGTTGTGGAGGCCGTCGGCTATTACCAGGATCGTTTGATCTGCCTTTTGATGGTGTTCCCTCCGTCGAGGGTCCCGCTCCCCCCACCGTCTCCAGGGGCCTGGGCCGCCCAAAGTCATTGGTACTACCTGGAGGTGGCCGGGTTACCTGACCAATCATGGCGGCACCATCTACTGACACTGGGTTTCAGGATTTAACACCTGACACATTCTTAACCACAACAGAGATCTAATTGTAATTATTTGCTGTCCTCCTGCAGTTCTACCGTACACCTTTCCAAGCACTGAGAATCTTTGCACAAAGCGGCGCAGTGTTAATTTACAGATCAAATAATATAACAATTGCTTCTGGGTCACAATTTTTGTGCGTTCATTTTCCCAGACATTTGTTTCAGTAACTTTCCCTCTATTTAACATTCAATAATCTGTGAAGCTTGCTGCAAGGTTTATGCATTCCTGCAAATTGGGTGGAAGTTGGGGTTCAGAAGGGTGGTGGCGATGGCTGTTGGAGGTGAACGTGGAGCTTATTGGAGACTGAGGACCTTAGAGAGGAAGGGGACGTTATAGATGGGGCAGTCATTTTGAGAGATTGAGGCACTTGAGGGTGTTTCTTTTTTTGAGGAGGGGTTGATGACAGCAGTTGTGAAGGAGAGGGGAATATTGCCTGTACATGTGAATGTCAGTGAGCACTGGGCTGAGGAAAGGCGGTTGTCAGGTCAGGAGGGGTTTGAGGGAACAGGAGGTGGATCTCATTAAAGGGTTAAGCGCGACAAGGGTTGGAGGGGAGATGGGGAAGTTACAGAATAGAATGGGTTAGGACTGGGCGCAGGAGGCCTAGGCAGCCGGGCAGAAAATCTTAAACTCGAAGATGAAAATATCCACTGGCTCCTCAAACCTTGCTTTGGAGGGGACGATGGAGTGAATGAGGGTTGGAAGAGGCAGTTTGAGATACTCACTCTGGGAGAATCCTGGAGTAGGAGGATTTGGCCACAGAGGAGAAAGTGGTCCAGCCAGATCCGGGTGGGTTAGCTGGACATTGGATACTGGAACAGTGGAAAGCTGACAGTGAAGAAAGACTTTTAAAACGGGGACTTTTTTTTTTGCTAGAACATAGAAGGTCGTAGAGACTTTCAACTTTATGAAAGGCTTTGAGAGAGTAAACAGTGAAAGATTGTTTCCACTCGTTGGCAAATAATTTTTTTTTAAAAAGAGGTGCAGAGTGAGGAGTATATTGTCGACGAGTCAAGTCTGATGACTACTTTGGACCTGCGTGTTTGGACTTGGATTGTTGCTGTTCTCTTCCGTGCCCATTTTATTTGACCGATGAGACACAGCTTGGAACTGAGGACAGGCAAATCTAGGACTTGGGTCAAGAAGTTCTCCTGACAATAATCAGCACATGTAGGGTTGTGGAGACAAAAGCCCTGGGATCATTTGAGAAACTGTTGGATGCTGTGATGGGGACTGTAGGGTTTGTTTTGATGAAGGGGCGATTGGCCTTGTATCAGTTTCTATCTTCTGATTTACTTTATTAAAACGTTTCTTTTTAAGGATGACCCGTCGGGGGATGGGGACTTGGCCTTCCAGCTCACTGCGCAATCTTCATCGTCCCATTCACAGCTCACCGTAGATCTACCCGTCAATATCCTTCAGGTACTACCCTGGACAGGTGTTACTTCATAAACCCTTCTCAAACTGTGCGGTCCTTCATGGCTCATTTAATCTAAAACCTTATTTGTTGTTGTTCCCTGAATCCTTTCACAAAAAGCAGAACCAGACATAAAACTGCATGGAGACCCAAATATATCTTTTACCCTTGAAGTAGCTTCAGATGTTGTGGCCAGATCTCTCTCTCTCTCTCTCTCTCTCACATCCAAAGTGTATAACGCTTTCTGTTTTTGGTTGGCTGGGTCTCTGAAACCCATCACCATGCTTAAAATCTCCAAACTGAGCTACTGTAAGAGACTCTGCCCGATACAAAGGGTACGTTCACTCCCTTTAGTGACACACTCCACTAACACAAGAACAACTTGCCAATTGGCAAGAGCCAAAGCTTAGGAATCCACAATATGGGTACGGTAGTGTAGTGGTTGAATTACCGGACTGGTAATCCAGAGAAATCCCACCATGGCCGCTTGAGAATTAGAATTCAGATTTCTTTTTAAATCAGTAAATATATTTTAAAAGCTGGGATCAGTAAAAGTGACCGTAAAGTTGTCAGATTGTCGTCAAAACTCAACTGGTTCACTAATGTCCTTTAGGGAAGGAAACCTGCCGTCCTTACCCGGTCTGGGCCTATATGTGACTCCAGTCCCGCACCTATGTGGTTGAATCTTGACTACCCTCTGAAGTGGGCCTAGCAAGCACCTCTATCAAAACTGCTACCAGCCGTTCAAGAAGGCGGCCCACCACCACCTTCTCAGGGCAACTGGGGATGGGCGATAAACGCCGGCCTTGTTAGCGACGCCCACATCCCAAGAATGAATAAAGAGAAAGAATATGAATGGGGATACTGCTGAAGTGTAGCTGACTAAGAAAAATAACTGGTTTACCAGCATAGAGCATTATTAAGCCACCCCCTGCTTGTCCACCTAGGACTGCCCTACCTATTGGGGTATTAACGCCGGGTTATCTGCGGTGCATTTCCAGCATTTTCTCTATATTTCACGTTCCTAGGATTAATTTTTTTTTTCTCTGGATGCTATGCTGCTCAATTTACACTTGCAATTAGTGAATATGCTATAGTTACCTATTATCCAGCCAGTTTATTGTCCAATTTACAACTTTGTCCTTCATCTCAAGAGTCTGGATTGGCAATTTGAAGTGGGTCCATCTTAAATCTATCAGTTGCTGACTGTTTTACGGTCAGAGAAATTGCTGATTAAACATTCCTTACTCGAGGGACCCAGTGGGGCTCGGTGGGGAGCACGCTCGCCTCTAGGTCAGAAGGTTGTGGGTTTGAGCTCCACTCTGGGCATGAGCTGATAAATCAGGCTGACGCTGTTGGAGTCTGCATCCTTTGGATGGGGTTTTAAAGCGACTGCCTGCTGATGTGATCTTCAAAGACGAGCGGGAAGTTGTTGCGGTCCTGTGTCCAACACTTATCCTTCAACCAACATCACCAGAAGGCAGATTAACTGGTCACATCTCTTAATGGTATGTTGTTTCCCTGCACAAGTGACTGCATTTTAGGGCACATTTGAGATGTTTGGATGGTAGAGTTATATATAATGTACAGCACAGAAACAAGCCATTCAGCCCAAGTGGTCTATGATGGTGTCCTCTCTCCCTACTTCATCTCCCCCTTTTAGCATATCCTTCTATTCCTTTCTCCCTCATGTGTTTATCCAGCTTCCCCTTAAATGTATCTACACTATTCACCTCAACTATTCCTTGTGGTAGTGAGTTCCACATTCTCACCACTCTCTGGGTAAAGAAGTTTCTCCTGAATTCCCTATTGGATTTATTAGTGATTATCTTATTTATGGCCCCTAGTTTTGGTTTCCCCCACAAGTGGAAACATCTTTTCTACAGCTACGCTATCAAACCCCTTCATAATTTTAAAGACCTCTGTTAGGTCACCCCTCAGTCTTTTTTCTAAGGAAAAGAGCCCCAGCTTGTTTATAAGGTGCTGCATAAATATGTCTTGCTTTAGATGTGTGATTGGTGTGAGTGACTAATGATCCGATGCTTCATTTGATCCTTACAGGAGCCTCACCCATCGGCTGAAGATGACAGCACTAGCAATTCCCAGTTCACGGGAAGTACTATAAACCTTCAAGACTTGGAGTAGCATAGCTTAAAAGAAGACGGACAATGGGATTCAGTTCCAGCTGATAAACTTGCACTTTCTACAGGGCCAGACTCGGCACAGGAGCCGGGAGGTTGAGGCTGTGGATCTGGAACGTGTTGTGGCCCGATGTCGCTAAATAGTACACGGTGGGATTAACTGCTGAGTAGTGTGATTTCCGCACCCAGAATCTGGGGGGTACCTGAGCTGAGAGCCTGGGAATTTAGGCTGCTGGAATCGGCGCCCAGGAGTGGCTGCTACTGGAGGAACAGGAGAATCCGGGTACGTAGAATGACTCTAGGTTTAAGCTTCCAGTTTTGCACTGGCATCTTCAGGGAAAAGGCTGCAGTTTTAAGTTTAATATGAGGGCCGTGGAAGTGGAAAAATGTTTTTTTTTCCTCAGATTGCGCGCTTCTGTAAATCATTTACTGCTTTTTATCTACACGTCTTTTTCTTTTCTCCCCTTTTTCAAACACGGACGATTTTTAAATGTATGCAGCTGTCGAGGCAACAAGACTTCAACTGCAGTCCAGCTTCTCTGGCTGAGAGCTGTGCATCGGACTTTTAATATTTCCTGTACATCTGCCCTAAAGGGGGGTGGTCCAAGACCAGCTGGACAAGGAATGCAATATCTCAACAAAGCTTCACGGATAAGAGTCTGATTCCTGCTGTTCAGACCCGAGATGTTGGAAATCTGTAAATGACTTAACTGTATCACCGTGTGCACAGGATACAGACGAGTGCAGCTTTCAAAAGAAGAGGCCGAGTCCTCGTTACTTAGATTCACTGCTGAGATTTTGAAACTAAGAATTTGTTCAGCCGCCTCCTCCTGTGTCCCAGTCGTGAGAAGCCCAGTGTTGGATTGTAGAAAAGTGGGCAAAAGTCAGTGCAGCAAACTGTCTGCTCTTGAGAGCTCCGAAGGTCGGTAACGCGCCTTGTCCGGCCTCCCAGTGACTTTGACCCTTGCTGACATGGCTATGTCAGAACGACTGCAGCTCCTGTAGTTTGGATTGCGAGCCACTTTGGGTGAGTGAGCAGGTGAGTCGGGGGGGGGGAGCGTGTCTAAAATCTCATCATCCTGCGGTTTTTTTTTTTGGACCGTTTCTTGGGGAAAGCTAAGCTTGTCCTGTGCCGGCCCAGTCACAGCAAGCATCGCCCACACCCATCTTAACAGACGTTTAAATATGTATATTTAAAAAGAAATGTTTTTATATTGTACAGTATGTATATTTATTTATTCTTTTGTACATTTCTAAAGAATATTTGTTGTGAGAGGGGATTTTGAGTGAGCATAAATGGTTGTATTTGCACACATTTCTACTGCCTTTGCATAAATTACACACCGTGAAAGTGGGGGGGGTGGAATTTTGAGAGGAGGGGTAAGTTTTTAAAAAGTATTGTATATTTCCTTTGCGTTAAACCTGGGCGGGAATGAAAATGCACTCCGTCAACTTTAAATTTTCACAATTAAACTGTTTGGGGCGGGAAAGAGAAAATACACATCCACTTCTAGCTTTGATTAAACAGGTTCCTACTTGTCCGATTCTTCCACTCTCGCAAACACACAGGTGTACATTCTGAGTACAACTGCGCGTACACAGGTGTATATTGAATACAACTGTACGTGCTAAAACTTTTTAAACTAACGGGCCTGGTTAATGCTTAAGATTTTGAAACTTAACAAAACGTCCTATAATTTGTTTGTCTGCGTTGAGGGTTAAAACAGTTTAACACGAGCTTGTGCAAGACAGCAGATTTATATTAAAAAAATAAATGGAATTTTAGTGTTTGTCTCCAATTATTGACTACCAGGGCAGGTTGAGAATTTGAATTCAGTTTTAAAAAAAAAAAATAATCTGGAAGTGAAAAGCTGGTGTCAGTAAAAGTGACCATGAAGCTGTCTGATTGTTGTAAAAACCCAACTTGTTCTCAAGTCTGTGCTGCACTTGGAGCACTAGCCTTCACTGCTCCTGGGTTAGGAGGGGGGCGGGAGGGAGATAATGTGAAGGAGAGGGGCAGCTGTGGAACATAAGAACATCAGAAATAGGAGTGGGCCATCCGGCCCCTCGCGCCTGCTCCACCATTCAATCAGATCATGGCTGATCTTCGACCTCAACTCCGCTTTCCTGCCTGATCCCCGTATCCCTTGATTTCCCCTAGAGTCCAAAAATTTATCGATCTCAGTCTTGAATATATTCAACAACTGAGCATCCACAGCCCTCTGGGGTAGAGAATTCCAAAGATTCACAACCCTCTGAGTGAAGAAATTTTTCCTCATCTCAGTCCTAAATGGCTGACCTTTTTATCTTGCGACTATGCCCCCTAGTTCTAGACTCTCCAGCCAGGGGTAACATCCTCTCAGCTTCTACCCTGTCAAGCCCTCTAAGAATTTTATACGTTTCAATGAGATCACCCCTCATTCTTCTAAACCCCAGAGAATATAGGCCCATTCTACTCAATATCTCCTCCATAAGACAACCCTCTCATCCAAGGACTCAGTCTAGTGAAACTTTGTTGCATCACCTCTAAGGCAAATATATCTTTCCGTAGGTAAAGAGACCAAAACTATGCATAATATTCCAGGTGTGGACTCACCATGTCCTTTATATAATTGCAGCAAGACCTCCTTACTCTTATACTCCAACTCCCTTGCAATAAAGGCTAACATACTAATTGTTTGCTGTACCTGCATGTTAACTTTGTGATTTGTGTACACGGACACCAAAATCCCTCTGACTACCAACGTTTCTTAGTCTCAGGTTTTTTAAAAAAGAAATTCTGCTTTTCTATTCTTCCTACCAAAGTGGATAATTTCACATTTCTCCACATTATACTCCGTCTGCCTCTTCTCCCACTCACTTAACCTGTCTATGTCCCTTTGCGTTGTCCTCCCAGCTTACTTCCCCGCCTAGCTTTGTATCATCAGCAAACTTGGATACATTACACTCTGTCCCCTCATCTAAGTCATTAATATAGATTGTAAATAGCTGAGGCCCAAGCACTGATCCTTGTGGCACCCCACTAGTTACAGCCTGCCAACCTGAGAATGATCCGTTTATCCCTACTCTCTTTTCTGTCAGTTAACCAATCCTTAGTCCGTGCTAATATATTATCCCTAATCTTGTGTAACAACTTCTTGTGTGGCACCTTATCGAATGCTTTTTGAAAATCCAAATATACGACATCCACTGGCTCCCCCTTATCTACCCTGCGAGTTACATCCTGAAAAAACTCTAATAGATTTGTCAAACACAATTTCCCTTTCATAAAACCATGTTGACTCTGCCAAATCATATTATGATTTTCTAAGTGCCCTGTTACCACTTCCTTAATAATGGATTCTAGCATTTTCCCGACGACTGATGTCAGGCAAACTGGCCTGTTTTCTCTCTCCCTCCTTTCTTGAATAGCGGGGTTACATTTGCTACCTTCCAATCCACAGGGACCGTTCTAGAAACTAGAGAATTTTGGAAGATCAAAACCAATGCATCCACTATCTCTGCAGCCACCTCTTTTTAAAACCCTAGGATGTAGGCCATCAGGTCCAGGGGATTTGTTGACTTTTAGTCCTATTAATTTCCCCAGTACTTTTTCTTTACTGATATTAATTACCTTAAGTTCCTGTACCCCCTAGTAAGTGTTAGCACCTGTGGGTTAGGAGAGGGGAGCGTGAGTAAGTTAATATACTCTGAAAGGATCGGCCACTACCACTGATCTGTTCTCAGGCCTATTGTATTTTAACCCGGGTTTGAAGGGGTGATCTCTGTCCATCTCTTCCACAGCACTAACTCGAGGGGGACAACTAGTCACTTTTATTTCAATAATTCATGCCATTCCTGTGAATACAGACTTGCACCTACATTAACGCAGCAACTAAAACTGCTCAGAAGCTCTTTAACGCCCACAGTACAGCAGGTTGTCTCTGTAAGGTGGTGGAATTTGGAAGGAAGGAAACCGGTGATGGCTGCTTGAAATGAAACGTTCTCACAAACCGCGAGCCACAGCCGCTTTGCATCGTGCGGTGATTGAAGCGGAACATTTTAACAGAACGACGTGTGCGCGCGATTCATTCCTTCAAGGAAGGCTGTACATTTAATAACTAAAGTAATATTCGTTCTCCTCCTTCTCTTTGTCGGTGGTGACTTGGCTCAGTTTCTCTTGCTCCTTTATGAAAGGTGGGTTCGATCGGTACATGAGCTTCCTACCAGTCTGTGAAGACAAGTGTAGATTAGTGTCAGAATTTACAAAGACTCGACCTGGCCCCAAAATTCCACGCAGTGAGTTACACTGCGTTTGTGCCATTGCACCTGACGCTGGTCTGCACTCTGAGTCAGAAGGTCGTGGGTTCAAGCCCCACTCCAGAGACTTGAGCCCATAAGCCAGGCCGACACTCCCAGTGCAGTACTAAAGGAGTGCTGCACTGTCGGAGGTGCCGTCTTTCACGTGAGACGTTAAACAGGCAGCAGGATTTTGGATGAGCTCAAGTTTGTGGAGGATGGATGGATGAGAATAAGAAATCCTTTGAAGATGATGGGGGGAAAGTAGTGAGTACGGGTGAACAGCAGGTGACTGAAGATTCTAGTACAGATGGTGGTGTGGGTCCATGGGGGGGGGGGGGGGAAGAGAGAGGGTAGTCTGGAGGAGATGCAGACAGAGGGTTTCAGCTGGGATGCAAGATTGAAGAAGGTCACAGGGGTGAAGTGGATCAGAGTCTGCGCGGGACTTTAGCTCGAGGAATTGGAACTCGAAATCACAGCGAAGGGCCAAAGCCCCCTGGGCAGGGCAGCATGGAGAGAATGGCTGTGGGGGAGGGAGCAACTAGTGGCTAGGCGATACTAAATTTGCAGGTTGTCAGGGAGGAGAGGCATTCTACAGCTCTGGTGAAGAATGAATTAAAGACAGACCATTTATATAGTGCATTTCATGACCTCCCACAATACTTAACTACACTTCAAAAGTACTTCAGTGACTGCCTACATTACAAGTAACAATCAATTTGTGCACAGCAAGATCCTACAAACTGATAATGACTATATCATCTGTTTTAGTGGTGTTGGTTGAGGGATAAGTATTGTCTAGGACACCGGGGAGAACTCCCCTGCTCTTTGAAATAGTGGCCATGGGATCTTTTAGGTCCACCTGAGAGGGCAGGTGGGGCCTCAGTTTAATGTCCCATCTGAAAGACTGCACCTCAGACAGTGCAGCACTCCCTCGGTAATGGCATTGGGTGTGTCGGCCTGGATTATATGCTCAAGTCTCTGGAGTGGGGCTCAAACCCACGATCTATTGACTGAGGCCAGAGTGCTACCCACTGAGCCACGGCTCGATGCTATGAGTGGATTTCAATACAGTGGAGGGTTCTGTAGGGAGGGGGTGGGTGGGAGGTTCTATGGGGGTTCTGTGACCTGAGATGTACCTTTTTCTGGTGCTCAGCCTGCGATCTAAGAATCGCTCGATGCATTCGCTCCTCTTGATGAATCTTTTCTTCCCTCAGTTTCTCCTCCCTCACCCTGTAGAACAAACAGTGGCACAGTGAGATCAACATCTGCTTCGAAGACAGCAGTTGAGCCAGGGACCTCCCCCTCCCCCCCCAACTCCAGCGGGTAAACGCACTCACGTAGCAGCCCCAAGTTCACATCCTTGCTGTTCGCGGAGTCGGCCGATCACAGCTTGGGAGGCAAAAGCTGCTGACTCTTAAGGGCAGTTCTGCTGCTTGGGGCCTACCCCAAGAATGGCAGAGCATTCACCAGCTGAGCCATCTCCCCCCCACACCCCCTTCACAAATCCACAGCTGACTTTGCCTTGCCCCATTACCCGAGGTGGGAGGGCACACTCCAGACACTGGCCTTAACCACTCCTGGTCGTAGCTGGCTGCGAGATCCCTGCGGTAGGAATCGGCAGCGAGTGCACCAGTCTCGTGCTAAAGTGTGGGTGTTTTTCACGCAGTGTCACTTGCTCGTTTATACCCGCAATCCAAGCCACCTCGCTCCGCTGTCTCTACCTCATCCTCCTCTCCCTTTCTTTGTTCCTCTCGGCCAATTCCACTTTATCACGAGGCAGTTTCTCCAGACTGTCGAACAAGTCCTCCAGGTAGTTCTCGATGCTGGTCAGCATCTGCAGCGTGGTCATGTTGGCCTCGTTCTCTCCGATACAAGCTCGGTAAACCTCTGCCACCTTCTTATCGAGAATGTCCAGCATTTTATCCTGGGTGGGGGAAGAGATAAATGGCCAGAGTTGCTTTCTGTTCCTGTAACTGGTATCCACCAGTAGTCAGCACGCGAGAGACGGGAGCAGCCCTCAAGTCACAGTCAGCCCAGGATCCTGGTGCTCAAAGATGATACTGGAGGACAAGGGGTTAGAATCGTAGAATCATACAGTACAGGAGGAGGACATTCGGCCCCAAATGCCTGTGCTGGCTCTTTGAAAGAGCTATCCAATTAGTCCCACTCCCCCTGCTCTTTCCCCATAGCCCTGCAAATTTCTCCCCTTTCCAAGTATTTATCCAATTCCCTTTTGAAAGTTATTATTGAATCTGCTTCCACCGCCCTTTCAGGCAGCACATTCCAGATCATAACTCTTTTTGTGTTAATAAAAAATTCTCAACTCCACCCCTCCAGTTCTAATGCCAATTACCTTAAATCTGTGTCTTCTGGTTATGGACCCTCCTGCCAGTGGAAACAGTTTCTCCTTATTTACTCTCTCAAAACCCCTCTATTAAATCTCCCCTTAACCTCCTCTGCTCTAAGGAGAACAATCCCAGCTTCTCCAGTCTCTCCACATAACTCGGGTCCCTCATCCCTGGAACCAGTCTAGTAAATCTCTCCAAGGCCTTGTCATCCTGCTGAATGCCAAGTTCCTCTGATGCCCCTCTGTCAGTGCCTTATCTGAAATAATTTATGATGCACCCCAAGGTCGAGAGGAAGGATTTTAACCAAGAGCTGTTTCTCACACTGAACTGTGGGAGGACCTGCTGATCTTGCATTGGTCCCTTTAAGACATGCGTGTGTGTGTCTGTGAAAGTCAGAAACGGAATCTGTAACATCAATTTAAAATGCTACAGCACAGGAGGGGCTGAATGACCTCCTCCTGTGCCTATGTTGGTGTTGTCCTGGCTGAGAACGGCTCACTATGAGGTGCATTCTCTAACCAGTCGCTCTCACCTCAGTTTTCCGATTGGCTCACAATAAAATTGGAGCCATTACTGAGTAAATCCCTTGTGATATAAACCGATAACACGGGACCGAGACTGTAGAAAACTCACCAGTACCATTTGACGTGTCCATGCTAAGCTGCACCATTCTTACAATATATAAGCAACGGAGAGCAGAAGATCGTTTTTTTAAAAAATTCATTCCTGGGATGTGGGCGCCACTGGCAAGGCCGGCATTTATTGCCCATCCCCTAGAATCATAGAAGTTTACAACACGGAAACAGGCCCTTCGGCCCAACATGTCCATGTCGCCCAGTTTATACCACTAAGCTAGTCACATATAGGCCCAGACCGGGTAAGGACGGCAGGTTTCCTTCCCTAAAGGGACATTAGTGAACCAGTTGGGTTTTTAACGACAATCCGACAGCGTCATCTGTTAGCTAAAAGGTTTAAATTATGGGGACAGGTTGAATAGACTAGGCTTGTATTCCCTTGAATATAGAAGATTAAGGGGTGATCTAATTGAGGTGTTTAAGATGATTAAAGGATTTGATAGGGTAGATAGAGAGAAACTATTCCCTCTAGTGGGGGAGTCCAGAACAAGGGGGCAGAACCTTAAAATTAGAGCCAGGCCGTTCAGGGGTGATGTCAGGAAGCACTTCTTCACACAAAGGGGAGTGGGAATCTGGAACTCTCTCCCCCAAAAAGCTGTTGAGGCTGGGGGTCAATTGAAAATTTCAAAACTGAGATTGATCGATTTTTGTCGGGTATTAAGGGTTACGGAACCAAGGCGGGTAAATGGAGTTAAGATACAGATCAGCCTTAATCTACTTGAATTGCGGAACAGGCTTGAGGGGCTGAATGGCCTCTTCCTGTTCCTGTGTTCCTGGTCCAGTTGGTTCCAGTGACCACTGCGTTGGTGAATAGGAAAATCAGCCGGGGTTCCTGCTCCTGATCATTATCCGGTGTCCCCTGCTGAAAAATGCATATGCTGACACGGGCCGAGAACGGGATCTTCCTAGCCTCTTTGGCTCGGTTTTTTTTTGTAAAATTAATTCTTGGGATGTGGGCGTCGCTGGCAAGACCGGCATTTATTGCCCATCCCTAATTGCCCTTGAGAAGGTGGTGGTGAGCCGCCTTCTTGAACCGCTGGAGTCCGTGTGGTGACGGTTCTCCCACAGTGCTGTTAGGGAGGGAGTTCCAGGATTTTGACCCAGCGACGATGAAGGAACGAAGATATATTTCCAAGTCGGGATGGTGTGTGACTTGGAGGGGAACGTGCAGGTGGTGGTGTTCCCATGTGCCTGCTGCTCTTGTCCTTCTAGGTGGTAGAGGTCGTGGGTTTGGGAGGTGCTGTCGAAGAAGCCTTGGCGAGTTGCTGCAGTGCATCCTGTGGATGGTGCACACTGCAGCCACGGTGCGCCGGTGGTGAAGGGAGCGGGTGTTTGAGGCGTTGGGGGGGGGGGGGGAGCGGGTGTTTGGGGGGGGAGCGGGTGTTTGCGGCGTCGGGGGGCGGGTGTTTACGGCGGAGGGGAGGGAGCGGGTGTTTAAGGCCGGGATGGAGGGAGCGGGTGTTTGAGGCGAGGGGGGAGGGAGCGGGTGTTTGAGGCGAGGGGGGAGGGAGCGGGTGTTTGAGGCGAGGGGGGAGGGAGCGGGTGTTTACGGCGGGGGGAGGGAGCGGGTGTTTGAGGCGAGGGGGGAGGGAGCGGGTGTTTACGGCGGTGGGGAGGGAGCGGGTGTTTACGGCGGTGGGGAGGGAGCGGGTGTTTGAGGCGAGGGGGGAGGGAGCGGGTGTTTGAGGCGAGGGGGGAGGGAGCGGGTGTTTGAGGCGAGGGGGGGAGGGAGCCGGTGTTTGAGGCGAGGGGGGGAGGGAGCGGGTGTTTGAGGCGGGGGCGATGGCTGCTGAACATGCCCTGTGAACTCATTGGAACTTGGCCTGGTGGCAGCTGCCTGTACCTGATCTTCAATTGTACTCTGGCTGAAAGAGAACATCTTGGCCTTTAGTTCGAGCTCTGCTGCTCTGCTCTCCTCTTTGGCCACAGCCTCGTTTAACATGTTCAGCTGCTGCTTCAGGAAATCAGTCTCACAGTTCCTGTCAAACGGAAAGGCAAAATTATCCGGTTCCAATTCCCCCCCCAACAACAAAATAAATTGGGAATTGTTCACCCATCTACCCCCCCCCCCACCCACCGATAAAATGATTGAAGAAACTTTTCAGGTAGTTTAGCAAACGCCTCGCCCATTATATAGACAGGAAGGTTCTAGATTCCTGTTGCTGGTCTGTGCTGAGTTGGCTGTTCTTAGCTGGAACTGCAGTAAGGGAGCATAGGAAGAGGCAGAGGCCATTCAACCCCTCAAGCCAACAGGAACAGAAAGAGGCCGTTCAGCCCTTCGAGCCTGTTCCGCCATTCAATCAGATTATGGCTGATCTGTATCTCAACTCCATTTACCCGCCTAGGTTTTCCCTTACCGTTAGACTGTGGACTAATTCAGGCCCATTGCTCATTGTTAAATCTAAGATGGCCTGACCTCTTGTTGATTCAAGAACATATTGTTCCAGAAAACTGTCTCAAATACACTCAAGAAATTCACTGCCTTAGGGACTCGAGCTGATCTGCTTCTCCCAGTCTGTGATAGTTGAAGTCTCATTATAACCACTCTGTGTTTGTAACAAATTCTGATCTCTGTATTTATGCACCCTGTTACTTTATCACTGCTGTAAATAACTCCCACTAAAGTCTTTCATCTTTTTCTGTTCCTCAGTTCTACCCAGAGAGTTTCTACTGTCTGCTTACCCTTGTATCCTCTCTTTCTAATGCTGTAATAGCGTCTTTTATTAAGATGCTACAATGTGAAGTGATACATTTTGACAGGAAGAATGGAGGAGAGGTAATATAAACCAGAGGGCACAACTCTAAAAGGGGTACAGGAACAGAGAGATCTGGGGGTATATGTGCACAAATCTTTGAAAGTGGCAGGACAGTTTGAGAAAGTGGTTAAAAAAGCATATGGGATCCTGGGTTTTATAAATAGAGGCATGGAGTACAAAAGCAAGGAAGTCATGATGAACCTTTATAAAACACTGGTTCGGCCACAACTGGAGTATGTGTGTGCGGGAGTGTGTGCGCACAAGGTGGGCACGTGTGTGGTGTGTGCGCACGAGGTGGGCACGTGTGTGTGCGTGAGGTGTGCGTCTCCGTGTGAGAGGTGTGCACGAGGTGTGTGCGTGAGGTGTGTGCGAGGTATGCACATGCGCGTTGGGTGATCACAGTATTGAGCTTGCCCCTGATGCCCCGGCCTCTAAGGCTCACACAGGCTCTCAGCAGAGAGGCAGCGCCTTCGAAGGGAAGGAATGGAGAAAGAGAAAGGGAGCGGAGGAAATAGCGATGGAGGACACAGAGAGGCGAAGAGCTGCAAGGGTGGGACGGTGTGGACATTGAGAGACTGGTGCCTGCGGGCTGCCCATTGTGCCTACATTTTATGTTGTGCATTCGCCATGGCCTGTTTGATCTCCTCCACAGCCTCCTCGGTCTCCTGTGAGTTCAGGATGAGCGACAGGTTCTGCTCCTCCAGTTCGGTGTAGATTTCCAATAGCTGTTTGGGATTGGTGAAGTAAAGTTCCGGCTCCTGCAGAACACCAAACACAGTCACACTGGGAAAGGAAAATCACTGGGGGTCTGTCATCAAATACAGCGCCAGGAAAACATTGCAGAACACATCTCTCTCTCTCTCTCTCTCTCTCTCTGTCTTGCATGAACCCATACCCCAGTGAGAGTCAGTGCCCGTGGGACGTTCCCCCAGTGAGAGTCAGTGCCCGTGGGACGTTCCCCCAGTGAGAGTCAGTGCCCGTGGGACTGTTCCCCCAGTGAGAGTCAGTGCCCGTGGGACTGTTCCCCCAGTGAGAGTCAGTGCCCGTGGGACTGTTCCCCCAGTGAGAGTCAGTGCCCGTGGGACTGTTCCCCCAGTGAGAGTCAGTGCCCGTGGGACTGTTCCCCCAGTGAGAGTCAGTGCCCGTGGGACTGTTCCCCCAGTGAGAGTCAGTGCCCGTGGGACTGTTCCCCCAGTGAGAGTCAGTGCCCGTGGGACTGTTCCCCCAGTGAGAGTCAGTGCCCGTGGGACTGTTCCCCCAGTGAGAGTCAGTGCCCGTGGGACTGTTCCCCCAGTGAGAGTCAGTGCCCGTGGGACTGTTCCCCCAGTGAGAGTCAGTGCCCGTGGGACTGTCCCCCCAGTGAGAGTCAGTGCCCGTGGGACTGTCCCCCAGTGAGAGTCAGTGCCCGTGGGACTGTCCCCCAGTGAGAGTCAGTGTCTGTGGGACTGTCCCCCAGTGAGAGTCAGTGCCCGATTTCCACCCCCACCCCCTGCCCCAACCCCTCCCTAGTCCAGGGGCACTACTGCTGTCCAGTAGGACAGATGGAACCTGGGATTTCCCCCCCACCCCACCCCGGTCTGTAGGGCTCAGTATCACAGTGCTCAGTTCACCTGCCCACTGAGCTGTTGAAATTTATGAGACTGGGCTCTCCCGCTTCGTGCAGTAAATGCACCAAATGCTTGTGTTACTGAGCCACACAAACCAGGAAATTGCCAGGTTGGATTCCTGGACTGTGTTTCATTCTGGGCGATTTGGTGGGGTGGAGAAAGAGGGGCCTGGTGGACTTGGAGGTCAAGGAGCTCTCCAATTAGTATCGGGGATGAGAGACTTCATTTATGTGGAGAGACTGGAGAAGCTGGGGTTGTTTTCCTTAGAACAGAGAAAGTTAAAGGGATTTTGATAGAGTAAATAAAGAGAAACTGTTTCCACTGGCAGAGGGTCGGTAACCAGAGGACACAGATTTAAGATAATTGGTAAAAGAACCAGAGGGGAGATGAGAATTTTTTTACGCAGCGAGTTGTTCTGATCTGGAATGTGCTGCCTGAAAGGGCGGTGGAAGCAGATTCAATAATAACTTTCAAAAGGGAATTGGATAAATACTTGAAAAGGAAAAATTTGAGGGCTACGGGGCAAGAGCAGGGGGAGTGGGACTAATTGGATAGCTCTTTCAAAGAGCAGGCACGGGCACGATGGGCCGAATGGCCTCCGTCTGTGCTGTACGATTCTAAGATATGGCCTCAGAGCTCTCGGTTAGAGAGCAACAAAAAAAAAATCAGCCAGAGTTTCTGCCGCCAATCGAGAACTAGCGACCCACTGCTGGAAAGGGTAACTGCCGGGCAAGGACCGCGATGCCCCGAGGGAGGAACAGCCCATCGCCTCTCGTGGGCACGAGGAACGGACATTCGGGCCAGTCTGAGGAGGAGGAGGAGGAGGAGGAGGGTCAGCCGGACTCTAGCGGAGCCGTTCTGCCGAGCCACTGCCTTTGGGAGAAAAGGGATACACGTTCAGGTCAGGGCGTTATGACGAGCTGGTAAAGAGCCTCTTAAAAAGCAGCGAGAACCGTAGCTGCTACAAACCTCATCGCTGTCGGAAAATTCTGTGTCCGATTCCTTTGTCCCGACGGTCACAGCAGCGCTCCTTCCAAGGAAGTAGAAAAGAAAGGGTTAACAGAGAAACAACAGCAGGCTAAGAAATCGCATCACCATTAACATCCCTCGCCCCCCCGCCATTGAACCACCCCGGCCTCACTGTCACAGAGAACACGTCACGCAGCTGAGTTAAACTCGTTTAATGCTTGTGGTGGCCGTGGACAGCACTCTCGCCTCTGAGTCGGAAGGTCGTGGGTTCGAGTCCCACTCCAGAGACTTGAGCACATAATCCAGGCTGACACTCCCAGTGCCAATACTGAGGGAGTGCTGCACGGTCGGAGGTGCCGTCTTTCAGATGAGGCAATAAACCAAGGCCCCGTCTGCCCCCTCAGGTGGATAAAAGATTCACGGCCACCAATTCAAAGAAAAGCATAGGTTAAGTACGGAGTAAAGCTCCCTCTACACTTTCCCATCAAACACTCCCAGGGCAGGTACAGCACGGGTTAGATACAGAGTAAAGCTCCCTCTACACTGTCCCATCAAACACTCCCAGGGCAGGTACAGCACGTGTTAGATACAGAGTAAAGCTCCCTCTACACTGTCCCATCAAACACTCCCAGGGCAGGTACAGCACGGGTTAGATACAGAGTAAAGCTCCCTCTACACTGTCCCATCAAACACTCCCAGGGCAGGTACAGCACGGGTTAGACACAGAGTAAAGCTCCCTCTACACTGTCCCATCAAACACTCCCAGGGCAGGTACAGCACGGGTTAGATGCAGAGTAAAGCTCCCTCCACTTTATTAAAAACAGAAAATGCTGGAAAAGCTCAGCAGGTCAGGCAGCATCTGTGGAGAAAGAACAGAGTTAATGTTTCAGGTCAATGACCTTTCGTCAGAACTGGAAGAAGTTAAAGATTAAACAGTTTTTAGGCACAGTTACTGGACTAGTAATCCATGATGTGGAAATGCCGGTGATGGACTGGGGTGGACAAATGTAAGGAGCCTTACAACACCAGGTTATAGTCCAACAGTTTTATTTGAAATCACAAGCTTTCGGAGGCTTTCTCCTTCGTCAGGTGAGTGTGGGATTCCATAAAGGTACAGCATATATAGTCAGAGAACAATGCCTGGTGATTACAGATAATCTATCCAACTGCCCGTTACCAAGGCAATCAAAGGAGTTGAATGGTGTTCAGACAGAGAAACATTACATACAAGACTACCGAATACACAAACGGTCAGAACACAAAGACAGAGAGAGAGAGAGACACCCCCGAAAGGCAGAGAAAGAGAGAGAATGACCAGTTGTATTAAAAACAGATAACATTTGTTCGCTGGTGGGGTTACATGTAGTGTGACATGAACCCAAGATCCCGGTTGAGGCCGTCCACCTGGGTGCGGAACTTGGCTATCAATTTCTGCTCGACGATTTTGCGTTGTCGTGTGTCTCGAAGGCCGCCTTGGAGAACGCTGCGACAACGGATGAACGGACACCGCGCAACAATCGCCAGACAGGAGGGTTCCCTCCCAGTCGGGGAACACTTCAGCAGTCAAGGACATTCAGCCTCCGATCTTCGGGTAAGCGTTCTCCAAGGCAGCCTTCGAGACACACGACAACGCAAAATCGTCGAGCAGAAATTGATAGCCAAGTTCCGCACCCACGAGGACGGCCTCAACCGGGATCTTGGGTTCATGTCATGCTACACATAACCCCACCAGCGAACAAATGTTATCTGTTTTTAATATAACGGGTCATTCTCTCTCTTTCTCTGCCTTTCGGGTGTCTTTCTCTCTCTCTGTGTCTTTGTGTTGTGACCGTTTGTATATTCAGTAGTCTTGTATGTAATGTTTCTCTGTCTGAACACCATTCAACTTCTTTGATTGCCTTGATAACGGGCAGTTGGAAAGATTATCTGTAATCACCAGGCATTGTTCTCTGACTATATATGCTGTACCTTTATGGAATCCCACACTCACCTGACGAAGGAGGAAGCCTCCGAAAGCTTGTGATTTCAAATAAAGCTGTTGGACTATAACCTGGTATTGTAAGACTCCTTACATTAGTAATCCGGAGACATGAGTTCAAATCTCGTCACGGCAGCTGAGGAATTTAAATTCAGTTAATTAAAAATAAAAATCCAGAATAAAAAGTTAGTATCAGTAATGGTAGCCATGAAACTACCAGAATGTCATAAACACCCATCTGGTTCACTAATGTCTTTAGGGAAGGAAACCGGTCTGGCCTATATGTGACTCCAGTCCCCACAGCAATGTGGTTGATTCTTAACTGCCCTCTAAAGTGGCCTAGCAAGCCCTTCAATTGTACAATCCCGCTACAAAAAATCATAAGAATAAAACTGGAAGGACCACTAGGCATTGGATGCGGCAAAGGTTTTTTTTTATTCGTTCATGGGATGTGGGCGTCGCTGGTGAGGCCGGCATTTATTGCCCATCCCTAATTGCCCTTCGAACCAAGATGAGGAGAAATTTCTTCACTCAGAGGGTGGTGAACCTGTGGAATTCTCTACCACAGAAGGCAGTGGAGGCCAATTCATTAGATCATTAGATGTATTCAAGAAGGAGATAGATATATTTCTTAATGCTAAAGGGATCAAGGGATATGGGAAAAAAGCAGGAACAGGGTACTGAGTTAGACGATCAGCCATGATCATTTTGAATGGCGGAGCAGGCTCGAAGGGCCGAATGGCCTACTCTCGCTCCTATTTTCTATGTTTCTATGTTAAAGGAGGTACAGGAACAGAGAGATCTGGGGGAAGTATGTACACAAATCGCTGAAGGTGGCAGGACAAGCTGAGAGGGTTGTTAAAGCATATGGGATCCTGGGCTTTATTAATAGAGGCATAGAGTACAAAAGTAAGGAAGTTATGCTAAACCTTTATGAAACACTGGTTAGGCCTCAGCTGGAGTATTGTGTCCAATTCTGGGCACCGCACTTTAGGAAGGATGTCAAGGCCTTGGAGAGGGTGCAGAGGAGATTTACTAGAATGGTACCAGGGATGAGGGACTTGTTACGTGGAGAGACTGGAGAAGCTGGGATTGTTCTCAGAGCAGAGAAGGTTCAGAGGAGATTTGATCGAGGTGTTCAAAATCATGAAGGGTTTTGATAGAGTAAATAAGGAGAAACTGTTTCCAGTGGCAGGAGGGTCGGTGACCAGATTTAAGGCGATTGGCAAAAGGACCAGAAGCAAAATGAGGAAACACATTTTTTACGCAGCGAGTTGTTCTGATCTGGAATGCGCTGCCTGAAAGGGCGGTGGAAGCAGATTCAATAATAACTTTCAAAAGGGAACTGGATAAATACTTGAAGGACAAAAACTTACAGGGCTGTGGGGAAAGAACAGGAGAGTGGGAATAATTGGGTAGCTCTTTCAACGAGCCGGCACAGGCACGATGGGCCGAATGGCCTGCTTCTGTCCTGTCACCTGCTATGATACTAGGGGCAGGGAGAAGGGGCGACGTTAGAGGTGGAAGTAGGCGGTTCTTTGTGATGGAGAGGACATGAGGTCAGAAGCTCAGCTTGGGGTCGAATAGGATGTCTCAGCCCGAGAGGAGGAGAAATGGAGCTGGTGGCAAGGATGGGGAGTTTGTGTTGAGGGCTGAAGATGATGGCTTTGGCCTTCCTAATGTTTCGGTGGAGGAAGTTAAGGCTTATCCAAGACTTGGTAGTTGGACAAGCAATCTCTGATATCCTCACTCTGTTGAAACTGAGACCAGGCTCACCGTTTCCATCTTCCTGGCAATATAAACTAAAGGGCACAATTCTAAAAGGGGTACAGGGACAGAGGGATCTGTGCACAAATCATTGAAGGTGGCAGGGCAGGTTGAGAAAGTGGATTAAAAAAGGATGACTGGATCCTGGGCTTTACAAATAGAGGCATAGAGTACAAAAGTATGGAAGTCATGATGAACCTTTATAAAACACTGGCTCGGCCACATCTGGAGTATTGTGCCCAGTTCTGGGTGCCGCACTTTAGGAAAGATGTGAAGGCCTTAGAGAGGGTGCAGAAGAGATTTACTAGAATGATTCCAGGGATGAGAGACCTTAGTTACGTGGATAGACTGGAGAAGCTGGGATTGTTCTCCTTGGATCAGAGATGGTTGCGAGGAGATTTGGTGGAGGTATTCAAAATCATGAAGGGTCCAGACAGAGTAGAGAGAGAGAATTTTTTTTTTATTCGTTCATGGGATGCGGGCGTCGCTGGCGAGGCCAGCATTTATTGCCCATTCCTAATTGCCCTTGAGAAGGTGGTGGTGAGCCGCCTTCTTGAACCACTGCAGTCCGTGTGGTGAAGGTTCTCGCACAGTGCTGTTAGGAAGGGAGTTCCAGGATTTTCACCCAGCGACGATGAAGGAACGGCGATATATTTCCAAGTCGGGTTGGTGTGTGACTTGGAGGGGAACGTGCAGGTGGTGTTGTTCCCATGTACCTGCTGCTCTTGTCCTTATAGGTGGTAGAGGTCGCGGGTTTGGGAGGTGCTGTTGAAGAAGCCTTGGCGAGTTGCTGCGGTGCATCCTGTGGATGGTACACACTGCAGCAACTGTGCGCCGGTGGTGAAGGGAGTGAATGTTTAGGGTGGTGGATGGGGTGCCAATCAAGCGGGCTGCTTTGTCCTGGATGGTGTCGAGCTTCTTGAGTGTTGTTGGAGCTGCACTCATCCAGGCAAGTGGAGAGTATTCCATCACACTACTGGCTGTTCACCCTCCCGCTCCAGAATGCCCTGCAGCCGCTCCATGACATCCTTGACCCTAGCACCAGGGAGGCAACATACCATCCTGGAGTCACGTTTGCGGCCACAGAAACATCCATCTGTTTCCCTTACAAGCCCAGTCGACCCTGCAAAGTCCTACTCACTAACATCTGGGGACTTGTGCCAAAATCGGGAGAGCTGTCCTACAGACTAGTCAAGCAACAGCCTGACATAGTCATACTCACAGAATCATACAGGGAACACTACAGGTGTCCCTGACGACCATGTGTGCAGGAAGTGTGTCCAGCTGCAGCTACTGGCTAACCGCATTTCGGAGCTGGAGCTGCGGGTGGATTCACTGTGGAGCATCCGCGATGCTGAGATTATCGTGGATGGCACGTTCAGTGAGGTGGTCACACCACAGGTAAAGATTACGCAGGCAGAAAGGAAATGGGTGACCGCCAGGCAGAGTAAAAGGACTAGGCAGGTAGAGCAGGAGTCCCCTGGGGCCATCTCCCTCTCAAACATATACCGCTTTGGATACTGTTGGGGGAGATGACGTATGAGGGGAAAGCAGCAAGAGCAAAGTTCGTAGCACCACGGGAGGAATAAGAGTGGCAGGGCTATATTGATACGGGATTCAATTGTAAGGGGAACAGATAGGCCGCAAACGTGACTCCAGGATGGTATGTTGCCTCCCTGGTGCTAGAGTCAAGGATGACACGGAGCGGCTGCAGGGCATTCTGGAGGCGGAGGGTGAACAGCTAGTATTCGTGGTCCATATCGGTACCAACGACATAGGTAAAAAAAAGGGATTACTACCAGTGCCATGTGCTAGTGAATATAGGAACAGGAGAATAGACCAGATGAATGCGTGGCTGCAGGGATGGTGAAGGAGGGAGGGATTTAGATTCCTGGGACATTGGGACCGGTTCTGGGGAAGGTGGGACCTATACAAGCGGGACGGGTTACACCTGAGCAGGACCGGGACCGATGTCCTCGCGGGGGTGTTTGCTAGTGCTGTTGGGGAAGGTTTAAACTAGAATGGCAGGGGGATGGGAACCTGAGCAGGGAGACAGAGGAGGGGGAAACAATGATAGAAACAAAAGACAAAAAGGTAAGAAGCAATAGTGGAAGGCAGAGAAGACAAGGGTGAAAAACAAATAGGGCCATAGTGCAAAATAAAACTATGACTAGCAATCTTAAAAAGACAAGTCTAAAGGCATTGTGCCTTAATGCACGGGGCATTCGCAATAAGGTAGATGAATTAACAGCGCAGATTGATATTAACGGTTATGATATAGTTGCGATTACGGAGACATGGCTGCAGGGTGACCAAGGATGGGAACTGAACATCCAGGGGTATTCAATATTTAGGAAGGACAGGCAAAAAGGGAAAGGAGGTGGGATAGCGTTGTCAGTAAAGGAGGAAATCAATGCAATAGTGAGGAAGGATATTGGCTCGGAAAATCACGATGTGGAATCTGTATGGGTGGAGCTAAGAAACATCAAGGGGCAGAAAACGATGGTGGGGGTTGTCTATAGGCCCCCAAACAGTAGTGGAGATGTAGGGGAGGGCATTAAACAGGAAATTAGAGATGCATGCAAGAAGGTACAACTATAATCATGGGTGAGTTTAATCTACATATAGATTGGTCAAACCAAATTAGCAATAATACTGTGGGGGAGGAATTCCTGGAGTGTGTACATGATGGTTTTCTAGACCAATACGTTGAGGAACCAACTAGAGAACAGGTGATCCTAGACCGGGTATTGTGCAATGAGAAAGGATTAATTAACAATTTTGTTGTGCGGGGTCCCTTAGGGAAGAGCGACCATAACATGATAGAATTCCTCATTAAGATGGAGAGTGAAGTAGTTGAATCCGAAACTAGGGTCCTGAATCTAAATAAAGGAAATTACAAAAGTTTGAGGTTCGAGTTGGCTATGATAGATTGGGGAACTTTACTAAAAGGGATGACGGTGGATAGGCAATGGCTAATATTTAAAGAACGTGTGCAGGAATTACAACAATTATTCATTCCTGTCTGGCACAAAAATAAAACAGGAAAGGTGGCTCAACCGTGGCTTACAAAAGAAATTAGGGATAGTATTAGATCCAAAGAGGAGACACTTAAAATTGCCAGAAAATGCGGCAAGCCTGAGGATTGGGAGCAGTTCAGAATTCAGCAAAGGAGGACAA
This sequence comes from Heptranchias perlo, assembly GCF_035084215.1. NCBI lineage: Eukaryota > Metazoa > Chordata > Chondrichthyes > Hexanchiformes > Hexanchidae > Heptranchias > Heptranchias perlo. The sequence goes on along the minus strand of NC_090341.1, from coordinate 2,816,909 downwards.
AGAGATTGATTAAGAGGGGAAAAATAGAGCATGAGAGTAAACTTGCAGGGAACATAAAAACGGACTGTAAAAGCTTCTATAAATATGTCAAGAGAAAAAGATTAGTGAAGACAAATGTAGGTCCCTAACAGTCAGAAATGGGGAACAAGGAAATGGCAGAACAATTAAACACATACTTTGGTTCTGTCTTCACAAAAGAGGACACAAATAACCTGCCAGAAATGTTAGGGAACCAAGGGTCTAGTGAGAGGGTGGAACTGAAGGAAACCAGTATTTGTAAAAAAATAGTGTAGGGAAATTAATGGGGCTAAAGGCTGACAAACCCCCAGGGCCTGATAATCTACATCCCAGAGTACTAAAGGAAGTGGCCCTGGAAATAGTGGATGCATTGGTGAACATCTTCCAAAATTCTATAGACTCTGGAACAGTTCCTACAGATTGGAGGGTGGCAAATGTAACCCCACTATTTAAAAAAGGAGGGAGAGAAAAAACAGGGAATTACAGACCAGTTAGCCTAACATCAGTAATGGGGAAAATGCTAGGATCTATTATAAAATATGTGATAACAGAACACTTGGAGGGCATTAACGGGATTGGACAAAGTCAGCATGGGTTTATGAAAGGGAAATCATGCTGAACAAATCTACTGGAGTTTTTTGAGGATGTAACTAGTAGAATAGATAGGGGAGAACCAGTGGATGTGGTGTATTTGGATTTTCAGAAGGCTTTTGATAAGGTTCCACACAAGAGGTTAGTGTGCAAAATTAAAGCACATGGGATTGGGGGGAATATACTGGCATGGATTGAGAATTGGCTGACAGACAGGAAACAGAGAGTAGGAATAAACGGGTCTTTTTCCAGGTGGCAGGCAGTGACTAGTGGGGTACCGCAGGGATCAGTGCTTGGGCCCCAGCTATTCACAATATATATCAATGATTTGGATGAGGAAACTAAATGTAACATTTCCAAGTTTGTGGACGACACAAAGCTGGGGTGGAATGTGAGCTGTGAGGAGGATGCAAAGAGGCTCCAATGTGTTTTGGACAAGTTGGGTGAGTGGGCAAGAACATGGCAGGTGCAGTATAACGTGGATAAATGTGAGGTTATCCACTTTGGTTGTAAAAACAGAAAGACAGATTATTATCTGAATGGTGATAGATTGGGAAAAGGGGAGGTGCAACGAGACCTGGGTGTCCTTGTACACCAGTCGCTGAAAGCGAGCATTCAGGTGCAGCAAGCAGTTAGGAAGGCGAATGGTATGTTGGCCTTCATTGCAAGAGGATTTGAGTACAGGAGCAGGGATATCTTACTGCAGTTATACAGAGCCTTGGTGAGACCACATCTGGAGTATTGTGTGCAGTTTTGGTCTCCTTATCTGAGGAAGGATGTCCTTGACATGGAGTGCAACAAAGGTTTACCAGACTGATTCCTGGATGGCAGGACTGACGTATGAGGAGAGATTGGGTCGACTAGGCCTATATTCGCTAGAGTTTAAAAGAATGAAAGGTGATCTCATCGAAACATATAAAATTCTAACAGGACTAGACAGACTAGATGCAGGGAGGATGTTCCCGATGGCTGGGGAGTCCAGAACCAGGGGTCACAGTCTCAGGATACGGGGTATGCCATTTAGAACCGAGATGAGGAGAAATTTCTTCACTCAGAGGGTGGTGAACCTGTGGAATTCTCTACCACAGAAGGCAGTGGAGGCCAAGTCATTAGATGTATTCAAGAAGGAGATAGATATATTTCTTAATGCTGAAGGGATCAAGGGATATGGGGAAAAAGCAGGAACAGGGTACTGAGTTAGACGATCAGCCAAGATCATTTTGAATGTCGGAGCAGGCCTAAAGGGCCTAATGGCCTGATCTTGCTCCTATTTTCTATGTTTCTATACCTTTCAGCCAACGTCCCAAGATCTTCCATCACCATCCCTGGGTATGTCCTGTCCCACTGGCAGGACAGATCCACCAGAGGTGGCGGCACAGTGGTATACAGTCAGGAGGGAGTGGCCCTGGGAGTCCTCAACATTGACTCCACACCCATGAAATCTCATGGAATCAGGTCAAACATGGGCAAGGAAACCTCCTGCTGATTACCACCTCCTGCCCTCCCTCAGCTGATGAATCAGTCCTTCTCCATGTTGAGCACCACTTGGAGGAAGCACTGAGGGTAGCAAGGGCACAGAATGTACTCTGGGTGGGGGACTTCAATGTCCATCACCAAGGGTGGCTCGGTAGCACCACTACTGACCGAGCTGGCTGAGTCCTGAAGGACATAGCTGCCAGACTGGCCCTGCGGCAGGTGGTGAGCGAACCAACACGAGGGAAAAACCTACTTGACCTCATCCTCACCAATCTATCTGTCGCAGATGCATCTGTCCATGACAGTATTGGTAGGAGTGTCCACCGCACAGTCCTTGTGGAGACGAAGTCCCGTCTTCACACTGAGGACACCATCCAACGTGTTGTGTGGCACTACCACCGTGCTAAATGGGATAGATTCAGAACAGATCTAGCAGCTCAAAACTGGGCATCCATGAGGCGCTGTGGGCCATCAGCAGCAGCAGAATTGTATTCCAGTGCAATCTGTAACCTCATGGCCCGGCATATCCCTCACTCTACCATTACCAACAAGCCAGGGGATCAACCCTGGTTCAATGAGGAGTGTAGAAGAGCATGCCAGGAGCAGCACCAGGCGTACCTAAAAATGGAGGCCAAGTCATTAGATGTATTCAAGAAGGAGTCAGATATATTTCTTAGTGTTAAAGAGATCAAGGGATATGGGGAAAAAGCGGGAACAGGGTACTGAGTTAGATGATCAGCCATGTTCATTTTGAATGGCGAAGCAGGCTCGAAGGGCTGAATGGCTACTCTTGCTCCTATTTTCTATGTTTCTATGTGCCAACCTGGTGAAACTACAACACAGGACTACATGCATGCTAAACAGTGGAAGCAACATGCTATCGGCAGAGCTAAGCCATTCCACAACCAACGGATCAGATCAAAAGTCTGCAGTCCTGCCACATCCAGTCGTGAATGGTGGTGGACAATTAAACAACCAACGGGAGGAGGAGGCTCCATGAACATCCCCATCCTCAATGATGGCAGAGTCCAGCACGTGAGTGCAAAAGACAACGCTGAAGCATTTGCAACCGTCTTCAGCCAGAAGTGCCGAGTAGATGATCCATCTCAGCCTCCTCCCGATATCCCCACCATCACGGAAGCCAGTCTTCAGCCAATTCGATTCACTCCACGTGATATCGAGAAACGGCTGAGTGCACTGGATACAGCAAAGACTGTGGGCCCTGACGATATCCCGGCTGTAGTGCTGAAGACTTGTGCTCCAGAACTAGCTGCGCCTCTAGCCAAGCTGTTCCAGTACAGCTACAACACTGGCATCTACCCAACAACGTGGAAAATTGCCCAGGTATGTCCTGTCCACAAAAAGCAGGACAAATCCAATCTGGCCAATCACTGCCCCATCAGTCTGCTCTCAATCATCAGCAAAGTGACGGAAGGTGTCGTCGACAGTGCTATCAAGCGGCACTTACTCACCAATAACCTGCTCACCGATGCTCAGTTTGGGTTCTGCCAGGACCACTCGACTCCAGAACTCATTACAGCCTTGGTCCAAACATGGACAAAAGAGCTGAATTCCAGGAGGTGAGGTGAGAGTGGCTGCCCTTGACATCAAGTCAGCATTTGACCGAGTGTGGCACCAAGGAGCCCTAGTAAAACTGAAGTCAATGGGAATTGGGGAAAACTCTCCAGTGGCTGGAGTCATACCTAGCACAAAGGAAGATGGGAGTGGTTGTTGGAGGCCAATCATCTCAGCCCCAGGACATCACTGCAGGTGTTCCTCAGGGCAGTGTCCTAGGCCCAACCATCTTCAGTTGCTTCATCAATGACCTTCCCTCCATCATAAGGTCAGAAGTGGAGACATTCGCTGATGATTGCACAGTGTTCAGTTCCATTCGCAACCCCTCAGATAATGAAGCAGTCCGTGCCTGCATGCAGCAAGACCTGGACAACATCCAGGCTTGGGCTTATTAAGTGGCAAGTAACATTCACGCCAGACAAGTGCCAGGCAATGACCATCTCCAACAAGAGAGAGTCTGACCACCTCCCCATGACATTCAACGGCATTACCATCGCCGTATCCCCCACCATCATCATCCTGGGGGTCACCATTGACCAGAAACCTAACTGGACCAGGCATATAAATACTGTGGCTACAAGAGCAGGTCAAAGGCTGGGTATTCTGCAGCGAGTGACTCACCTCCTGACTCCCCAAAGCCTTTCCATCATCTACAAGGCACAAGTCAGGAGTGTGATGGAATACTCTCCACTTGCCTGGATGAGTGCAGCTCCAACAACACTCAAGAAGCTCGACACCATCCAGGACAAAGCAGCCCGCTTGATTGGCACCCCATCCACCACCCTAAACATTCACTCCCTTCACCACTGGCACACCGTGGCTGCAGTGTGTACCATCCACAGGATGCACTGCAGCAACTCGCCAAGGCTTCTTCAACAGCACCTCCCAAACCCGTGACCTCTACCACCTAGAAGGACAAGGGCAGCAGGCACATGGGAAAAACACCACCTGCACGTTCCCCTCCAAGTCACACACTATCCCGACTTGGAAATATATCGGCCGTTCCTTCATCATCACTGGGTGAAAATCCTGGAAGTCCCTTCCTAACAGCACTGTGGGAGAACCTTCACCACACGGACTGCAGCAGTTCAAGAAGGCGGCTCACCACCACCTTCTCAAGGGCAATTAGGGATGGGCAATAAATGCCGGCCTCGCCAGCGACGCCCACATCCCATGAATAAATAAAAAGAAAAGTACAGTATCAATGTACCAGATAAAGAGGTGAGGGAGGGAACCTGAGTCGGACTGAAACAAGGAATGTTCCATGTAGCCCACAAAGAGGCAGGCATAGCTGGGCACCACACGGGTTCCCATAGCGACACCTTTTATTTGGAGGAAGTGAGTGGAGTGAAAGGAGAAGTTGTTCAATGTAAGAAACGATGGGTCTCCCAGGGCAATCGTGGATCTTGGGAAGGAGCAAACACGAGGAGGGAGACAGAAAGTAACGATGGTAAAAGAGACAAACGGAAATCCCGTCGGAGGGAAGAGCAGAACTTCTTCAAGGCGGGGCATTCCTGGGTGAGAAGAGGCCATGAATTAAACACTGAATCAAAAGCAAAATACTGTAGATGCCGGAAAACTAAAATAAAAACAGAAAATGCTGGAAATACTCAGCAAGTGAGGCAGCATCTGTGGAGAAAGAAACAGAGTTAACGTTTCAGGTCAAAGACCTTTCATCAGAACTGGAAGAAGTTGGAGATTAAACAGTTTTTAAGCAAGTACAGCAGCAATGTACCGGGAAAAGAGTCTACATTGTCCCATCAATGTGCCACCTATTGCATTTTCACACCAGTGAGAGGAGCTTTACAACCTCCAAACAGAAAAGGTCTCTTCCCATCATTCTGATTTCAACCTGGATGAAAGGCTGGTCCTTAACTACACTGACTGACCCACTCAGTCCCACACTGACCCACTCAGTCCCACACTGACCCACTCAGTCCCACACTGACCCACTGAGTCCCACACTGACCCACTGACCCACTCAGTCCCACACTGACCCACTGAGTCCCACACTGACCCACTGACCCACTCAGTCCCACTCAGTCCCACACTGACCCACTCAGTCCCACACTGACCCACTCAGTCCCACTCAGTCCCACACTGACCCACTCAGTCCCACACTGACCCACTGACCCACTCAGTCCCACACTGACCCACTCAGTCCCACACTGACCCACTCAGTCCCACACTGACCCACTGACCCACTCAGTCCCACACTGACCCACTCAGTCCCACACTGACCCACTCAGTCCCACACTGACCCACTCAGTCCCACTCAGTCCCACACTGACCCACTCAGTCCCACACTGACCCACTCAGTCCCACACTGACCCACTGAGTCCCACACTGACCCACTGAGTCCCACACTGACCCACTGAGTCCCACACTGACCCACTCAGTCCCACACTGACCCACTCAGTCCCACACTGACCCACTGAGTCCCACACTGACCCACTCAGTCCCACACTGACCCACTGAGTCCCACACTGACACACTGACCCACTCAGTCCCACACTGACCCACTCAGTCCCACACTGACCCACTCAGTCCCACACTGACCCACTGAGTCCCACACTGACACACTGACCCACTCAGTCCCACACTGACCCACTGACCCACTCAGTCCCACACTGACCCACTCAGTCCCACACTGACCCACTGACCCACTCAGTCCCACACTGACCCACTGACCCACTCAGTCCCACACTGACCACTCAGTCCCACACTGACCCACTCAGTCCCACACTGACCCACTCAGTCCCACTCAGTCCCACACTGACCCACTCAGTCCCACACTGACCCACTCAGTCCCACACTGACCCACTCAGTCCCACACTGACACACTGACCCACTCAGTCCCACACTGACCCACTCAGTCCCACACTGACCCACACTGACCCACACTGACCCACTCAGTCCCACACTGACCCACTCAGTCCCACACTGACCCACTCAGTCCCACACTGACCCACACTGACCCACTCAGTCCCACACTGACCCACTCAGTCCCACACTGACACACTGACCCACTCAGTCCCACACTGACCCACTGACCCACTCAGTCCCACACTGACCCACTCAGTCCCACACTGACCCACTGACCCACTCAGTCCCACACTGACCCACTCAGTCCCACACTGACCCAGGTGCCACACTGGCCCATTGCCCCACACTGACCCATTGCCCCACACTGACCCAGTCCCACACGGGCCCATTGCCCCACACTGACCCAGGTCCCACTGTACAACGACCAGTGAATGTGCAGTTGCTGCCTGTGGGACCCACATTTCAGGGTCTCCAAGAGAGACAGAGAGACGGAAATAATCGATAAATCTGTAATCATCAAATGTCAATATTGTGCCCAAATCCAAAGCATCTATATATATATATATATACACACACACCAGTGGACCCAGCACTGACCCCTGGGGTACCCCACTTCCAATCTGAGCAACACCCATTAACCCTTAGTTTCCTATCCATTAACTATGCAATTCTATGCTTTGCTGTTAAATTTCCTCTTGTAACATATGGCTGAATTTATGGAGCAAACTTGCCGCCTTGTCTCACTCCCTGTGCCGGGGGTATCAGTGCTGTTGGCTCAAATCCTGCATTTACCTTCTCCTGTCGGCCATGGACTTCAAGCCTAGCTTTGTTGATCGTATTTCTGGGATAGACTGGACAATACCCTTGCTGCCCAATCCTGGATGAGAGGAGAAACAATTCTTAAACGAATTTGAAACTCTTTTAATGGAATCATACGGCACAGAAAGCCATTCCGCGCATCGCGTATATGTACACACAAAAACAAAATTCTCCTTTTCTCTCGCCAGGACGTGGTTTCACAGGCAGCCCTCTGGTGCCCGAGCTATATGACCATTTCCTGCTATTTGACTGTGGAGGCCAGCACAGCTGGCTATCCAGTCCAGCAGGTGTCACTGGATAATCAACAGGGGCAGGACACCTGGCTAAAAAAATTCTCCCTTCCTAGCTCAGGGCGCCATCCGTCTGCTCATTCCGTTAAACTTTCTATGTCCTTCTGAAATCTTTTAGCAGTCAAGTAACATATGGGTGTAGTGGTTCTGTTACTAATCTAGTAATCTAGAGGAACATGAATTTAAATCCCACCACAGCAGTTTGAGAATTTGAATTCAGTTTTAATAAAAAGCTGGGATCAGTAAAAGTGACCGTGAAGCTGTCGGATTGTCGTAAAAACCCAACTGGTTCATTAATGTCCTTTAGGGAAGGAAACCTGCCGTCCTTACCCGGTCTGGGCCTATATGTGACTCCAGTCCCACACCAACATGGTTGGCTCTTAACTGCCCTTTGAAGTGACCCCTCAGTTGTATCAAACCCGCTACCAGCGGTTCAAGAAGAAGGCCCAACACCACCTTCACAGGGCAACTCGGGGACGGGCAATAAATGCCGGCCTTGCCAGTGATGCCCACATCCTGAGAATGAATTCATAAAATAGAATCATACATTCTGCCTGTGCCGGCTCTTTGAAAGAGCCATCCAATTAGTCCCAATCCCCCGCTCTTTCCCCGACAAATTGTTTTCCTTTTCAAGTATTTATCCAATTCCCCTTTTGAAAGTTATTATTGAATCTGCTTCAGGCAGCGAATTCCAGATCAGAACAACTCGCTGAGTAAATAAACATTTCTCCTCATCTCCCTTCGGCTCTTTTGCCAATTCCCTCTCTTTCTTTTACGTTATCTATCCAATCAGCTAATTAACGCTTATGATTGGCAATTTTTGATACTCACGTCTTAACACAGGCAGAGATGATTTAACACCAACTTCTGCAGTTTTTTCCTTTGGGGCGATTTTTGCCTGTTTTGTTTCCTGTTTCTTCATCTCCTTCCTGTCCCTCCATTCCTTGGGGGACAGTTTGAGCAGAAAGTCCCTGTACAGCCGGTAATCCTTCAGGGTCTCTTCAAACTTGACAATGTCACTGTTGGATTAAGCAAGGACAAAGAGAGAGAGAAGTTAAAGCTTTTATATTGGGGCCCCTCCCTCCCCGCGCTCCCTCCATCCACCCTTCCCCCTTCCTCCCCCCTCCCTCCAACCTCCTCCCCAACTCCCCCTCCCTCCCTCACCTCTCCCCCTCCCCTCCCCCTCCCTCACCTCTCCCCCTCCCTCCCTCCCTCACCTCTTCCCCTCCCTCACCTCTCCCCCTCCCCCCTCCCTCCCTCCCTCCCTCACCTCTCCCCCTCCCTCCCTCCCTCACCTCTCCCCCTCCCTCCCTCCCTCACCTCTCCCCCTCCCTCCCTCACCTCTCCCCCTCCCTCCCTCCCACCCCCTTCCCCACTCCTCTCTGTTCTTTCCCCACAGCCCTGCAAATTTTTACCCTTCAAGTATTTATCCAATTCCCTTTTGAAAGTTATTATTGAATCTGCTTCCACCGCCCTTTCAGGCAGTGCATTCCAGATCATAACAACCCGCAGAGTAAAAAAACATTGTCCTCATCTCCCCTCTGGTTCTTTTGCCAATTATCTTAAATCTGTGTCCTCTGATTACCGACCCTCCTGCCAGTAGAAACAGTTTCTCCCTATTTATTCTATCAAAACCCTTCATAAGAACATAAGAAATAGGAGCAGGAGTAGGCCAATCGGCCCCTCGAGCCTGCTCTGCCATTCAATAAGATCATGGCTGATCTGATCCTAACCACAAATCTAAATTCATGTCCAATTTCCTGCCCACTCCCCGTAACCCCTAATTCCCTTTACTTCTAGGAAACTGTCTATTTCTGTTTTAAATTTATTTAATGATGTAGCTTCCACAGCTTCCTGGGGCAGCAAATTCCACAGACCTACTACCCTCTGAGTGAAGAAGTTTCTCCTCATCTCAGTTTTGAAAGAGCATCCCCTTATTCTAAGATTATGCCCCCTTGTTCTAGTTTCACCCATCCTTGGGAACATCCTTACCGCATCCACCCGATCAAGCCCCTTCACAATCTTATATGTTTCAATAAGATCGCCTCTCATTCTTCTGAACTCCAATGAGTAGAGTCCCAATCTACTCAACCTCTCCTCAGATGTCCGCCCCCTCATCCCCGGGATTAACCGAGCGAACCTTCTTTGTACTGCCTCGAGAGCAAGTATGTCTTTTCTTAAGTATGGAGACCAAAACTGTATGCAGTATTCCAGGTGCGGTCTCACCAATACCTTATATAACTGCAGCAATACCTCCCTGTTTTTATATTCTATCCCCCGAGCAATAAAAGCCAACATTCCGTTGGCCTTCTTGATCACCTGCCGCACCTGCATACTAACCTTTTGATTTTCTTGCACTAGGACCCCCAGATCCCTTTGTACTGCAGTACTTTCCAGTTTCTCGCCATTAAGATAATAACTTGCTCTCCGATTTTTCCTGCCAAAGTGCATAACCTCACATTTTCCAATATTGTATTGCATCTGCCAAATCTCCGCCCACTCACCCAGCCTGTCTATATCCCCTTGTAGGTTTTTTATGTCCTCCTCACTCTCTACTTTCCCTCCCATCTTTGTATCATCTGCAAACTTTGATATGTTACACTCGGTCCCCTCCTCCAAATCGTTAATATAGATTGTAAAGAGTTGGGGACCCAGCACCGACCCCTGCGGAACACCACTGGCTACTGGTTGCCAGTCCGAGAATGTACCATTTATCCCAACTCTCTGCTTCCTGTTAGATAACCAATCCTCCACCCATGCCAGAATATTACCCCCAATCCAGTGATTCTTTATCTTGAGCAATAATCTTTTATGTGGCACCTTGTCGAATGCCTATTCTCACTTTTTTACTGTCATCATCTGAGTTGTCACTTTCTTCATTTCTGCAACTTTTTCCAGCTTCAGTTTTGTTTCTCGTTCAGCTCTGTGAACAGAAATACAGTCAACTTAAAACCACAGACGCCAGGAACTTACAAAGCAGCAGAGAGGGATCAGTCACATTTCTGGGAGTATATTACAGACTGTTCTTCCCCATGGTGGACCAGAGATACAGTAATCCAGAGAACTTGAGGGCAGTTTGAGAATTTGATCGCAGTTTTAAAAAAAATCTAGCAATGAAAAATCCGCTATCAGTAAAAGTGACCGTGAAGCTGTCGGATTGTCATAAAAACCTAACTAGTTCATTAATGTCCCTTTAGGGAAGGAAACCTGCCGTCCTGGGCCTATATGTGACTCCAGTCCCCACACCAATGTAGTTGACTCTTAACTGCCCTCTGAAGTGGCCCCTCAGTTGTACCAAAAAAACTACCACCAATGGTTCAAGAAGAAGGTGGCCCACCATCACCTTCTCAGGGCAACTAGGGATGGGCAATAAATGCCGGCCTTGCCACATCGCAAGAATTAATTTTTTTAAAACTCTAACACGGGGAATAATGGGAGTCAGTCCTGAGTAAATCGCTCCAGGAGTCAGAAGGTAGATTGAAAGGAATAGGACTCGGATCACGAACATCAACAGCAACTTGCATTGAGATAGCGTCTTTAACGTAATAAAACGTCCCAAGGTGCTTCACAGCAGCATAAATCAGACAAAATTTGACTCTGAGCCAGGTAAGCAGATATTAGGACAGGTGACCAAAAGCTTGGTCAAAGAGGTAGGTTTTAAGGAGCATCTTAAAGAAGGAGAGAGAGGTGGAGAGGCGGAGAGATTTAGGGAGGGAATTCCAGAGCTTCGGGCCTAGGCAGCTGAAGGCACGGCCGCCAATGGTGGAGCGATTAAAATCAGGGATGCGTAAGAGACCAGAACTGGAGGAGCGCAGAGATCTCGGAGGGTTGTAGGGCTGGAGGAGGTTACAGAGATAGGGAGGGGCGAGGTCACGGAGGGATTTGAACACAAGGATGAGAATTTTAAAAATCGAGGTGTTCCCGGACCGGGAGCCGATGTAGGTCAGCGAGCACAGGGGAGTGATGGGAGAATGGGACTTGGTGCGAGTTAGGATACGGGGCAGCAGAGTTTTGGATGAGCTGAGGTTTACGGAGGGTGGGAGGCCGGCCAGGAGATCATTGGAATAGTCGAGTCTGGAGTTAACAAAGGCATGGATGAGGGTTTCAGGAGCGGATGAGCTGAGGCAGGGGCAGAGCAAAACACGCTAGACAAAAGAAGAACAGCCAGATTAGGGAGGTAAATTGACGGCTAGGGATGTGGTGAAGGGCAGAAGGGCTCCGACCTCCAAGGCATTGGGACCAGTTCTGGAGAGAGGGAGAGAGAGAGTTGGTAGCTTGAAAGAGATTGATAGATTTTTGTGGGCCAAGGAATATTGAGGGTTATGGAACCAAGGTGGGTAGATGGAGTTAAGATACAGATCAGCCATGATCTAGTTGAATGGCGGAACAGGCTCGAGGGGCTGAATGGCCTCCTCCTGCTCCTAATTTTCCTAAGAGAAGGTCAGCTCTTGGTAATAAAAAGGGAGAAAAGCCGAAAGAGGTTACACGGGGACAAAATGGAAAGAGAAAAATAAAGGAGAGATTGCTAAAATAAATGGATCCAAGCTAAAAGGTCTGTATATACATCCCAGAGTAAAGGAAACAACACAGGGGAACGAGAGCCAGGGTTTAAAATTTAAAAAATCAGGACACAACAAAGTTAACTGAAACCTGGCTACAGCTGGGTCAGGATCGGCAATTAAATATTCTGGGTATAAACCTTTCAGGAAGGAAGGAAGGAGAGGTGGAGTATTAATTAGAGACAATAGGATCTGGCTCCATCCCGTTTTACGTTCTTTGAATTTAGTCACTAGCCATAAGGAGCTTAAATTTAAAAAAAATCTAGCTACAGTCAGAATCTTGTCCCAGGCCTAACTCGGTACAAATTACATAGAATTACATATAGTCTACAGCACAGAAACAGGCCATTTGGCCCAACTGGTCCTTGCCTGTGTTTATGCTCCACACGAGCCTCCTCCCTCCCTACTTCATCTCATCCTATTAGCATATCCTTCTATTCCTTTCTCCCTCATGTGTTTATCCAGCTTCCCCTTAAATCCATCTACACTATTCACCTCAACCACTCCTTGTGGGAGTGAGTTCCACATTCTCACCACTCTCTGGGTAAAGAAGTTTCTCCTGAATTCCCTATTGGATTTACTAGTGACTATCTTATATTTATGGCCCCCTAGTTCAGGTCTCCCCCACAAGTGGAAACATCTTCTCTTCATCTACCCTATCAAACACTTTCATAATCTTAAAGACTTCTATCGGGTCGACCTTCAGCCTTCTCTTTTCTAGAGAAAACAGCCCCAGCCTGTTCAGTCTATCCTGATAGGTACAACTTCTCAGTTTTGGTATCATCCTAATAAACCTTTTTGCACCTACTCACACGTTGCATTGGTTAGCAGTGCAAAGTTGTACACAGGAGCCAAACAGACTGTGATTTGTTCGGTGATGCTATTTTAGAATGTGATTGACAGTCATTCAAATCTAGTGTCTCCTCATCTCCCCTCTGGTTCTTTTGCCATTTACCTCAAATCTGTGTCCTCTGGTTACCGAACCTCCTGCCACTGGAAACAGTTTCTCCTTATTTACTCTATCAAAACCGTTCATGATTTTGAACACCTCGATTAAATCTCCCGTCAACCTTCTCTGCTCTAAGGAGAACAATCCCAGCTTCTCTACGAACATACAAAATTGACAGGCAGGAAAAGACCAGCTGGACCATTGACCCTGCCCCACACCATGATGGCTGGAGCATCGTGACTAAACACTTCCTCCCTCCCTCCCACCTCCCCCCAAGCCCGCAGCCGTGTAATCTCCTGGGAGAGGCAAAAACACAGAGAAAAGCCCAGGGTTAATAAGGGAAAAAATACTCTGGAAAATTCCTCTCCGTCCCCCTCAGGTGATGGAAACCAGTCCAGGAGATCACATGGACCAAGTGTTATCTGTAAAGACACTGACCTTCTCTATGATGCGATCTCTGCCCCAGTCAGGAACCGATCCAGCTCCCTCTTGAAGGCAGAGAGTCGGCACCCACCACACCAGCCGGCAACACATTCCAGAGACTCACTGCTCTCTGGGAAAAGAGGAACCGCCCAATATCCAGTCTATTCCCACTCTTCCATAGTTTAAACCCGTGTCCCCGGTCCTTCCCAACCTGTTAAACCGGGATGATCTATCAATAGGGAGACTATCCAGCCCTTTAATTATTTTATAGACCTCCGTCAGGTCACCTCTAAATCTACACTGCTCTACAGTAAATAGGCCAAAGTCCTTGAGCCTATCCGAGTAGCTGAGGTTCTTTAAGCGAAGAATCATTCTGTAGCTCTCCTCTGGACCTTTTCCAAGGCCACGATATCACCCACCACATGGGGGAGACCCAAACCGGGCCCAGTACTCTAGATGTGGTCTGACCAGCGACCTGTATGGTGTTAAAATGGTGTCCTTTGATTGATACTAAATGGTTCCATTAATACAACCCAATACCCTGTTGGCTTTAGCTACAGTTTCTCTACATTGGTCATCAACCTTTAGCCTCCGTCAGGGAACAAAAAAAACGGTTCTGTTTTTACATTTTCATGGCTTCCACGGAATTCTTGTCGTTCTCTTTCAGGAACTCGTCGAACATGGCCGCGTCCTCCTCCAGGAACTGCTCGGCTCTCTCCAGCTTCATCTCCTCCGCTGCCGCCACTTCATCTAGTTTCCGCATCTCGTCCTTCTTCATGGTCAGCGAGTACTGGAGACAAAAACAACAAACGTCCAAGAGGCATTAGGAACAGGAGGAGGCCATTCAGCCCCTTGAGCCTGTTCTCACCCATTCAATTCGATCATGGCTGATCTGTATCTTAACTCCATTTACCCGCCTTGGTTCCATATCCCTTAATCCCCTTACCCAACAAAAATCGATCAATCTCAGTGTTGACATTTTCAATTGACCCCCAGCCTCAACAGCTTTTTGGGGGAGAGAGTTCCAGATTCCCACTCCCCTTTGTGTGAAGAAGTGCTTCCTGACATCACCCCTGAACGGCCTAGCTCTAATTTTAAGGTTATGCCCCCTTGTTCTGGACTCCCCCCACCAGCGGAAATAGTTTCTCTCTATCTACCCTAGCGAATCCTTTGATCATCTTAAACACCTCGATTAGATCACCCCTTAATCTTCTATACTCGAGGGAATACAAGCCCAGTCTATGCAACCTGGCCTTTTTGATGAGTGTCAGCCCTGGCTCAGTGGGTAGCATTCCCACCTCTGAGTGTCAGAAGATGGTGGGTCCAAACTCCCACTCCAGAGACTCGAACCCCAAAATCCAGGGAGTGCTGCACTTTGGAGGTGACATCTTTTAGATGAGACGTTAAACTGAGGCCCCGTCTGCCCTCTCAGGTGGATGAGAAAGATCCCACAGTACTATTTCAAAAAGGAACAGGGGAGTTCACCCCGGTGTCTTGGAGCCAATATTTATCCCTCAACCAACATCACTAATATCAGTTTATTTGTTTGTGGGATCTTGCTGTGCACAACTTGGCTTCCGCCTTTCCTACATTACGACAGTGACTACACTTCGAAAAAGTACTTCGTTGGCTGTGAACCATTTTGGGATGTCTTGAGGTTGTGAAAGGCGCGATAGAAATGCAAGTCTTTTCATTTTGGTCAGTCCTTCTACAGCAAGTCAAAAGGGGTTCCAGTCACTCCTCTGTGTTTCCTTCACCACAGGACACCACCAACATTGGAAAGAGGAGGAAAGGTAAATAAAATAAGCAGTGATTACATCATACCAAGCTTGGGTTTTAAAAGCCCGTCGATTGAAAGTGGGAGGACTGAGGGAGGAGAGGAGTTCCACTGCCTTGAGTCTTGGGACAGAATGAGTTGGGATTGAAACTGTTTCAAGCGGCAGGAGGTCGGCAACCAGAGGACACAGAATTAAGATAATCGGCAAAAGAACCAGAGAGGAGTTGTTATGATCCGGAATGCGCTGCCTGAAAGGGCGACGGAAACAGATTCAATAGTAACTTTCAAAAGGGAATTGGATAAATACTTGAAAAAAGGGAGAAAATGTGCAGGGCTCTGGGGAAACAGCAGGAGGGAGTGGGACTAATCGGACAGCTCCATCAGAGAGCCGGCACAGGCACGATGGGCCGAATGGCCTCCCTCTGTGCTGTATGAATCCATGAGCTGGAATGGTGCGACAAGTCTTGATTTCAACCCAGTGGGGCTGCAGGGAGTGGAGAGACATTGTAGGGTGAGGGTGAGGGTGTTTGGAGATTGCGCAGCACTGAGCAACGCTGGGTCGATTAAATAGATTGCGACAAGAGAGAGGTCGGAAGCAAGAGATGGAAGAGGACCAACTGGTACACAAAGGCAAGGGGGTCAAGGGAGAACAAGGAGAAGAAAACAAAATAAACTGGCAGAACAGAGACAGAACGGGAAAACTTTGAGTGAAATAAATATTATTATTTTCTGTAATAATTACCTGAAGGATGAACATCTCTCTTTTCTTGTTGATGTAATCATTCAAGGTTTCCTTTTCAACATGGCGATCTGAAATGAATCAAAATTATAAACTGATTGACAGACAGAAGGTGGCCAATTTATGTCTCGCTTTTACTTTCATTTATCTCATCATCCCTCCTACTCTTTGTAATTTTCTCCTGGCCTCTCCTGAATGTATAACATTAACTACACTTAGAATCGTAGTACAGCACCACTCACCCTGCTTTCCCCCATAGCCCTGCAAAGATGCACTGTGGGGTGTCCAAAGGGCGTGTTAAGGTGCTATGGAAATGTAAGCTGTCTCTTTCCTTGAAGAAACAGAGTCCCTCACTGGGTCATAGTTCCACAGACACCATTCGTAACTTGCCCAAGTGGCCACTACTCATTATTAAGATCATCATCAAACCTTGCCTGGTCCTGTCTCTGCGATCTCCTCCCGCTGTCAGTTCCTACACACTCTACTCCTCCAGTGTTGGATTGTTCCTTTGTCTCCGCTTCACCATCATTGGCACATCCTACTCTGAAACAGACCTCTGGAAGCCGCCACCTCCCTGAATCCCTCCGCCTTCCCACCCCTGGGAGTGTTTGATGGGACAGTGTAGAGGGAGCTTTACTCTGTATCTAACCCGTGCTGTACCTGCCCTGGGAGTGTTTGATGGGACAGTGTAGAGGGAGCTTTACTCTGTATCTAACCCGTGCTGTACCTGCCCTGGGAGTGTTTGATGGGACAGTGTAGAGGGAGCTTTACTCTGTATCTAACCCATGCTGTACCTGCCCTGGGAGTGTTTGATGGGACAGTGTAGAGGGAGCTTTACTCTGTACCTAACCCGTGCTGTACCTGCCCTGGGAGTGTTTGATGGGACAGTGTAGAGGGAGCTTTACTCTGTATCTAACCCGTGCTGTACCTGCCCTGGGAGTGTTTGATGGGACAGTGTAGAGGGAGCTTTACTCTGTATCTAACCCGTGCTGTACCTGCCCTGGGAGTGTTTGATGGGACAGTGTAGAGGGAGCTTTACTCTGTATCTAACCCGTGCTGTACCTGCCCTGGGAGTGTTTGATGGGACAGTGTAGAGGGAGCTTTACTCTGTATCTAACCCATGCTGTACCTGCCCTGGGAATGTTTGATGGGACAGTGTAGAGGGAGTTTTACTCTGTATCTGACCCATGCTGTACCTGCCCTGGGAGTGTTTGATGGGACAGTGTAGAGGGAGCTTTACTCTGTATCTAACCCTGTACCTGTCCTGGGAGTGTTTGACGGGACAGTGTAGAGGGAGCTTTACTCTGTATCTAACCCTGTACCTGCCCTGGGAGTGTTTGACGGGACAGTGTAGAGGGAGCTTTACTCTGTATCTGACCCTGTACCTGCCCTGGGAGTGTTTGATTCAGATACTGGAGGTCTAAGCTCATAATTCACACAACTGAAAAGAAACGTGGCAGCACCTCTCGTGACTTTGACCTTCCACGATGGGTCGCCTTTGAGTGCGGAGAGTTTTTTCACGTTAGCTTGATGTTCTGCCTCCGGATCCTCCTCGCTTTCCTCCACCATCTTTTGCAGGGCTCCGTGCCTCGCGTTCACTCGAGCTGCGTGCGGGGCTTTCTCATGAATCTTGAGTTTCTTTTGTTCATCTTGTTCCTAGATGATGGAAGCAAAAAAAGGGAAAGGGGGGGGTGGAGGGTGAGTTAATTATTTAATGTATTGAGTTACATCGAGTCTACAGCACAGAAACAGGCCCTTCGGCCCACCTGGTCCATGCTGGTGTTTATGCTCCACCCTATCAGCATATCCTTCTATTCCTTTCTCCCTCATGTGTTTATCCAGCTTCCCCTTAAATCCATCTATTCTATTCACCTCAACTACTCCTTGTGGGAGTGAGTTCCACATTCTCACCACTCTCTGGATAAAGAAGTTTCTCCTGAATTCCCTATTGGATTTATTAGTGACTATCTTATATTTATGGTCCCTAATTCTGGTCTCCCCCACAAGTGGAAACATCTTCTCTATGTCTACCCTATCGAACCCCTTCATAATCTTAAAGACCTCTATCAGGAGAAAAGACCCCCAGCCTGGTCAATCTTTCCTGATAAGTATAACTTCTCAGTTCTGGTATCATTTTTGTAAATCTTCTTTGCACCTTCTCCAGTGCCTCTATATCCTTTTTATAATATGGGAGACCAGAACTGTTCACAATACTCCGTGTGGTCTGACCAAGGTTCTATACAAGTTTAACATAATTTCGCTGCTTTTCAATTCTATCCCTCTAGAAATGGACCCCAGTGCTTGGTTTGCAAGTCCTTGTGGGCCAGGTGTGCCCCACTTCCCCCAGGCCCCTCCCCCCACCCCGATCTCACTGGAACCCCCGATCCCCGATTTCCTGCACATCCCTCCATCCTGCCAGGAGGCACCAACCCCATCGGTCCCCGACTGTGGCCTCCGGCTGCTGCTCACTGCTCCCACTGGCCGGACAATCAGTCCGGCCGGAGATCAGCGGACAGCTATTTGAATGAGGCCTTGCCGGGTTCCTCGCCCAAATACCGGGCTCCCCCACCCCAATGATATCGAGGCCAATATTTCAGTGAGTGAGTGGTCAATCTATGGAACAGGCTCCCTGGGGAGACGGTGGAAGCAGGAAGTGTTGATTCATTCAAATGTAAATTAGATGGATTTCTTTCAGAAAATAACATTGAGATACAGTTTGAGTAATTTGAGACATGACGTGTGGTGAGTGTAACAGGCTCGGGAGGAACAGGTGACTTTGGACCTATGGTTCCCAAAGCTCTCCCCCACTGGGGGTTTTCCTCACCTCATGTGTGGGTCTGTTGTAGACTCATTGATGGAGATTGATTGCTAGGATTGGTTAACGATCCATTATCGTTGAATCCTGCGACTACCAGGGTGGTAGAAGGTGATCTAGATGGACCCTGGTCTTTTCTCGTCCAACGATTCCTATGTTGTTTAATGAAGGCACTGCCTCTGTGTCTGGCACCTCACAGCATCTTGACGAAGAGCTCGTTCTTTCAACCTCAGCTCAGACACTGAGCCTCACAGATAGCGTACGTGTCAGCTGTGGCTCAGTGGGCAGCACTCGCGCCTCTGAGTCAGAAGGTCGTGGGTTCAAGCCCCACTCCAGAAACTTGAGCCCATAATCCAGGCCGACACTCCCAGTGCAGTACTGAGGGAGTGCTGCACTGTCAGGGGTGTTGTTTTTCAGATGAGGCGTTAAACCGAGGCCTCGTCTGCCCTCTCAGGTGGACGTAAATGATCCCACAACACTATTTCGAAGAAGAGCAGGGGGAGTTCCCCCCCCAGTGTCCTGGGCCAATATTTATCCCTCAAACACCACCTAAAACAGATTATCTGGTCATTATCACATTGCTGTTTGTGGGATCTTGCTGTGCACTAATTGGCTCCACATTTCCTACATTACTACAGTGTCTACACTTCAGAAGTACTTCATTGGCTGTGACGCGCTTTGGGACGTCCTGAGGTGGTGAAAGGCGCTATAGAAATGCAAGTCCTTGCTTTCTTTTTCTAGCCAGATGCATCATTTTGTTGGGGGGGTGGGGGGGTTAGATATAGGCATTCCGCACCCCTCCCCCACCCATTCACTATTTCCTCTGGTTTAGAATTCTGCAACAAGGGATCATCAATTTAAAATTGTCACCGAGATTGAGGAGAGAGATAAGAAGAAATTGCTTTACACGGGAGTTTGTTGGAACGTGGAATAATTTGCCACAGGGAGTGGTCGAGGCAGCGATCATTGCAACTTTTAAGGGAAAATTGGATAAATATTTGTAGAGGAGGAGGATACAGGGCCATGGGGGGAGAGCGGGGCAGTGAGATTAGTTTGGGGATTGATACAGGGCCATGGGGGGAGAGCGGGGCAGTGAGATTAGTTTGGGGATTGATACAGGGCCATGGGGGGAGAGCGGGGCAGTGAGATTAGTTTGGGGATTGATACAGGGCCATGGGGGGAGAGCGGGGCAGTGAGATTAGTTTGGGGATTGATACAGGGCCATGGGGGGAGAGCGGGGCAGTGAGATTAGTTTGGGGATTGATACAGGGCCATGGGGGGAGAGCGGGGCAGTGAGATTAGTTTGGGGATTGATACAGGGCCATGGGGGGAGAGCGGGGCAGTGAGATTAGTTTGGGGATTGATACAGGGCCATGGGGGGAGAGCGGGGCAGTGAGATTAGTTTGGGGATTGATACAGGGCCATGGGGGGAGAGCGGGGCAGTGAGATTAGTTTGGGGATTGATACAGGGCCATGGAACATAGGAAGGAACATAGGAACAGGAGTAGGCCATTCAGCCCCTCGTGCCTGCTCCGCCATTTGATAAGATCATGGCTGATCTGTGATCTAACTCCATATACCTGCCTTTGGCCCATATCCCTTAATACCTTTGGTTGCCAAAAAGCTATCCATCTCAGATTTAAATTTAGCAATTGAGCTAGTATCAATTGCCGTTTGCGGAAGAGAGTTCCAAACTTCTACCACCCTTTGTGTGTAGAAATGTTTTCTAATCTCGCTCCCGAAAGGTCTGGCTCTAATTTTTAGACTGTGCCCCCTACTCCTAAAATCCCCAACCAGCGGAAATAGTTTCTCTCTATCCACCCTATCCGTTCCCCTTAATATCTTATAAACTTCGATCAGATCACCCCTTAACCTTTGAAACTCCAGAGAATACAACCCCAATTTGTGTAATCGCTCCTCATAACTTAACCCTTGAAGTCCGGGTATCATTCCAGTAAACCTACGCTGCACTCCCTCCAAGGCCAATATGTCCTTCCGAAGGTGCGGTGCCCAGAACTGCTCACAGTACTCCAGTATGGGGGGAGAGCGGGACAGTGAGATTAGTTTTGGGGATTGATACAGGGCTACGGGGAGAGAGCGGGGCAGTGAGATTAGTTCGGGATTGCTCTAACGAAGAACCGGCACAGACTTGATGGGCTGAATGGCCTCCTTCTGCACTTCACTTGCCTGTTTGAATGCTGACCGACCTGGTGTGTATCTCCAGCATTACTGGGTTTTATTTTTTTTTCCTAAATTGCTTCGCAAAGATTGTCTTGGAGAAGGGATGAAAACATTACCCTTTTCCTCTGCTCCCTCTCAATATCTCGAAGGACGAAAATATCACAGCCACGAGGCATCCTGAAAGGGTTGTGTCTCTCATCCTGTAATTTATTGCATTCTGCGGATAAGGACAGAAATAGTTCTGTTTTGGACGATACATTATTCACTTTCCTTTTTCTTCTATCCGCGCTCTGTGACCACGAAAGAAAGAAAGAAAGAAAGCAAGAACTTGCATTTATATAGAGCCTATAGGAAGTCCCAAAGAGCTTTACAGCCAATAAAGTACTTTTGAAGTGTAGTCACAGTTGTAATGTAGGAAACTCGGCAGCCAACTTGCGCACAGCAAGATCCCACAAACAGCAATGTGATAATGAACAGATCATCTGTTCTTAGTGATGTTGGTTGAGGGATAAATATTGGCCCAGGACACCGGGGAGAACTCCCCTGATCTTCTTCAAAATAATGTCCGTGGGATCTTTTATGTCCGCCTGAGAGGGCAGACGGGGCCTTGGATTAACGTCTCATTCGAGAGATGGCACCTCCGTCAGTGCAGCACTCCCTTAGTACTGACCCTCCGACAGTGCAGCACTCCCTCAGTACTGACCCTCCGACAGTGCAGCACTCCCTCAGTACTGACCCTCCGACAGTGCACCGCTCCCTCAGTACTGACCCTCCGACAGTGCAGCACTCCCTCAGTACTGACCCTCCGACAGTGCAGCACTCCCTCAGTACCGACCCTCCGACAGTGCACCGCTCCCTCAGTACTGACCCTCCGACAGTGCAGCGCTCCCTCAGTACTGACCCTCCGACAGTGCAGCGCTCCCTCAGTACTGATCCTCCGACAGTGCACCGCTCCCTCAGTACTGACCCTCCGACAGTGCAGCGCTCCCTCAGTACTGACCCTCCGACAGTGCAGCGCTCTCTCAGTACTGACCCTCCGACAGTGCTCCGCTCCCTCAGTACTGACCCTCCGACAGTGCGGCCCTCCCTCAGTACTGACCCTCCGACAGTGCAGCGCTCCCTCAGTACTGACCCTCCGACAGCGCAGCGCTCCCTCAGTACTGACCCTCCGACAGTGCACCGCTCCCTCAGTACTGACCCTCCGACAGTGCAGCGCTCCCTCAGTACTACACTGGGAGTGTGACGAGGGCAAGTTTTGATGTCTCGCTGCGAGCCACGCCACCATGGGGGCACGTGACACCACCGTGGGGTCTGGGGTAGACAACGCATAGCATCTGGGACCCCTTCTGGGACCAGAATCCAATACAGCTAGTTGATGGGATGAAAGTGTCCTGTGTCTGCTTGGCGTGAAGGTCTAAATGAAGAGGCCATCGCAACCTAGTTCCTAGGCCCACAGTACCGACCCTGTATTAGCATAAACGGCAATTTTAGTCACATAGACCCCAGGATGAGTTTTGTGGGAATTGCAAAAGTGTAGTCAGGGTACTGTTTGGAAGCTGGGACAGTTTAGAGGGAGTTTTACTCTGTATCTAACCCGTGCTGTATCTGCCCTGGGAGTGTTTGATGGGACAGTGTAGAGGGAGCTTTACTCTGTATCTAACCCTGTACCTGCCCTGAGAGTGTTTCATGGGACAGTGTAGAGGGAGCTTTACTCTGTATCTAACCCTGTACCTGCCCTGAGAGTGTTTGATGGGACAGTGTAGAGGGAGCTTTACTCTGTATCTAACCCGTGCTGTACCTGCCCTGGGAGTGTTTGATGGGACAGTGTAGAGGGAGCTTTACTCTGTATCTAACCCTGTACCTGCCCTGAGAGTGTTTGATGGGACAGTGTAGAGGGAGCTTTACTCTGTATCTAACCCGTGCTGTACCTGCCCTGGGAGTGTTTGATGGGACAGTGTAGAGGGAGCTTTACTCTGTATCTAACCCGTGCTGCACCTGCCCTGGGAGTGTTTGACTTTACTCTGCATTTCGCCATTTAGCCTGAGCAGTGAAACAGTTACCGTGTCTCGGGGTACAGAGGTGGGTGTGTTGAGCATGCAGTTTGACGTGCCGTGCGGTACATCGGAATAGAAAAACCATTGTTAATCCTGTGACTCTATCCAATTCAATGCATGCGTTAAGAAACAAAAATTTGCAACCTAGGAGATTCAGTTTGCTTGTAGTGAGCTGCCTTTTTGCTATGAACATAGGTTAAAAATGTTGGAAGAGAGTCCGAATCGTAATGATTGAGTGCCTGAAATGGAAAGATTTCTGTTCTCCACTAACATATTGAGGAGTGGAAATGGTAAATGTACTTAATTGAGACTCGTTCCCGTCTTCCTGCAGTTTCAAACAGTTTTGAAACCAAAAAATACCTCTGCAATTAAATAACTTACATAGAATCACACAGCACAGAAGGAGGCCATTCGGCCCATCGAGCCTGTGCCGGCTCTTTGAAGGAGCTATCCAATTAGTCCCACTCCCTCTGCTCTTTCCCCATTGCCCTGCAAATGTTTCCCTTTCTGATAAAATCACAGGCCATCAACAACAAATCTTCACAACACTTACCGTCGGAGCGAACAGCATGCGATTAATTACCTGAAACTCGAGACTTTTCTGCCTCGGCTGTTAATTTCTCAGACTGTGGCGAACTCATTTGTGACACTGAATAAGTGGGAAAGGAAAATATCATGAGATAGAAAGTGCTGGAAAGACAGATCATGTTCATCAGCATCTGAAAGAGAAAAGGTTTAAAAAAACCTACGTGAGATGAGTTCATAGACCAGTTCTTGGTGAGAAGATTGGCAAAACCACAAGTTGGCTGTCACCACACTGGTTCAGTAGGAAACGCTCTTCTGATCTAATGGCTGAGGTACATTGGGACAGTGTAGAGGGAGCTTTACTCTGTATCTAACCCGTGCTGTACCTGCCCTGGGAGTGTTTGATGGACAGTGTAGAGGGAGCTTTACTCTGTATCTAACCCTGTACCTGCCCTGGGAGTGTTTGATGGGACAGTGTAGAGGGAGCTTTACTCTGTATCTAACCCTGTACCTGCCCTGGGAGTGTTTGATGGGACAGTGTAGAGGGAGCTTTACTCTGTATCTAACCCTGTACCTGCCCTGGGAGTGTTTGATGGGACAGTGTAGAGGGAGCTTTACTCTGTATCTAACCCGTGCTGTACCTGCCCTGGGAGTGTTAGATGGGACAGTGTAGAGGGAGCTTTACTCTGTATCTAACCCTGTACCTGCCCTGGGAGTGTTTGATGGGACAGTGTAGAGGAAGCTTTACTCTGTACCTAACCCTGTACCTGCCCTGGGAGTGTTTGATGGGACAGTGTAGAGGGAGCTTTACTCTGTATCTAACCCATGCTGTACTTGCCCTGGGAGCGTTTGAAGGGACAGTGTAGAGGGAGCTTTACTCTGTATCTAACCTGTGCTGTACCTGCCCTGGGAGTGTTTGATGAGACAGTGTAGAGGGAGCTTTACTCTGTATCTAACCCGTGCTGTACCTGCCCTGGGAGTGTTTGATGGGTCAGTGTAGAGGGAGCTTTACTCTGTATCTAACCCTGTACCTGCCCTGGGAGTGTTTGATGGGACAGTGTAGAGGGAGCTTTACTCTGTATCTAACCTGTGCTGTACCTGCCCTGGGAGTGTTTGATGAGACAGTGTAGAGGGAGCTTTACTCTGTATCTAACCCGTGCTGTACCTGTCCTGGGAGTGTTTGATGAGACAGTGTAGAGGGAGCTTTACTCTGTATCTAACCCGTGCTGTACCTGCCCTGGGAGTGTTTGATGGGTCAGTGTAGAGGGAGCTTTACTCTGTATCTAACCCGTGCTGTACTTGCCCTGGGAGTGTTTGATGGGACAGTGTAGAGGGAGCTTTACTCTGTATCTAACCCGTGCTGTACCTACCCTGGGAGTGTTTGATGGGACAGTGTAGAGGGAGCTTTACTCTGTATCTAACTTGTGCTGTACCTGCCCTGGGAGTGTTTGAAAGGACACTGGGGATCTCCACTAGGTTTAATCACATTGATTAGTATGAAAAAACAAAAAAGTTTAAACAAAGAAAACATATATTTATATTCTTACTTGAGGCTTTCTGTGAGCTCGCTATCTCAGGAGACAGAGGTGAAGAAGGCTGTGCTTCAGAGGCCATGTTTTCAGAAATTTCCTCCAGCAGAATTTATCTAAATAGAAGCAAGAGAGACTGAGATGCAGAATCATCCTACAATAGTGGAACATCAAGACAGGCAGAGGCACGGATTCCCCCGATCGCTCACTTGGTAATCGCCCCGAGCTACTTGGTAGTAAGTCACACGGACCCTAAAGGTCGAAGGTTGGATGCCTGCTCCGTGCCAACTCGCTGATCTCGGCCCCAGGTTAAGAGAGGAGAGTGGGGAGGCGGGTGAGGGGTGGGGGCAGGATGCAGAACCTCAGTCAGGGATCCCACTCCTGTTCACGTGCGGATATTAGTCACGGTGGTGTGTCGTGTTACGGGAACCGGCCGCCCCAGCTGCTCTGGCCCACACGTGACTGCTGTCACACACTCCGCGCTTGACCCTAAATCACCTCTACGGTGGCCGAGCAGACCACTCAGTAGCGAGAACAATTGGTACGAAGGCCCGCTACCACGTTCTCAGGGCGTCTGGAGACGGGGCAATCAATGCCGGCCTTGCCCACATCCCGGAGTATGTAGTTTTTAAAATGCGTCGAGTGACAACGGCACTTTCAATATCGGTGTCTGTCCCTAATCACTAACCCTCTAACCCTAACTCCAACCCCTAACCCTAAACCGTCCGGTGTCACTATCGTTGACTATCCCTAACCACTAATCCCTTGGCCCAACCCTAAACTGTACGGTGTCAATTGTCACCTCAACCCCTGGTCCTAATCCTAAATCACGCAGGATCAACATCGCGATGCAGGTCGGTTGCTTTACATCAAGTTACATAAAAACTACAGCTCAAACAGGCCATTCGGCCCACCTGGTCTATCCCGGTGTTTATGCTCCACACGAGCCTCCTCCCTCCCTACTTCATCTCACCCCATCAGCATATCCTTCTATTCCTTTCTCCCTCATGTGTTTATCCAGCTTCCCCTTAAATGTATCTACACTATTCACCTCAACTACTCCTTGTGGGAGCGAGTTCCACATTCTCACCACTCTCTGGGTAAAGAAGTTTCTCCTGAATTTGCTATTGGATTTATTAGTGACTATCTTATATTTATGGCCCCCTAGTTCTGGTCTCCCCCACAAGTGGAAACATCTTCTCTACATCTACCCGATCAAACCCTTTCATTATTTTAAAGACCTCTATCAGGCCACCTCTCAGCCTTCTCTTTTCTACAGAAAAGAGCCCCAGCCTGATCAGCCTTTCCTGATAAGGAGATCCTCTCAGTTCTGCTATAATCCTTGTGAATCTTTTTTGCACCTTCTCCAGTGCCTCTATATCCTTTCAATAGTCACATCGTAAACAGAAAGTGAGGTGAGTATGGGAACAGGCCTCATTAGACAAACAGCCTGCCGGTACTGCCTGGACTCACCTCGGAGGAGTGAACACTGGGGTGAGGTAACCGAGCAAGAGTCTGCACTTTCAGCAGAGAAAGCTGGAGGAGAGGAGGGACACCTTGAACTCTCTGTTACTTCACCCCTTCTTTCACTTCTCCGGCATTGGAAGCAAAGGGCTGCCGGTATTTTCGTTTTGTTTTGTGAAAGACTGACAATGAGGTAACAATATAGTGAGCTGCAGGTCACTCGAAAATGGGAGACCAATCCAGTCCACATAGACATATCTTCCAGCCAAACTCACTGGATCGTGATTGGGAGCATGGTCCCTGGCTGATTTCCTCCTCTCCCTCTCCTAGTCTAGGGGAGATGATGTGGAGATGCCGGTGATGGACTGGGGTGGACAAATGTAAGGACTTGCACAAGGTTATAGTCCAACAGTTTTATTTTAAATCACAAGCTTTCGGAGCTTACCTCCTTCGTCAGGTGAGTGAGGGTTCTAAAAACGCACAGCATATATAGTCAGAGAACAATGCCTGGTGATTACAGATAATCTTTCCAACTGCCTCCTCTCACATCTCGGCTGGGAGACGATCACAGCAATCAAAGGTGTCGTTGGTGTTGCGGAGGCTAATTGTAGCTTCCCAACAGTTGCCCCTTGGCTGATACTAGCCAACTCAGCACAGAGCCAGGGATCAAACTTGGGACCTTCTTCATAGAATCATACAGCACAGAAGGAGACCATTCGGCCCATCTTGCCTGTGCTGTCTCATTGAAAGAGCCATTCAATTATTCTCTCTCTTTCCCCCATACCCCTGCAAATATTTTTCCCCCTTTGGTTTGCACGGTTCAGTTGCAGCATCTTAATAAACACACACACCGGGAGATAGAAGAAAAATGAGCCCCAATTTGAAGGGGCAGACGTGCAAATGAGAACAACAATTTGCAATTAGAGTTACAACAAATATTAGTTGAACAGTTATGTTACAAAAAAAGTTTAAAAAGAGTAACAAAAACATTAAAATAACCATCACCCAAGCAACACAGACTGAGAGACTTGCAAACAGAGTAGATGCCCTGTTATCTACCAATACCTGGATCTGTACCAGTAGATGTACCTTTATGTGGACCGGTAGATGTACCTGGACCTGGACCTATATATGTACCGGTAGATGTACCTGTACATGTACCTGGATCTGTATATGTATCTGGATTGGTGCCTAGATCCGGAACTGGACCTGGATCCAGACCTGTACCTGGATCCCGATCTGGACCTGTATATGTACCTGTACTTGGATCCGGACCTGGATCCGGATCTTAGGAAAGAATCATAGAAAGATTACAGCACGGAAGGAGGCCATTCGGCCCATCGAGTCCGTGTTGGCTCTATACAAGAGTGATCCAGCTAGTCCCACTCCGCCGCCCTTTCCCCGTAGCCCTGCAAATTTTTTCCTTTCAAGTACTTATCCAGTTCCCTTTTGAAGGCCATGATTGAATCTGCCTCCACCACCCCCTCGGGCAGTCCATTCCAGATCCTAACCGCTCGCTGTGTAAAAAAGTTTTCCCTCATGTCACCTTTGGTTCTTTTGCCAATCACCTTAAATCTATGTCCCCTGGTACATTGACCCTTCCACCAATGACAAATCCAATCCGGCCAATTACCACCCCATCAGTCTACTCTCAATCATCAGCAAAGTGATGGAAGGTGTCGTCGACTGTGCTATCACCAATAACCTGCTCACCGATGCTCAGTTTGGGTTCTGCCAGCACCACTCGGCTCCAGACCTCATTACAGCCTTGGTCCAAACATGGACAAAAGAGTTGAATTCCAGAGCTAAGGTGAGAGTGACTGCCCTTGACATCAAGGCAGCATTTGACCGAGTGTGGCACCAAGGAGCCCTAGTAAAATTGAAGTCAATGGGAATCAGGGGGAAAACTCTCCAGTGGCTGGAGTCATACCTAGCACAAAGGAAGATGGTAGTGGTTGTTGGAGGCCAATCATCTCAGCCCCAGGGCATTGCTGCAGGAGTTCCTCAGGGCAGTGTCCTAGGCCCAACCATCTTCAGCTGCTTCATCAATGACCTTCCCTTCATCATAAGGTCAGAAATGGGGATGTTCGCTGATGATTGCACAGTGTTCAGTTCCATTCGCAACCCCTCAGATAATGAAGCAGTCCGTGCCTGCATGCAGCAAGACCTGGACAACATCCAGGCTTGGGCTCATAAGTGGCAAGTAACATTCGCACCAGACAAGTGCCAGGCAATGACCATCTCCAACAAGAGAGAGTCTAACCACATCCCCTTGACATTCAACGGCATTACCATCGCCGAATCCCCCACCATCAACATCCTGGGGGTCACCATTAACCAGAAACTTAACTGGACCAGCCATATAAATACTGTGGCTACAAGAGCAGGTCAGAGGCTGGGTATTCTGTGGCAAGTGACTCACCTCCTGACTCCCCAAAGCCTTTCCACCATCTACAAGGCACAAGTCAGGAGTGTGATGGAATACTCTCCACTTGCCTGGATGAGCGCAGTCCAACAACACTCAAGAAGCTCGACACCATCCAGGACAAAGCAGCCCACTTGATTGGCACCCCATCCACCACCCTAAACATTCACTCCCTTCACTACTACTTCACATTTCTCTGCGTTAAATTTCATCTGCCACATGTCTGCGCATTTCACCAGTCTGTCTGTCCTCCTGAAGTCTGTTACTATCCTCCACATTCTTCACTACATTTCCAAGTTTCATGTCATCTGCAAACTTTGAAATTATACCCTCCATACCCTAATCCAGGTCGTTGATATATACCCTGCCTCTGTCCATCTGTTGCTGAAGCCTTCATCAATCCAGGTACAATTACTGCAATGCTCTTGATCTGGACCTGGACCTGTATATGTACCTGGACCTGGACCCGGACCTGGACCTGGACCCGGATCCGGACCTGGATCTGTGCCTGGACCTGGACATGGACCTGGATCTGTATCTGGATATGGATCTGTACCTGGACCTGGATCAGGACCTGGATCTGTACCTGTACCTGGATCTGTACCTGTACCTGGATCTGGACCTGTATATGGATCAGGATCTGGATCTGTACCTGTACCTGGACTTGTGCCTGGATCAGGATCAGTACCTGGACCTGTACCTGGATCAGGATCTGTATCTGGACCTGGATCTGTACCTGGATCAGGATCTGTATCTGGACCTGGATCTGTACCTGGATCAGGATCTGTATCTGGACCTGGATCTGTACCTGGATCAGGATCTGTATCTGGACCTGGATCTGTACCTGGATCAGGATCTGTATCTGGACCTGGATCTGTACCTGGATCAGGATCTGTATCTGGACCTGGATCTGTACCTGTACCTGGATCTGTACCTGGATCAGGATCTGTACCTGGATCAGGATCTGTACCTGGACCTGGATCTGTATCTGTACCTGGACTTGTACCTGGATCTGTATCTGGACCTGGATCTGTACCTGGATCAGGATCTGTATCTGGACCTGGATCTGTACCTGGATCAGGATCTGTATCTGGACCTGGACTTGTATCTGGACCTGGATCACGTGCGTCTCTTGGTTCTCCAGGTCGCCGAAGCGTCTGTTTGGTTACCACGGCAACCGTGGGTTGTTTCTTTGCTTAGCAACGCCAGGTCACCAACACCAGAAACTATTTAATTTTATTATATTTCCCCCACTCTCGTGACTCTTAATGAAAAAAAATCTGTTAGGGCCAGGAATGTTTTAAAAATATATTAATAGGGAGACAGAGACTCTATTTATTGCCACCCCCTTCGTGCGCGCGCTCGCAGCTCAAACGTCACCGGTCGGGGGCGCGATGACGCAATCTACGGGACGTCACAGCCATTGCGTAACGGGGGCGAGGTCAAAGGTCAGTGTGGGTATTTGACGGTTTAACGGTTTAACGCCGATTGGTTTTAAGAGTTAATTTTACTTGAAAGGAAACTGAATCCGGAATATTGAATGTTGTTAAATACCGACCTTCCGGGAGGACTTGAGCTGAATTTTAAACTTTTTTTTAAAACTTTGTTCACCTCAGTTTAGGCCTGTCCTGGGGACCCAGGCCTCAGGCTCTCTTCAGTTTCTCACCCGGGCAGAGGCTGCCGCCGCCCCAGTGCTGTCAGCCAGGCCCCGGCCTGCACGGAGAGCTGCGCATGGGGTCTGTGTCCAATGGTGAACACGGATTTACACCAACCGGAGCAAACTTCAAAAAACCAAATCACAAACTACAACAGCCTGCATTTATATAGCGCCTTTAACAACAACGTGCATTTATATAGCGCCTTTAACAACAACAACCTGCATTTATATAGCGCCTTTAACGTCGTAAAACCTCCCAAGGCGCTTCACAGGAGCATAAATCAGACAAAAATTTGACATGGATCCACATGAGTTATTAGGACAGATGACCAAAAGCTTGGTCAAAGAGGTAGGGTTTGAAAGGAGGAGAGAGAGGCGGAGAGGTTTGGGGGGGTGGGGAGGGAATTCCAAATCTTGGGGCCCAGGCAGCTGAAGGCACGGCCGCCAATGGTGGAGCGATGGAAATCGGGGATGCGCAAGGGTTGTAGAAGTTTGGAACTCTCTTCCGCAAACGGCAATTGATACTAGCGCAATTGCTAAATTTAAATGTGAGATAGATAGCTTTTTGGCAACCAAAGGTATTAAGGGATATGGGCCAAAGGCAGGTATATGGAGTTAGATCACAGATCAGCCATGATCTTATCAAATGGCGGAGCAGGCACGAGGGGCTGAATGGCCTACTCCTGTTCCTATGTACTTCCTATGTAAGAGGGATGAAGGGATTTGTAAACAAGGATGAGAATTTTAAAATC
Source organism: Heptranchias perlo (assembly GCF_035084215.1). Lineage (NCBI taxonomy): Eukaryota > Metazoa > Chordata > Chondrichthyes > Hexanchiformes > Hexanchidae > Heptranchias > Heptranchias perlo. Next base: position 2,785,465 of record NC_090341.1, on the reverse strand, counting down.
AAGGTGTTCCCGGACCGGGAGCCAATGTAGGTCAGCGAGCACAGGGGGTGATGGGTGAATGGGACTTGGAGCGAGTTAGGATACGGGCAGCAGAGTTTTGCATGAGTTGAAGTTTACGGAGGGTGGAAGATGGGAGGCCGGCCAGGAGAGCATTGGAATAGTTGTTGGATAATTGCTCCTGTAACACGACTTTATTATGTTAGAGGCGCTATATGAATATAAGTTGTTGTTGTTGGAGTGTTTGATGGGACAGTGTAGAGGGAGCTTTACTCTGTATCTAACCCGTGCTGTACCTGCGCTGGGAGTGTTTGATGGGACAATGTAGAGGGAGCTTTACTCTGTATCTAACCCGTGCTGTACCTGCCCTGGGAGTGTTTGATGGGACAGTGTAGAGGGAGCTTTACTCTGTATCCAACCCTTCCCACACCTTCATAGTATTTGTATAGGAATACAAAAGGAAACATCTAACAAAATATGACTTCAGCTTTACTTGTGCATTCATGGTTTAATTCCATTTCTTCTTTTTCAGTTCACACGTGCTGAAGACATTCGAATAAACTTAACGGGTCCTTACTGTAATGTATCAATCCTTGTCCAAGCATGGCCGCCAGCCATACCTGGCACAGCTGGAAGCAAGAAAACGACGCCTGGAGCTTTATCGGGAGCGGAGAAAAGGCCTGATTAATATCGCCAGGGAAATCACAAGTTGGCTGCTGCTGAAAGATGAACTGAGCTTGGCTAGCGATGCTTCTCTCGCTAAATTCCTTATCGATTATTACAGGTCTGGTATTTTCCTATATTGTTTCGAGTCCCCTGTAACACGCTTCATTTTTTTCACTGTGAAAGTGTCCATGAACCCAACTTTAAGAATTAAAATCATCCAATAATGAAGAGGCAATGATTTTTTTTAATGTGAACTCTTTTTTCAATCTCTCTAGATCCCATGGTGTATCCATGCAGTTGGATTCAAGTCCAAAAGCAAGGAGAGAAGCTGTTGACCATAAAAGTTAGTATTTTAAACAAAATATTAATTCACTTGTACAAATCCCCTGTCCTACATGCTGTTTCCCCCTCCTTGCATCCTCACGGTGTTGGAATCAAGATTCATTGCACTGCCCTAATTCTAACCCTAACCTTTCCCTCCCTCGGTCCTTTCTTGTTCCTACAACCTGCAGACGCTTAAAACCCAAGCTTGGCGTCACCAAATCACTACTTGTTGATTTACCTCACCTTCTGTCCTGCTTTTCTCAACCTCAGTGGCATGCCCTTGCACTGGGCCCAGCCCCTTCAACTTGGTTGTCAGTTTAAAAGCAAGGCTATGACACACTGAGGGGTTGAGGTACTAATTTGAAAATGTCATTTCAGTGCCAGAAAGTGTTACAGTATTGGAACACTAGCCGACCTTAGAACCATCGTGTTTACAGTGCAGAAGGAGGCCATTCAGCTCTTTGCTAGAGCAATCCAGACCTAACCCCACTGCCCTACTCTCTCTCCACAGTCCTATACAGGAACATAGAAATTGCTAGACAAAAAAAGACCAAGGTCCATGTAGTTCGCCTTCTACCATCCTGGTAGAGGGTTCATTCAGAGGGTTGTGAATCTTTGGAATTCTCTACTCCAGAGGGCTGTGGTTGCTCCGACATTGAGTATTCAAGACTCAGATCGATGGATATTTGGACACTAAGGGAATCGAGGGATATGGGGATCGGGCGGTAAAGTGGAGTTGAGGTCGAAGATCAGCCATGATCTGATTGAATGGCGGAGCAGGCTCGAGGGGCCGTATGGCCTATTCCTGCTCCTATTTCATATGTCCTTATGGTAGTCGCATAATACAACGATAATGGATTGTTGACCAATCCTAGCAGTCAATCTCTGTCAATGAGTCTGCAACAGACCCAGACATGAGGTGAGGGAAACCCCCAGTGGGGGAAGAGTTTTGGGAACCATAGGTCCAAAGTCACCTGTTTCTCCTGAGCCTGTTACACTCACCACACGTCATGTCTCAAATTACTCATATTTATCCCAAAATGTTATTTTCTAAAATCACTCTAATTTGCATTTGAATGAATCAATACGATCTGCTTCCACCGTTTCCAGGGAGCCTGTTCCATAGATTGACCACTCGCTCACTGAAATAATGAATCGCAGATTACTTTTGAATTTACCCCCTTCAAGCGCAGGCCGTGTCCTCTAGTTCCACTGTTCTAGACAAGGTGAAACAGCTTGTCATGGTCTACATTATCTAATCACTTTAGAATCTTATTTATATTTATACAGGGGGTATCTAAAAAGTTCAGGAGATATATATTCCACCAAAAAATAAGAACAAACCAACCAAGAATGAGGTGCCATGGATGAATAAAAACATGACAATAACATTGAATCTAAAGAAAAAGGCATACACAAACCACAAATAATAAAGGAGAGGATGACAAAAGGGAATAAGATAAGCTTATGAAAGAGATTAAAAAGACAATTAGGAAGGCAAAGAGGAAATATGAAAGAATATAAAAAGAAATAAAGTATTCTATAGGCACATAAGTAACAAAAGGAGAATTAAGATAGGCACAGGGCCACTAAGGGATGAGCAAGATAAACTCTTGGAAGATAAGACAGGCAGGATAAGACAAGGCAGGGGTACTCAATACATACTTTACTTCAGATTTCAGTGAACAGACTAACAAAGAAGAAATGACGAGTAGAAGAAGTCAAGAGGGATATTATAACCATCAAGATAGAAAGAAAGAAGATACCAGACAAACTAGCCAAACTTAAAGGAAGACCACGTCCTCGGTCCAGATGGATTGCATCCACTCAAAGAAACTAGGGAGGAGATAGCAGAGACACTAGTATCCATACATTAAAAAAAATCAATAGAGAAAGGAAAAGAGATCTAAGAGGAGGCCTGATAGAAGATACTATAGGGGACAGCAGGCCCTGTGAATATTGTAGAGCACCGCAGACACTATATATTGTGATGCATTCACACGTGAGACTTTGAACTAATTTTCCGCACAGCAGTAGGTGTTGTTTCTTTGAATAGATTCTCTAAGCAAAGCAGTATATACATTCTATATGTACATATACACACAGAAAGGATATGATGTTTTATCTTGCTAGGCAAAGATGAAAGCAATAGTTCATCATCCACATCCTCGTCAGGAAACCAAAGTGAACAGCCTGCCCAGTCCTTGCTGATAGGGAAATTTCCTCGAAGGACTACTCCACACTTATTGTCAGCTGCCGGGTACGTTTCTCTGTAAATCACAGTGGATGTTCATACTGCAAAATGCCGGATAATGATTTGTGCGTGATGCTGGAAAAGGCTAATTTTATGATTGCTGCTGTAGCACGTGTGAGTGTAACATGGTTGTTTATGTTTCTGTTTCTTTTTTGTTTCTCTTCCCCAAATATTTCTCCCTCCTCTCCTGAAGGTGCTGACTTGCCCTGGGATACATTCACATCCATGAAATTGGTGACCCATTTCCTTGCTAAATGTCGACTACAAGATTCTGTTTAAGGTCATCGCCAACAGGCTCAAGTCTGCTCTGGAGCGGGTGATCCACCCCAATCAGACCTGTACTGTACTCGGCAGGAAGATCTTTGATAGCCTTGCGCTGCTCAGGGATACCATCGCCTACGTACCGGACAGGGGGGTGAACACCTGCCTCATCAGCCTGGACCAGGAGAAGGCCTTCGACAGAATATCCCACACGTACACGATGGACGAGCTCTCCAAAATGGGTTTTGAGGAGGGAATCCGCGATTGGCTCCGACTGCTCTACGCGGACATCCGCAGCGCAGTGCTAATCAACGGGTGGAAGTCGGAGAGATTTCCGATCAGATCTGGAGTCAGGCAGGGCTGTCCTCTCTCTGCGGTCTTGTTCGTGTGTTGTATCGAGCCCTTTGCCGCGTCCATCAGGAAGGACGCAGGTATCGAGGGTGACGATCCCAGGCAGCGGAAGCTCTAAGGTTAAGGCCACCCTGTACATGGACAACATCACTGTCTTCTGCTCCGATCAGCAGTCGGTCCACACACTGATGGGCATCTGCATCCGTTTCGAGCTGACCTCAGGGGCCAGAGTGAACCGAAGTAAGAGTGAGGCCATGTTCTTTGGCGGGGGGAGACCCAATCCTTTGTCCCCTTCACCGTCAAGTCCGACTACCTGAAGATGCTGGGGGTCTGGTTCGGGGGGCCCCGCCTGCACGAAGAACTGGGAGGAGCGGATCGCCAAGGCCAAACAGAAGCTTGGTATGTGGGTGGGGCGATCCTTCTCCATAACCGGCAGGAACCTGATGATAAGGAGTGAGGTACTCGCAGTGTTGCTGTACGTGGCCAGGGTCTGGCCCATTCCCTACAATTCCGCCATCATAGTCACCACTTTGTCTGGAGGTCCAAGGCAGAGCGCTTCTGCAGGGTCATCATGTACAAGCCCCCAGACAAAGTGCCGGGGGGGGGGTGGAAAGAGCGTCCCCAATGCGGCTCTGATCCTGACTGCCACCTTTGTGTGTGCCTCAGGATGTGTGTAGAGCCCCAGTACGCAAACACCAAGTGTCACTACGTGCTGAGTTTCTATCTGTCCAACACACTGAGAAGGCTGGGTCTGGCCACGCTGGTCGAGCAAGCGCAGGTTGTCCCGTTCAGCTGGACCGTCTTTCCTCCACCCCCCACCCCACCTGTCCCAGGTGGAGAAGCTCCTGAGGAGGAACTCCTTCGACCACAAGGCCGTCAGACAGCGGTCGACACGAAACGTTCTGAGAGTCCTGCAAGGAAAGGAGAGGGTGGACTCGATCGGGTTCTTCCCCGACTAGACGGTTGATGCCATTTGGCAGAACGTCTCGCCCAGAACTGACAAACAGGCACCAGGATGTAGCCTGGATGGTGGTGAGAGGGGGCCTTCCCAGTGCGGTCCTACCAACACGCACAGAACCTCAGCACCATCGTGAGCTGCCCTCGAGGCTGTTGCGAGGACAAGAGTGCTGTCCACCTCCTGATGGACTGCCCCTTTGCGCGGAGGGTGTGGAGAGAGATGTGTTAGTATCTGTCCAGGTTCATCCCAAACAGTTCGGTTCTACAGGACGCTGTGCTCTATGAGCTGGTCCCCGGGACACGCACCGAGACAAATATCACCTGCGGCTGGAAGACCATCAACTCGGTGAAGGAGGCCCTTTGGTCCGCCCGAAACCTGCTGGTCTTCCAGCTGAAGGAGCTGTCCACGACCGAGTGTTGCCGACTGGCACACTCCAAGGTCCAGGAGTACGTGCTGCGGGACGCACTGAGGCGAGGTGCGGCCTACGCAAAGGCTCTATGGGGAAAGGGCACCGTGTAAGGCCACCCCACCTTGTATTGTACACCATGAATCATAAGAAATAATGTTTGAATTGTAATATTGAGATCACTTTGTGTACAATCTTTAGTGGTTTTAGTTTGAATTGTACTGGTTTGGAATTGTGATATTTATCTTGAACTATGTGTATCTTTAAATTCTATGAAATAAAGTATATTTTGAAATTAAAAAAAACATTCACAGCCATGGCTCAGTTGGTTGCACTCTTGCCTCTGAGCCAGAGGGTCGTGGGTTCAGAGCCCCACTCCAGAGACTTGAGCCCATGATCCAGGCTGACACTCCCAGTGCAGTACTGAGGGAGTGCTGCTCTGTCAAAGGTGCCATCTTTCAGATGAGACATTAAACCATGTCTGCCCTCTCAGGTGGGCTTAAAAGATCCCACGGCTACTATTCGAAGATGAGCAGGGGAGTTCTCCCCAGTGTCCTGGCCAATATTTATCCCTCAATGAACACCATTAAAACAGATTATCTGGTCAGTTATCACACCGCTATTCAAGAAAGAACATAAGAAATAGGAGCAGGAGTAGGCCAATCGGCCCCTCGAGCCTGCTCCGCCATTCAATAAGATCATGGCTGATCTGATCCTAACCTCAAATCTAAATTCATGTCCAATTTCCTGCCCGCTCCCCGTAACCCCTAATTCCCTTTACTTCTAGGAAACTGTCGATTTCAGTTTTAAATTTATTTAATGATGTAGCTTCCACAGCTTCCTGGGGCAGCAAATTCCACAGACCTACTACCCTCTGAGTGAAGAAGTTTCTCCTCATCTCAGTTTTGAAAGAGCAGCCCCTTATTCTAAGATTATGCCCCCTCGTTCTAGTTTCACCCATCCTTGGGAACATCCTTACCGCATCCACCCGATCAAGCCCCTTCACAATCTTATATGTTTCAATAAGATCGCCTCTCATTCTTCTGAACTCCAATGAGTAGAGTCCCAATCTACTCAACCTCTCCTCATATGTCCGCCCCCTCATCCCCGGGATTAACCGAGTGAACCTTCTTTGTACTGCCTCGAGAGCAAGTATGTCTTTTCTTAAGTATGGAGACCAAAACTGTATGCAGTATTCCAGGTGCGGTCTCACCAATACCTTATATAACTGCAGCAATACCTCCCTGTTTTTATATTCTATCCCCCGAGCAATAAAAGCCAACATTCCGTTGGCCTTCTTGATCACCTGCATACTAACTTTTTGATCTTCTTGCACTAGGACCCCCAGATCCCTTTGTACTGCAGTACTTTCCAGTTTCTCGCCTTTAAGATAATAACTTGCTCTCTGATTTTTCCTGCCAAAGTGCATAACCTCACATTTTCCAATATTGTATTGCATCTGCCAAATCTCCGCCCACTCACCCAGCCTGTCTATATCCCCCTGTAGGTTTTTTATGTCCTCCTCACTCTCCACTTTCCCTCCCATCTTTATATCATCTGCAAACTTTGATATGTTACACTTGGTCCCCTCCTCCAAATCGTTAATATAAGGAGGGAGAGAGAAAAAGGATCTATAGGCCAGTTAGCCTGACATCAGTCGTCGGGAAAATCTGGAATCCATTATTAAGGAAGTGGTAACAGGGCACTTAGAAAATCATAATATGATTAGGCAGAGTCAATATGGTTTTATGAAAGGAAAATTGTGTTTGACAACTCTATTGGAATTTTGAGGATTTAACTAGCAGGGTAGGTAAAGGGGAACCATTGGATATAGTATTTTTGGATTTTCAAAAGGCATTCGATAAAGTGCCACATAAAAAGTTGTTAAGCAAGATGAAGGCTCATGGGGTTGGTGGTAACATATTAGCATGGATAGAGGATTGGTTAATGGACAGAAAACAGAGAGTAGGGATAAACGGGTCATTCTCAGGTTGTCAGGCTGTAACTAGTGGGGTGCCGCAAGGATCAGTGCTTGGGCCTCAGCTATTTACAATCTACATTAATGGCTTAGATGAAGGGACTGAGTGTAATGTATCCAAGTTTGCTGATGATACAAAGCTTGGTGGAAAAGTAAGCTGTGAGGAGGACACAAAGAGTCTGCAAAGGGATATAGACAGGTTAAGTGAGTGGGCAAGAAGGTGGCAGATGGAGTATAATGTGGGGAAATGTGAGGTTATTCACTTTGGTAGGAAGAATAGAAAAACAGAATTTTTTTAAATGGTGAGAAACTATTAAATGTTGGTGTTCAGAGAGATTTGGGTGTCCTTGTACCCGAAACACAGAAAGCTAACATGCAGGTACAGCAAGCAATTAGGAAGGCAAATGGTATGTTGGCCTTTATTGCAAGAAGGTTGGAGTACAAGAGTAAGGAAGTCTTACTACAATTGTACAGGGCTTTGGTGAGACCTCACCTGGAGTACTATGTACAGTTTTGGTCTCCTTACCTATGGAAGGATATACTTATCTTAGAGATGGTGCAACAAAGATTCACTAGATTAATTCCTGGGATGAGAGGGTTGTCCTGTGAGGAGAGATTGAGTAGAATGGGCCTATACTCTCTAGAGTTTAGAAGAATGAGAGGCGATCTCATTGAAACGTATAAAATTCTTAGAGGGCTTGACAGGGTAGATGCTGAGAGGCTGTTTCCCCCGGCTGGAGAGTCTAGAACTAGGGGGTATGGTCTCAGGATAATGTGTGGGCAATTTAGGATTGAGATGAGGAATTTCTTCATTCAGAGGGTGGTGAATTTTTGGAATTCTCTACCCCGGAGGGCTGTGGATGTTCAGACGTTGAGTATATTCAAGACTTTAACAATTTTACTTTAATGAACTTTAAGCTCATTCAGGTGAGGGATGTCTGTGCTGTGGAATGGAATAGTTAGATGGAGAATAAAGCTCCCTCTACACTGTCCCATCAAACACTCCCAGGGCAGGTACAGCACGGGTTAGATACAGAGTAAAGCTCCGTCTACACTGTCCCATCAAACACTCCCAGGGCAGGTACAGCACGGGTGAGATACAAAGTAAAGCTCCCTCGACATTGTCCCATCAAACACTCCCAGGGCAGGTACAGCACGGGTTAGATACAGAGTAAAGCTCCCTCTACACTGTCCCATCAAACACTCCCAGGGCAGGTACAGCACGGGTGAGATACAAAGTAAAGCTCCCTCGACACTGTCCCATCAAACATTCCCAGGGCAGGTACAGAGTAGAACAGAGATCAATAGATTTTTGCACTCTAAGGGAATCAAGGAATCATAGAATCATAGAAATTTACAGCACAGAAGGAGGCCATTTGGCCCATCGTGTCTGTGCCGGCTGAAGAAGAGCTATCCAGCATAATCCCACTTTCCAGTTCTTGATCTGTAGCCCTGCAGGTCACGGCACCTGAAGTGCACATCCAGGTACTTTTTAAATGATTTGAGGGTTTCTGCCTCTCCCACCCTTTCAGGCAGTGAGTTCCAGACCCCCACCACCCTCTGGGCGAAAAAGTTTCACCTCAACTCCCCTCTAATCTTTCTACCAATTACTTTAAATCTATGCCCCTGGTTATTGACCGCTCTGCTAAGGGAATTAGGTCCTTCCTATCCACTCTATCTAGGCCCCTCATAATTTTATATACACCTCAATTAAATCTCCCCTCAGCCTCCTTTGTTCAAAAGAAAACAACCCCAGCCTATTCAATCTTTCCTCAGCTAAAATTCTTCAGTCCTGGCAACACCCTCGTAAATCTCCTCTGCACCCTCTCTAGTGCAATCACATCCTGTAATGTGGTGACCAGAACTGTACGCAGTACTCTAGCTGTGGCCTAACCAATGTTTTATACAGTTCTAGCATAACCTCCCTGCTCTTAAATTCTATGCCTCAGCTAATAAAGGAAAGTATCCCATATGCCTTTTTAACCACTTTATCTATCTGTCCTGTGACCTTCAGGGATCTGTGGACATGCACTCCAAGATCCCTCACTTCCTCTACACCTCTCAGTATCCTCCCATTTATTGTGTATTCCCTTGCCTTGTTTGCCCTCCCCAAATGCATTACCTCACACTTCTCCGGATTGAATTCCATTTGCCACTTTTCTGCCCACCTGACCTGTCCATTGATATCTTCCTGCAGTCTACAGCTTTCCTCCTCACTATCAACCACATGGCCAATTTTTGTATCATGTGCGAACTTCTTAATCATGCCCAATATGGGGATCGGGTGGGAAAGTGGAGTTGAGGTCGAAGATCAGCCATGATCTGACTGAATAGCAGAGCAGGCTCGAGGGGCCGTATGGCTTACTCCTGCTCCATTTCTTATGTTCTTATCACATTGCTGTTTGTGGGATCTTGCTGTCTGCAAATTGGCTGCCGCATTTTCCTACATTACAACAGTGACTACACTTCAAAAGTACTTCATTGGCTGTAAGGTGCTTTGGTTGTGGAGGGTTGTGAAAGGCACTATATAAATGCAGGTTTGTTCGTTCGTTCGTTCTTTCTTTCTTTCTATCAGCGACAGTCACTCACCAATACCTCTCTCAAGAGGATGTTCTTTGTGGGAGTCGAGGCATTGAGTGATGGCGAGCTATTCCATCATGGGAGGGAATCACAGCTGAACCTGACCCTGTTCTGCCCTGAAGATCAAGTATCAAGCACGCACACACTTCCCAGCAGAAGACACTGGATATTGGTCAGAAGCACGAAGCCTATCAGATCTTTCCCATCTCTAGTCAAGGGTGTTCAGGCGAATTGTAGAGTCAGCTGCTACTGGGCCTAGATCAGTTGATTTAGCAATGGATTGGGATGCGACGTTCTGCTCATCATGGCTTGGTTTGATAGGCCAGGCTCTTTACCCACTAGACTACTGGGAGAGTCACTTCTCCCTCCAATGTAGAAAACTATTTTTGATTTTGCTGCTCGATTACACAAGACTGCGTAATATTGACAGGACAGTACTGGTGTTTGAAAATGTTTATTGTGATTATAGTGATTGTTGCAGTATGTGTTTTGCTGGGATGAAGGCTAATTGGCATCATGTAAAACAGCCCAGAGTCTTAATCAACTCATGAATGAGATTTTCGTTCCATTATGGAATGTGCTGGGATGGTCACTTTGACCATTGATGGCAGAACCATGATGTAAATGTTAATCTATGACAGTCAGGCTTGTTCTCAAAATACATACTTTAACAATTTTACTTTAATGAACTTTAAGCTCATTCAGGTGAGGGATGTCTGTGCTGTGGAATGGAATAGTTAGATGGAGAATAAAGCTCCCTCTACACTGTCCCATCAAACACTCCCAGGGCAGGTACAGCACGGGTTAGATACAGAGTAAAGCTCCGTCTACACTGTCCCATCAAACACTCCCAGGGCAGATACAGCACGGGTTAGATACAGAGTAAAGCTCCCTCTACACTGTCCCATCAAACACTCCCAGGGCAGGTACAGCACGGGTTAGATACAAAGTAAAGCTCCCTCTACACTGTCCCATCAAACACTCCCAGGGCAGGTACAGCACGGGTTAGATACAGAGTAAAGCTCCGTCTACACTGTCCCATCAAACACTCCCAGGGCAGGTACAGCACGGGTGAGATACAAAGTAAAGCTCCCTCGACATTGTCCCATCAAACACTCCCAGGGCAGGTACAGCACGGGTTAGATACAGAGTAAAGCTCCCTCTACACTGTCCCATCAAACACTCCCAGGGCAGGTACAGCACGGGTTAGATACAGAGTAAAGCTCCCTCTACACTGTCCCATCAAACACTCCCAGGGCAGGTACAGCACGGGTTAGATACAAAGTAAAGCTCCCTTTACACTGTCCCATCAAACACTCCCAGGGCAGGTACAGCACGGGTTAGATACAGAGTAAAGCTCCCTCTACACTGTCCCATCAAACACTCCCAGGGCAGGTACAGCACGGGTGAGATACAAAGTAAAGCTCCCTCGACACTGTCCCATCAAACATTCCCAGGGCAGGTACAGAGTAGAACTTCCTTTTATCTGCCCCAACAATTATGCCTTAACTCTAAGCTCAGAAGTGCATTCCCTACCAGACCAGTATGATGTTTCTATTTCCTGTACAGGCTGTTTCATGACATCCCTGAGCAAGGTTATCAATGTTTGCTGAAGTGAGGGCAGTTTTGTGCTTTGGTTCCCAAGGAACACAGTTGAGCCTGCCCAAACTCACCTTATGTAGGACCTGGCACACAGCAGAGAAAGGAGATGTTCATCCAGTCACGCTGGATTGGACTCCAATCTTGCGCCCAAAGGCAGAAATAGTGTGTTAATCCACGTCCCCTGATTTTATTACTTATATTTACCAAAGTTTGAATTTAAACACGCAATATGTTTTCTCATGAATGGGTTTCGATTCACTTTCCTAATGCTTCATTTTACTTGCATTTTCTGTTTTTCTTAATGGTCCACTTTTCTCTCCCCGCTCCAAAAATAATCGATTGATGCTGGGTCACAGTTCCACAGACACCAGCAGCCTCATGGAGTGAGGGTTGGCCTGGTTGCTGAGGACCTCTGGATTGTGATGAGGAGCAGGAACCTTGGCTGATCTTCCCTGTCCCTAAGCTGGAGCGCTGAGGCCATTTCTCCCCCCCTCCTCCTCGCCCCCTCCCCCCTCCTCCTCCCCCCCACCCCACCCCCCCTCTCCCCTCCTCCTCACCTCCCCTCCCCCTCCCCCCCACCTCACCTCCCCTCCCCCTCCCCCTCCCTCTCCCCACCTCCCCTCCCCCCCTCCCCCTCCTCCTCCCCCCCACCCCACCCCCCCTCTCCCCTCCTCCTCACCTCCCCTCCCCCTCCCCCCCACATCACCTCCCCCCACCTCCCCCCCACCCCTCCCCACCTCTCCCACCCCCACCTCCCCACCTCCCCTCCCCCTACCTCCCATCCCACCTCCCGTCCCTCCCACCTCCCCTCCCCCCCCACCCTCCCTCCCCTCCCCCCCACCCTCCCAGGACAGGTGACCAAAAGCTTGGTCAAAGCTTAGTTAAGGAGGATCTTAAAAAGGAGGGGAGAGAGGCGGAGAGGTTTGGGGAGGGAATTCGAGAGCTTAGGGCCGAGGCAGCTGAAGGCACGGCCGCCAATGGTGGAGCGATTTAAAAATCAGGGATGGGCAGGAAGCCAGAGTTGGAGGAGCGCAGAGATCTCGGAGGGTTGTAGGGGAGAGGCTCTGGAGGGATTTGAACAACAGGGAGCCAATGTAGGTCAGCGACCACAGGGGGTGATGGGTGAATGGGACTTGGTGAGAGTGTAAATGGAATGTTATTGTCCTGCCAGAGTTCAACATAATATTGTTGTGGTTGATGTTCCTTTCGTATCTTCAGTGCACTACAAGGTGTATCTGTTATTCCAGATTATCCACTGCTGATAGTGACTCGGACCTAGATTACGATAATGAAGGTACAGAGCCGGTGGAAGATTCTGCAGATGTGACTGAATGTCTTTTCCCAGACAAGTAGGTATATTTGGCCTCAATAATATTCCAGGATGACAGGAACATACAATCTATATTTGTTAACTTCTAATTTTAAAAAAATCCTATCCTTTTCTAAAAGGTGCTGACGCTTTGCTGGGGCCCAGATTGACGAGCACAGGCTGGCCCCCAGTACCTCCACCCAACCCCACCCCCATGGCCATTCTCTGTATTTGAGCCCAGACAGCGAGCGTCAGCAGGCTGCTCGACCGTGGGGGGCATAACAACTGAGCATGCTCTTGTCCTCACTTGATGTCCAGAAATATTGGGGAAAAAATTCGATAGGGCCTATTATTGGGCGTAGGTAGCGTGATCTGCTATTAACCCACGCCCAATGGCCCCTGCGCAGGCAGGATGAGAACTTTGTCCGGCCTCAGTACTCGCCGTCAATCTGCATTCAAATCCAGGCCTTGAACATTGATTCAATGCAATTCGCATTTTCCACCAGCAGGAGGAGCCCTAATCTCTTAAAGGGAGGATGTCTCTTAAAATCTCTTAAAGGTAGACGGTACCTGGTATTTGCTAAAAGTAACAGTCTGCTGTCCACATGGTGTCTGAACGGAGATCAGACATCACGCACATAAAACACAGATGCAGGTCCTGTCCCTATGTTTACACACTGATGAGTTATGTTAAAACATTGAATATGCCACACTTGGAGTACTGTGTACAGTTCTGGTCACCCTATTATAGAAAGGATATTATTAAACTAGAAAGAGTGCAGAAAAGATTTACTAGGATGCTACCGGGACTTGATGGTTTGACTTATAGGGAGAGGTTAGACAGACTGGGACTTTATTCCCTGGAGAGTAGGAGGTTAAGGGGTGATCTTATAGAAGTCTATAAAATAATGAGGGGCATAGATAAGGTCGATAGTCAAAATCTTTTCCCAAAGGTAGGGGAGTCTATAACGAGGGGGCACAGATTTAAGGTGAGAGGGGAGATATACAAAAGGATCCAGAGGGGCAATTTTTTCACTCAAAGGGTGGTGAGTGTCTGGAACGAGCTGCCAGAGGCAGTAGTAGAGGCGGGTACAATTTTGTCTTTTAAAAAGCATTTGGACAGTTACATGGGTAAGATGGGTATCGAGGGATATGGGCCAAGTGCAGGCAATTGGGACTAGCTTAGTGGTATAAACTGGGCGACATGGACATGTTGGGCCGAAGGGCCTGTTTCCATGTTGTAACTTCTATGATTCTATGAAAGGTTGCGCACTACTAAATCCCACATCCTCCAATCTGCATGCCAGACCTCACCAATCTGCCGATCTGAGTTAGTACCAGACCTGCGAGGGAGCGTGCACCAAGGTTCTCTGATGTTCACTAGAGGCCTTGGTGCAAGAGGTGGACAGAAGGAGGGGCATCCTATATCTGCGGCGAGGGGGGAGGTGGAGGCAAAAGCCCCTCCAGGCATATATCCAAAAGGCAGTGGGGAACAAAGTCAATGCCAGGCGCACAGCACCACGAACATGGATGCAGCGCAGGAAGAAGTTCAGTGCTTTGACACGAGTGGACAAGGTGAGTGAGGTCAACTATCAAGTGATGTCTCCTACCAACCACACCACGCACTACACCCCACATCACCCACACACCAACAAACTCTTTCCATCAGTACTCAACACTACCAACCAGATGCTTCCTCTCACCCTTACACATTACCACTGTTGCAAGCAGCTCACCCACAACTCACAGGCCACACACACTGGCAGCTATTCAACTATGACAGGCACATTACCCGGAAACACGTCCCGCTTTCTTGCAGGAGAAGGTGGTACATATCAGGAGGCAGCAAGTGGCAGTGGCATTTAGTCCCTTGAGCCTGTTCGGCCATTCAATGAGATCATGGCGTACCTGTGACCTAACTCCATATACCTGCCTTAGCCCCATATCCCTTAACACCCTTGGTTCACAGAAATCTATCAATCTTAGATTTAGAATTCACAATTTTTAACCCCCCCCCCCCCCCCCCCCCCCAGTCTGGGGACACTGAGGCCAATTATGGCCCCTCATAACATTGAGACTTATGAGTTAATCACCTGTGATATTTAACAGTCAATATGGCGCTGTTTTTAACCTGGCCTATCCCTTTAAGGCGACTGGTTCAGGTATTGCCTGTGGGGCCCTTGTCTAAAAAGGCACACCCTGAGGTCAGTGAGACACGTAATTGAGGGACGTTTCTGTAGATTGGTAGCTGCTTATAAATCCCCAGCTCACGCCCTCATGGAGAGACCAGGTTATCAAGGTCAGAGAAACCAGCAGGAAATGACTGGCTTTTTATTTTTTAAAATTATATACTTTTGACGCCTTGAAGCGCGATGCCTAAAGTATGACAGGCCTGTGCTATCTGCAAGACTTTGATATATAAACTAGGAAATCTCCCGTGGCATTGCTCACAGTACGTGTGTTTTCTAAGGAACGTCATGTGATACAGAACGTATTATTCTGCTGCTGAGGTGAAGCGGCTGGCAAGGGCATAAGATCTAATTGCTGTTAATTGAACACCGGCTGAGGTCAGAGTTCAATTGCCGTTGCGAGCTTAAAGTCACAGCTCTGGCTTGCTTCAAAATGTAAATTACGTAGAATGTACAGCACAGAAACAGGCCATTTGGCTCATCTGGTCCATGCCGGTGTTTATGCTCCACATGAGCCTCCTCCCGCCCCTCTTCATCTCAACCGATCGGCAAATCCTTCTATTCCTTTCTCCCTCATGTGTTTATCCAGCTTCCCTTTAAATGAATCTACACTATTCGCATCAACTACTCCTTGTGGGAGTGAGTTCCACATTCTCACCACTCTCTGGGTAAAGAAGTGGAAACATCTTCTCTGCGTCAACCTATCAAACCCCTTCATAATCACTCCAATTCACTCATGAGTTACAGACATTCTGGCTCCTGTCTCAGTCTTTGTTTTGAAGTGTGTCACAGAAGTTTGCCAGACAGGAAAGTATTGCGACGGATTTCTCAACTTATAGTTTTTATAACATTAATGTGATAAATAGACCGGTGCGACAATTGATAGAAAACTCTTCCTCTTCACACATAATTGGCATGTGAATTACAGATGTAAATATCATTTTATGATTTTTAAACAGCTTCATAAATACTGAGCTACCGGACGGCACAGTCGAAGAGGAAGTTTTAAACATCATTAACAATGAAGAAATATCTGGAACAGAGGAATCTGTCCCAGTCTCAGTTGATCCAAAGCCAGAGAAGAGCGTACACAGAATGAGGACCGGTATCGTCTTTGATACGTGCCTTATGTCCCTGGCCAAAAAAGCATTTTCAAGGTGTGAGTGTTGCAACTGCAATGGCAAAATCGATTTGAAACTGCACCTTGTAGCGACAGCAATGAAAGTCGTAAGCCACTGCTGCCGTGGACATGTGTCTACCTGGTGGTCTCAGCCATTGCTGGAAGGAATCCCTGCCGGCAACATTCAGCTGGCGTCGAGCATAGTTTTATCTGGGAATAACTATCGGAAAATTGCTCTGATGTTGAAATTCCTGAACATGCTTCCTGTCGGTTATCAGTCGTTCCTCAAGATCCAAAAGTCACACGTTCGACCATCAGTGACAAATTACTGGAAGAAGATGCAAGGGGATAATTTTCTGGAACTTACACATCCCATCGTGGTGTTGGGGGATCAGTGCAACAACAGTCGTGCCCTTTCAGAGAAATACCTAACCTACGCAATGATGGACAATTCCACTCACAAGATCCTTGATGTTCAAGTGATCGACATCCAGAAAGGGGCCAGGACGCTGAGAAATTTGGAAAGTTCCGGATTCCAGCGTGCCTTCCGGTGCTTGGTGCAGAACGGTCTCAATGTCTCCGAGATGGTTACAGATGCAGATCCCGGGCTCTTATCGATAATGAGTAAGTGTTAGTGACCTCTCCCAAAGGTGCCCCCCCCCATCCTAGCCCTGAACATTCTCCAATTTCTCTCCTATCTTCCCCTCATGCCCTCTCTGAGCTCACTTGTCCATGAGACCCACCTCCTGCTCTCACGACCCCATTCCCACTAAGCTGCTGACTACCCAACTTCCCTTCCTGGGCCCCATGCTAGCTGACGTTGCAAATGGTTCCTTCTCCTCAGGTATTGTCCCACTCCTTATCAAATCTGCTGTCGTCACCCCCTCCTCAAAAAAAAACACCTTCGGCCCCTCTGTCATTGCAAACTACTGCCCCATCTCCAAATCTCGTCGCCTCCCAAATCTGTGCCCATCTTTCCCGCAACTCCATGTTTGAACCTCTCCAATCAGGTTTCCGTTCCTGCCACAGCACTGAAAAAGCCCTAACCAAAGTCACAAAGCACATTCTATGTGCCTGTGATGACTGTACTGCATTATCCCTTCTTGTCCTCCTCGACTTCTCTGCAGCCTTTTACACGGACGACTACACAACCGCCCTCATCCTCCGCCTTCCCTCTGTTGTTGAGCTCAGTAGGAGCTGCCCTCGCCTTGTTCCACTCTTCCCTCTCCGATTGTAGCCAGAGAATCTCCAGCAATGGCTTCTCTTCCTGCCCCCACACCGTTACCTCTGGAGCCCTCCCCAAGAATCTATCCATGGCCTCCTCCCCTTCTTGAACTCCATGCTGGTCCTTGGAATCATCCGCAGATATGGGGTCAGCTTCCACATGTACACTGACGACACCTAGCTCGACCTCCACCATCTCTCTTGACCCGTTCACTGCCACTGTGTTGTCAGACTGCTTGTCCGATATCCAGTCTTGGATGAGCTGTAACTTCCTCCAGTTAAACGTTGGAAAGACTTCGCCCCCACCCCAGGCCACAAACTCTGTAACCTCGCCACTGATTCCATCTTCCTCCTCGGCTATTGTCTCAGGTTGAACCAGACTTTTCGCAATCACAGTGCCCATTTGACCCTGTGCCGAGCTCCCGACCCCATATCCTCTCCACCGCCTAGTACTTCCACCTCAGTAATATCGCCCACCTCCACCCCGTCCTCAACCCACCTGCCACTGAAACACTCATCCATGGCTTTGTCATCTCCAGATGCTATTCTAATGCTCTCCTGGCTCCCATTCTCTACCCTCCATAAACTTCAGCTCATCCAAACCTCTGCTGCCCGTATCCTATCCCATGCCAAGTCCTGCTCACCCATCACCCCTGTCCCTGCTGACCTACTTTGGTTTCTAATCCCCCAAGGGCCTCAGATTTAAAATCCTCATGTTTAAATCCCTTAATGGCCTCACCCCTCCCTATTTCTATAAACCCCTCCGGCCCCACAACCCTCCGAGAACTCTGCGTTCCTCCAATTCTGGCCCCTTGCACAACACCCCTCACTTTGCTCCACCATTGGCAGCCATGCCTTCAATCATCCAGGCCCCACACTCTGGAATTCCCTCCCTAAACCCCTCTGCCTTTCCCCCTCTCTCTTCTCCTTTAAGGCCCTCCTTTAAACCCGCCCCTTTGACCAAATTCCTCTCCCAATATCTCCTCCCGTATCTCGGTGTCCATTTTTGTCTGATTAAGGCTCTGTGAAGTGCCTGGGGACATTTTTCTACGTTAAAAAAGTGCCATATAAATGCAAGTCGTTGTTGAACTCTTCAGTGTGAAACCACTGTAACTGTCACCCATTCATTTCTCTGCATTACTGAGGTTACTTCCAGAGTCGGGACTATGGCAACAGTGTATTGTGGTTCCCTTGGAGGCTCTGCACATTGATTTAATGAATGGTTCCTAGATTTGTTCCCTGGTCTGTGCGGATTTCAGCCGAGACAGCAGCACTGACATTATGATTGGTCTCAGCATCCCTGGATTAGGGAGGGCAAAATCTGCCATGGTTGTGATCACTCTGCAGTGACTCCGGACGTCAGGTGTGGACAGGATTAGGCTTGCCTGTGTCGCTGCCCATGGCGGAATAGCCTACCAATGCTTATTATCTAGGCTCACGTATGAAGAAAAGTTACTAGATAAGGTACTGGAGAGCGAACGACCCCTGTGAAGTGTACTCCTGGTGGGGGGGGAAGGGGCCGTACAGCCTGACGTCTCCCAGAGATGTCGGCTCCTTACTGAAGAACGGTTCACAGGTGCTGTTCATCCTCCAGTGCTTTGCCCAAGTTATTTTTCTTCAACAACTCGTATTTTTGTAGCACCTTTAACGTAGTAAAATGTCGCTTCACAGGAGCGATTATCAGACAAAATTTGACACTGAGCCACATAAGGAGATATTAGGACAGGTGACCAAAAGCTTGGTCAAAGAGGTAGGTTTTAAGGAGCGACTTAAAGTAGGAGAGAGAGAAGTAGTGAGGGAATTCCTGAGCTTAGGGCCTAAGCAATTGAAGGCACGGCCGCCAATGGTGGAGCGATTGAAGTCAGGGATGCGCAAGAGGCCAGAATTGAAGGAGCGCAGAGATTTCGGAGGGCTCCCGCTCCCCCTCCTCCCTCCTCCCCCCTCCTCCTCCTCCTCCACCTCCTCCCCCACTCCTCCCCACCTCCCTCCTCCTCCTCTCCCCCCTCCACCCTCCACCTCCTCCCCCCCTCCTCATCCCCCCTTCTCCTCCTCCCCCCTCCTCCTCCCCCCTTCTTCTCCCCCCCTCCACCTCCTCCCCCCCTTCTCCTCCCCCCTCCAAAGCAGAAGCACAGAGGCCGGTTGCAGCAGCCGAACTGTCATCCTGGCTGTGACCAGTTAATTCAGCACAGCCTAGGGACCCACCAGGGGCCTTTGTAGCCTGCATGGCTCAGTACCACGCGAGCCATCAGGGAGCGACAAAATCATTTTCTATCGTACTATTCAGAAAGTAGGAGCACAAGAAATGTTTCTGTGATGCTGTCCTATACGTGTGGTTGATGTTTTTTCTGCTTGTATTTAGAGTCAAAATATCCAAACGTTCTTCACCAGATAGATCTCTGGCATGGGATCAAAGCTGTTCACAAGAGGTTAGCCAAGGTAATCTGAAGTCAAACCAGTTTACATCGCTTCACTTACACAGGAGATAAGAACAGGACCCTCGACCCTTTTCCACCATTCTATTAGTGCAGGGCTAATCTGTACCTTAACCCCATTTACCTGAATTAGCTCCATATCCCTCAATACCCTTACCCAATAAAAATCTATCCATCTCAGTCTTGAAAGCTCCAATTGACCCCCCAGCATCCTCTGCTTTTTGGGGGAGGGAATTCCAGATTTCCACTCCCCTTTGTGTGAAGAAGTGCTTCCTGATTTCACTCCTGAACGGCCTGGCTCTAATTTTAAGATTGTGCCTCCTTGTTCTGGACTCCCCCATTAGAGGAAATAGTTCTCTCCATCAAATCCCTTTATCACCTTAAACACCTGGATTAGATCATCCCATAACCTTCTAAACTCAAGGGAATAGTTTATGCAACTGGTCCTCATAATTTAACCCCTTAAGCCCTGGTCTCATTCTGGTGAAGCATTTCTGTTGAAGAGGACTGTGCTGTCTGAGGGCAGCACAGCAGGGCGGCACATTGGACCAGTCACTCGTGAGATGCAGGTTCTCATCTGCAGCGTTTCCTGATGGGGAACCATTCTGGAGTGGTGCCTGAGCGGAAGTTTGTCATTTTCCCTCAGCGAGGAGGAGGTATTCGAGTCTGAACTCCCTCCACCTCCCCAAGCACAATTGCTAGTGGTCAGTGTTGGGGTGACATTGTTGGAGCCAAGTTGTGGATTGCCTGTCCCCTTGGTAGGAAAGGTGGATAAAGATCCAGAGAAGGGGAGAAACTTACTTACCATTCAGCAATACGCATGGATTGTCAGACTGTCAATCCACCTTTGGGCCCTGGGTTCCCATCCAGCCTGGACTGATGGAACAAATGTCTCCTCTGCCTGTTAACTGTCCTACAAGAAATTAAGTTGGGAAGTTTATCTAGTTCCTTGCAGGTGTGAGTCCAGGGTACAAAGCTGCATCTCACTTAGCACTAAATTGGCAGTCTCACTTATAAAGCCCATAAGGACATCTGATGTAATTGAAAAAGTCACACTAGTGTAGTAAGGAACACATTTCTTAAGTTGAACCATATTGTTTTGAAAGAATAGAGGGGTTTAGGACTCTGTGTCTAACCAGCTGTTCCATCATGGAGATTACCATAGTTGAGTCACCCAACATCCATAGACATGCATGTTCCAGCAGGGATAATTGGATAATGGTCAGGAGCAGGAACCCTAACTGCTGCCCTGGATGAGAACTAACTCAGCATGGACCAGGGATCTAAGATGAGTGCATCCTGCTCCGTTCACATCATTATTACATAGAATGTACAGCAGAGAAACAGTTCATTTGGCCCAACAGGTCCAAGCCAGTGTTTATGCTCCACACAAGCCTCCTTGCACCCTTCTTCATCTAACTCCATCAGCATATCCTTCTATTCCTTTCTCCCTCATATGTTTATCCAGCTTCCCCTTAAATTTATCTAGGCTATTTGCCTCAACTACACCTTGTGGGAACGAGTTCCACATTCTAACCACTCTCTGAGTAAAGAAGTTTCTCCTGAATTCCCTATTAGATTTATTAGTGACTATCTTATATTTATGGCCCCTAGTTCTGGTCTCCCTCACAAGTGGAAACATCTTCTCTACGTCTACCCTATCAAACCCTTTCATAATCTGAAAGACCTCTATCAGGTCACCCTTTAGTCTTCTCTTTTCTAGAGAGAAGAGCCCCAGACTGTTCAATCTTGCCTGATAGGTATAACCTCTCAATTCTGGTATCATCCTAGTAAATCTTTTTTGCATCTTTTCCAGTGCCTCTATATCCTTTTTATAATATAAAGACCAGAACTGTTCACAGTACTCCAAGTGTGGTCTAACCAAGGTTCTATACAAGTTTAACATAACTTCTCTGTTTTTCAATTCTCTCCCTCTAGAAATGGACCCCAGTGCTTGGTTTGCTTTTTTTATGGCCTTATTAACTTGCATCGCTCCTTTTAGTGATTTGTGTATCTGTACCTCCAGATCCCTCTGCTCCTCTATCCCATTTAGACTCTTATTTTCCAAGCAGTATGTGGCCTCCTTATTCTTCCTACCAAAATGTACTTCCTCACACTTATCTACATTGCAGCTATTGAAAGGATACAGAAGAGAAAAACCAGAATGATTGACGGGATGGAGGGATTGGATTATAAGGAGCGATTATGTAAATTGGGCATGTTCCCACTGGAAAAGAGAAGGTTGAAAGGTGATGATTGCTGTTGTTAGGATTCTACAGAGGCTAGATTTCACCTTGTCCAGAACAGTGGAACCAGCCTGTGTTTGAAGGGGGTAAATTCAAAACTAATCTGCGATTCATTATTTCAGTGAGTGAGTGGTCAATCAATGGAACAGGCTCTCTGGGGAGATGGTGGAAGCAGTTAGTATTGATTCATTCAAGTACAAATTAGATAGATTCCATTCAGAAAATAAATAATATTTTGGAATCTAGTATGTGAGTAATTTGAGACATGACGTGTGTTGAGTGTAACAGGCTCGGGAGGAACAGGTGACTTTGGACCTATGGTTTCCAAAGCTCTCCCCCACGGGGTTTTCCTCACCTCATGTCTGGGTCTGTTGTAGACTCATTGTTAGAGATTGATTGCTAGGATTGGTCAACATCCATTATCATCGTATCCTGTGATTACCAGGGTGGTAGAAGGTGAACGGAATGGACCTCGGTCTTTTTTCGTCCAGCGATTCCTATGTTCTTATTGCACCAACTGAGGCACTATGGTGCTTATCTCCGACTTTTTATGTATCCTACTTTCCAGGTAACAGCTTCCAGTGACAACAAAGACCTGCAACCGTGGATTAGAGACATCATAAGTCATTTCATGTACTGTTGCCAACATAGTCATGGTGATACAAACACCTTGATGGTGAGTGACACCCATGTATGGGCATGGAGAAATAAAAAGGCAACACACCGTAAAACCCAGTGTCCAGAGAGCCCCTTAACACCAGTTCCTATGACAAGCAACCATGTGATTACAACTGATGCCCCAGTATAATCTGGAATTTGTAACTGCTAGCATAAAAAACCACAGGTGCGACTGTACCCGGGATTTTACAGTATGTTATTTTTAGTGTTGTAGACATTGAAGAATTCTAATATCAAACAAGCTTTCCTTGCCACTGTTGTTGCTATTCATGTATAATGTAAAACTCAATGGTTATACAATTTAGCTCGATAGGGCAGAAATAGCCTCACTGGATGAGGATGTAGAAGCTGGACGAGGGTGTTATAGTTCCATTCCTGGATCACGCCCACACCCAGTGAGACTCAGTGCCAACAGCGAGAACTCGCAACTGCTACCTTTCTTTATATATTTGTAATAACAAGATGGGTTATCTCTTGCGTCAAGGGTGCCTGGTTCATCGGGAGTTAATCAGATCCCCGCTGTGTGCCCCCTTGTGATGTGGAAAGCACAGGGTTTCTTGCACTGCCCAGAGTGCAGGATGATCTGGCTGGGGTCGGATAGTTGGTGCAACCAATCTGCAGTCCTCGTGCTTTTCTCCCTGTTCTGTTTACATAGATGTTTGTTTTTGAAGTGAGAAATATGGTATCACAGAGAATAAAGTCACACAGATTATCAATCACGCGATGATTTAGAGGGAATAAAGGATAAGGGTGCGGGGGATTACAATTCCGCATTTTATGCCTCGATTTTGAAATTCTCATCCCTGTTTTCAAATCCTTCCATGACCTCGCCCCTCCCTGTCTCTGTAACCTCCTCCAGCCCTACAACCCTCCGAGATCTCTGCGCTGCTCCAATTCTGGCCTCTTGCGCATCTTTGATTTTAATCGCTCCACCATTGGCGGCCGTGCCTTCAGCTGTCTGGGCCCTAAGCTCTGGAATTCCCTCCCTAAACCTCTCTACCTCTCCTCCTTTAAGACGCTCCTTAAAACCTACCTCTTTGACCAAGCCTTTGGTCACCTGTCCTAATATCTCCTTATGTGGCTCGGTGTTAAATTTTATTTGATAATCGCTCCTGTGAAGCGTGTTGGGACATTTTTACTATGTTAAAGGCGCTATATAAATGCAAGTTGTTGTTGCCCGAGCTCACACTTGGGGGGGATGGGGGTGAGTACTAGAAGGTGGCTGATGGACGCAGAATAGTGACCCCAGGATGAGTCAGCACCTTCAGGAAAGGAGGAGAAAAAATGACATAGTCGGAATGCTGCAAGCAGAATATTTACAGCTCAGACTGGTACAGTGACAAGGATAGCAATAATAACCGGGACAATATTCCAGAAGGAATATTTGTTGGGGGGAGGGAGCTCATTGGTGTTTGTGAAACAATGTTGTCTCTCTGTAGAATGGTGAAAAGGGGTCATTAATAATATTAATTAAAATTGAGGGGTTCAGATGACAGCATCTGAATCCCAGGACAAGATTGCTTCCTTTGTAGCCTTCTGTTTTTATTATATATAGTAGTATTTTCCGTTCCCGTGTTCTCCCCATTCACCTGAAGGCGCTAGCCAGGACACACTTCTGCAGGTACCAGCTGCTCCTCAGCTTTATGCCCAAGTGGCCATTCTTCGGGCGAGTGCTGGCAGACCTCTTGACCGTAAGTGGGGGGTGGGTTTGGTGGGGGTCGACACTCTCAGCCTGACCCTGTCCTCAGTGGACCCAAAGGTTGCAGGATCGGTTCTCGGCTCGTGCTGAGTTAGCTGGTCTCAGCCTGGGCTCGGCCTCAAGTCCCCTGGGCCGAGAAGAATTTCCTGCTCTCGATTGCCGTTCGGTAACATGCTGCCCCCGCGGAAAGTGTGCTGTTAGTTGAGGGGAGAATCAGACTCAGCTGCGATGCCCTTAGCAGCCTGCTGGCGCTCTCGGCTCGTGTACGGAATCTGGGCGCTTGGATGAGCTACCAGGATGGAGAGCATCCAGGGATCGGTACCTCAGCATGAAGTAGTGCCTTCAGGAGAGGAGAGGAAGGGGAGAAAGTTGGCGGAAACAAAATCCATCGTGATGTCTTCAACGATCTAAAATGAATGCTTGTCGTTAAAGTCTCGCTGGCGCAGCATCCTGCATCACACAGTGAACATGCACGAGTGGCTGCTTGGCGATGGCTCCACTGCAGCATCCTGCGAACATGGCCCTCTCGCAGTCAAGGAAGTCAAGAATAAGAAGTGGCTCAAAGCGGGTTCTCCGGCTCATGATGCCTTGCGGGGAGTGGTGTACGACAAATGGCTCACCTCCAACCTGAGCTACTTCGTCCAAGCCAGGTTTGTTACTGTAATTCCTTTTTGACTGAAGTGCTGAATCCTCGATTATTCAGAGTGCTGGTTCTCTGTTGTAAGACAATGTTTTAATAACCCTTGCAGGGTGACCAGTGAACTGGAGTCATTTAACGATCACATTCTAATGTATGCTGCAAAAAACTTCAAATATGAGTAAGTAAAGATCCATAAAATGTTCCTACCTTTATATTTATCGATGAAGTTACGTGGAGAGACTGGAGAAGCTGGGATTGTTCTCCTTAGAGCAGAGAAGGTTAAGGGAAGATTTAATAGATGTCTTAAAAATCATGAAGGGTTTTGATAGAGTAAATAAGGAGAAACTGTTTCCACTGGCAGGAAGATCAATAACCAGAGGACACAGATTTAAGGTAATTGGTAAAAGAGCCAGAGGGGAGATGAGGAGAAATTTTTTTACACGGCGAGTTGTTCTGATCTGGAATTCACTGCCTGAAAGGGCGGTGAAAGCAGATTCAACAATAACTTTCAAAAGGAGAATTGGATAAATACTTGAAGAGGAGAAAATTACAGGGCTGTGAGGAAAGAGCAGGGGGAGTGGGACTAACTGAATAGTTCTTTCAAAGAGCCAGCACAGACATGAGGGCCGAATGGCCTCCTTCTGTGCTGTAAGAGTCAATGATTCTATGAACCTGTCATATCCTTGTGCATCATTCAACGACACTATAATTAGGAGACTGGTGATGAGAGGGGACGTGTATTGTACAGAATTGCCGTATGATGCTAAATGTTATAAAGGAGATACATGTACACCTGTCAGTACCTGTTAACAGGGAGAGAGCTGCATTTACATGTTTCTATCTCAAAGTGCTTTACGCACAACAAATTGATTTTGAAATGCAGATGTAAGCAAACACGTTAAGTATTTTCTGCACAGCAAGATCCCACAAATGGCAATGAGATGAGTGACCTCTGTACCGTGTGACACTCAACGTAATGTGCTGATAATATGGAGCTATGTGCAGCCTAGCCTGCCCCTTTAAGGCTGCAGGGTTCAATAGTTGCAATAGGTACAGCCCGTGATCAACTACATGAGAATCATTTCTGTAGTTTGGTGGCACCTTGTTAATCCGTGGCTTCTCCACAAAGTAAGAAGGAAATGATAGGTATCCTTTCTCTTTTTATACATTTTTAAGATTGTTCTGTTGACGTGTTATGTGACGCATCTGTGCTGGACATGAGGCTTTTCATAAAGGGAGATGCTTCTCACTGCTATTAAAACATTTTTTTCTTTAATTTTTCTAAAGGCAGTTTTTTTTTGTGCTGATCTTGAGGGATGTGAGTGCTGGGAATTGATCACTTTCCATTCAGGTGCCCAGTGTCAAATCAAACAGTCCCAGCTCAGGTATAGCATGGGTTAGACCTGGAGTAAAGTTCCCTCTATCGTGTCAAATCAAACAGTCCCAGCTCAGGTATAGCATGGGTTAGATGTGGTTGGTGTAGAGTCCATACAGGGTAGAGTGTACACGGGCTGTGGGAGGAGATTAAATGGGTGGGTAGAGTCCATGATAGAGTAGACGGTACAAGGCTGTGGGAGGAGATTCAGTGGATGGAAGAGAGTCCCTGATGGGGGAGAGTGGAGTGTACATGGGCTGTGAGAGAGGTGGGTTTGATAAGCCCTTTCATATTCCTTACCCATGTTTGGTGCTGTGGAACTGGATCAATTTTGTTCAAACCCATTTCCACCAACAGACAGACAGGTCTTTCATCCCACCGGGTCTGGACTGGATTCAAGGCTCCTGGAGTGAAAGGACCCACTGTCCCCCAGAAATGTAACCAACTAGCTTGAATTATTTTGATAACCATAACATTTCCTCTGTTTTTAAGTGACTTGTTGTTGCCTGCCTTCTCCTCCCCCACCCCCAGTTTGATTTATCCGCATCACACACATTGCATTCAACTTTGGGAGTGTTGTATTTAGGGTTTAGATATAAACATATACCTTAAATGTGATTAACCGTAGTACGTAAACGGCATTGTTCAGTGCCAACTTGCCTTCTGTATTATAAGTGTGCTGGTTCATCACTGCATTGATCTTTCTCTGTAGGTACGAGGATTACCAAATACGTACTTTGCTTGCAGCAATTGATTATAATTCGCACGTTGATTGTGAAAACCAGCGTGGTGCTAGTGGTGAAATTGTGTAAGTAGGTAATAAATAGAGATGGAGGGAGACCGGGGACACAGTGGGATCCCACCGGATATAGTGGTGCTCTTATCTCTTCATCTGTTTTAGAAGCCACCGATTCATGGGCTACAGTCCTGTGGGCATCAGCATTTCTCCAATACTTTGCCTCAGTCCTCGTGCATGAGCCCAGACGGTTAGTACCGGTAGGCTCTTGAACTGGAGGGACATCACCCGAGGCCCGCAGCAGTCAAGGGGTACTGGTCGGCACCACAGTAGTCAGTGCATTTAGCAACTGGGCTGTCGGGCGTTCCTCGTCATTCATGATGCAGTATTAAGCTGGAAGGTTTTTAATTGTGCTCCATCCGATAGCCAACCACCTCTTACTTTATCTCAGCTACCACAGGATGTACTCAAAGCGCACCAAACTCTGGAGAACCGTTCCCTCAAAGCTCGAGAAGCAATACCGGTACTTCGAGGGGCTAAGAGAGAACATTTTGAAAGCAAATCCGTCAAAGAATGCCCTTCAATAACAGCCCAAAGGTTTAGGAGCAAAAACCAGGAGTGCAGCCACGACCTGTTAAAGAATGGAAATTCCACCCCAAGCCCAAATGAGTATGGGCAGAAAAAGAAAGTCACGTAAAGGGAACGCAAAACCGTGCCTGTGTACTGCACTGTTTTAGGATTGTTGATTACTATGTGTTGATGAGTACACTGGGTTTTATATGGGGGGTGGGGTGGGGTGGGGAGGGTGGCTTTGATCCAGGGTCAGTTGCCTTGGGACACGATGGTGGAAAGAGGTCAGGGGCAGTTCTCAAGGGAGCATTGTGGTTTGGGTAGGGCTGTATATTTTTGTATGGGACAGCAGGGTATCGTGCCAGGGAGGGCAGGGCATTAGACTGCCAGCAGCCTGTTTAAAGAGCAAAGGGAAACAGGACCTGCTTATCGAAGAGAGTAAAATTAATGTCCTTTTTTTTCCCATTCCAGTTGTGTTTTCTTTTCATTTTTGATTTGAACAGTGAATCCTGATAACCCTGGGGAGTTACTGGGGAAAGGGGGCTGAGCTTTGATGAGTAGAAATACAGCCATTTTATTGACTGTGTGGGTGTAATTGTGACTTTGGGTGATATCCGGTCAGCTGCCCGTTATACATCTCTCCCGTGGAATGGAAATGAGAATGAGGAGAGATGTATAAACGGGCGGCTGATCCGATATGGCCTGTTTTACACTATCACCCGAAGTCAAAATGACCCCCAGTATGTTTATCCGCCTCACTCACATTGTCAGGCACAGTGACTCCCTCCCAGCCAGCTCTCTGAACTTACAGATCGCCATCGACCCCACTCAACTGGAGTGAGTTTCCTCAAAGCCCATTTCATGTAGGAAACTTGCAGACAGGATGGGGGAAGCTTTCACCCCATCGGCCTGGACTGGAGTTGAATCCAAGTGCCCAGCGACAAAGGGCTATTATCTAACCCAGTGTGCCCCCCTGTCTCTTCCAGGCTGTTTCCTGCTACTCCCACCGCTGCCTGTTCTCGCGCTCAGCGATTAGAGCCCCACATTTATATGGTTATCTGATTCTCTCGACTATTTCCACCTGGATTTACTTTGTAGATAGGACTAGAAGCTGTGAACATATCATTTTTTTGTAATTATAATAGAGTTTGTATATTTTTTGCACTATTTATATGAATGTTTTTATTTATTATAATATTTAATGTTCGTTTCGCTTTGCGGTACAAAAACCAAAAATTGCGTGCGACTGTTGGTAGTTTGTGAACGGGTTCGTGGAGCTTATTGTTTCTCATCCGCCTACCCAGTTGACCAAAGGTTTGTCAGCAATGGAAGAGAGAGTGCTGTGGATTGTAAAGGGCAGAGTTTGGTGGCCCAGACGCACAGAGCCGTGCTGGGCACGGGTACGGGTAAGGTGGGGGGGGTGCAGGATTGGGGGCGGCAGTGCTATAGTCCTATGGCTGACCTTTCTCGTGCCTCTGCACCAGTGGTGCTACCTTGACAACCTTTTATCCTCTGACTGTATTGTTTTGCTGCATTATTTACTTACCTTTTTTAAATGTTGCCTCAGTTAGCACAGTCGGTAAATGCAGTTTGCATCTGGGCCACACAGACCGGGAACGACCCAGGTTCAGCCCCCACCGGCCTGCGATGAGTTAACTGATTGCAACGCAAGACAAGGACCAAGAATACTTCAATTGGTTTCAACACCACAAAAAATCCACCATTATTCCTGCTCGTTATCAGTCCAGACCAGTGACCACACACCCCCCAACCCACCCAAACTCCCTTACTGGAAATCACACACTTGAGGATAGGTGTGGGCTCCGTGGAGATGCCCCCACAGTCAAATAGCTTGTCAGCAGTCTTTTACGTTGACCACGCGTAAAAGAGTGGTCACTTGGGCAAGATGCCAGAGGGGTCGGGGGGCAATGGCCACTGATCTTGCGGTCCAGTGAGAGACTTTGCCTTTGGCGGAGAAAATAAAGATAATGAGTTGCAGTCACCCATTACTGATTATGATTCGAGGCTCTCGTAAGGATGTTTTAAACAGAAGACACGCAACAGGAGTTGTTGGTCCAGGAGAGAGATGAAAAAAGTGCTGAGCGACAACGGGCAGATAGTTCACGGAGCTCTGGCTCTGCCCGTGCGACTGACCTGGTGGTTTAACTCCACAGACCACACTGGGGATCTCGTTCCTACTGCACGCCGACCGAGATTATAAATGATTTAACGGGCTTTGATTCCACCCTCCCAGCGGAGAAGCCACACTGGCAGGGAATGGGGATACAACAGGGTAGCCCTGATTCTCCGACCCACACTCCCTGTGAGCTAAGACCCCTGGTGGGAGCACAGAATGACCTCTTGACGGCGTTATTCTGTGGGGATTGTGCCCTCACGCTCTGTGATCCAGCAGTCTTATGCCCGTTTCACAGTTCAGTGCAGAACCGCGCTGGAGGAAACAGCAATTTAAAAAATATATATTTTACGATAATCTTTAGCAGAGATGAAACAGTTATAACCCTCAGTAATGATGTGAGGGTGAGCAATGTAAAAGAATTTTCGCACCTGGATTGTACATCTTGCAATTTTAAGAGACAAATAGGGATTTAAAAATAATCTCGCACAAATAACCCACCGCTATTCAGCAACAGCATGCAGCATGAGTTAGCAGCTTGCTAGCCTTGTGAAATACCGGTTAGAAAATACAGAACTGCTTACAGCAAGTATCTGGTATTCGGTGACAATGTTTGACAACCAACAGAGACAGTGTATTGACTTTTTACCGAGATATTAAATGCATTTAAAACTCTTGATATCCAGTCGTGATATTCTCAAATTTGTTATCGAGGCAAAACCATTGCAAGGTTTCTTTCTGCGTGTGACCGTTTGGTACTCCTCAAGATGAGGGCTGCTCGTGTTGGGAAATGGTACACTTCCAGCATCGGTCTCGGGTTAAGTCAGGTATCTCACAGTTAAATGCTGAGTAAAGCTCCCTCTACCCTCCTAGTGATAGACTTCAAGAGGATATAGACAGGCTGGTGGAATGGGCGGACACGTGGTGGATGAAATTTAACGCAGAAAAATGCGAAGTGATAGATTTCGGTAGAAGAACGAGGAGAGGCAAAATAAACTAGAGGGCACAACTCTAAAAGAGATACAGGAACAAAGAGATCTGGGGGTATATGTGCACAAATCATTGAAGGTAGCAGGGCGGGTTGAGAAAGCGGTTAAAAAAGCATACGGGATCCTGGGCTTTATAAATAGAAGCCAAGATGTGGAGATGCCGGTGATGGACTGGGGTGGACAAATGTAAGGAATCTTACAACACCAGGTTATAGTCCAACAGTTTTATTTGAAAATCACAAGCTTTCGGAGTTTACCTCTTTCGTCAGGTGAGTGAAGGAGGTAAACCTGACGAAGGAGGTAAACTCCGAAAGCTTGTGATTTTCAAATAAAACGTTGGACTATAACCTGGTGTTGTAAGATTCCTTACATTTATAAATAGAGGCATAGAGTACAAAAGCAGGAAGGTCTCGTTGAACCTTTATAAAACACTGGTTCGGCCACAACTGGAGTATTGTGTCCAGTTCTGGGGACCGCACTTTAGGAAAGATGTGAAGGCCTTAGGGAGGGTGCAGAAGAGATTTTCTAGAATGATTCCAGGGATAAGGGACTTTAGTTACGTGGATAGACTGGAGAAGCTGGGGTTGTTCTCCTTGGAACAGAGAAGGTTGAGAGGAGATTTGATAGAGATATTCAAAATCATGAAGGGTCTAGACAGAGTAGATAGAGAGAAACTGTTCCCATTGGTGGAAGGGTCAAGAACCAGAGGACATAGATTTAAGGTGATTGGCAAAAGAACTAAAGGTGACATGAGGAAAAACTTTTTTACACAGCGAGTGGTTAGGATCTGGAATGCACTGCCCGAGGGGGTGGTGGAGGCAGATTCAATCATGGCCTTCAAAAGGGAACTGGATAAGTACTTGAAGGGAAAAAATTTGCAGGGCTACAGGGATTGGGCAGGGGAGTGGGACTAGCTGGATTGCTTTTGCATAGAGCCGGCACGGACTCGATGGGCCAAATGGCCTCCTTCCGTGCTGTAACCTTTCTATGATTCTACACTGCCCCAACAATGTGCTTCAGCCCCCAACCTCAGAATACCAGCCTCTATTGCACCATTGAAATGTATAGAAGTTACAAGACGGAAACAGGCCATTTGGCCCAAATATCCGTGTCGGTGTTTACCCTCCACATGAGCAAATGAATTCTAATCACATTTACCCACCCTGTTCCCATATCCTTTAACCCCTTTTCCTTTATCCCCCTATCCAATCCAATCTTGAATGTTGATCAATTAGATCATGGCTGATCTGTATCTTAACTCCATTTACCCGCCTTGGTTCCGTAACCCTTAATCCCCTTACCCAACAAAAATCAATCCATCTCAGTGTTGAAATTTCCAATTGACCTCCAGCCTCAACAGCTTTTTGGGGGAGAGAGTTCCAGATTTCCACTCCCCTTTGTGTGAAGAAGTGCTTCCTGGCTTCACCCCTGAACGGCCTGGCTCTAATTTTAAGGTTCTGGACTCCCCCACCAGAGGAAATAGTTTCTCTCTATCTACCCTATCAAATCCTTTAATCATAGAGTCATAGAGTTATACAGCACGGATAGAGGCCCTTCGGCCCATCGTGTCTGCGCCGGCCATCAGCCCTGTCTACTCTAATCCCATATTCCAGCATTTGGTCCGTAGCCTTGTATGCTATGGCATTTCAAGTGCTCATCCAAATGCTTCTTGAATGTTGTGAGGGTTCCTGCCTCCACAACCCTTTCAGGCAGTGAGTTCCATCTTAAACACCTCAATTAGATCACCCTTAATCTTGTATATTCATGGGAATACAAGCCTAGTCTATGCAACCTGTCCTCATAATTTAACCCTTTTAACCCCGGTATCATTCTGGTGAATCTGCGCTGCACCCCCTCCAAGGCCAATATATCCTTCCTGAGGTGCGGTGCCCAGAACTGGACGCAGTCTCTCCAGATGGGGGTCTAACTAAAGCTTTATACAACTGTAGCATAACTTCCTCCCCCTTTGTATTCCAGCCCCCTTGAGATAAAGACTAACATTCCATTAGCCTTTTTAATTATTTTTTGTACCTGTCCACTAGATTTTAGTGATTTCTGTAAATGGACCCCATAATTTCTCTGCTCAACCACAGTTCCTAGCTTAG
This sequence comes from Heptranchias perlo, assembly GCF_035084215.1. NCBI lineage: Eukaryota > Metazoa > Chordata > Chondrichthyes > Hexanchiformes > Hexanchidae > Heptranchias > Heptranchias perlo. The sequence continues at coordinate 2,752,642 of NC_090341.1, read as the reverse complement.
AAAATAACCTCAACTCCATATCCCTTGATACCCTTACCTAAGAAAAATCTATCAATCTCAGTCTTGAAAATTTCAATTGACCCCCAGCATCCACAGCCTCTTTGGGGGAGAGAGTTCCAGATTCCCACTCCCCTTTGTGTGAAGAAGTGCTTCCTGACATCACCCCTGAACAGCCCAGCTCTAATTTTAAGGTTCTGTCCCCTTGTTCTGGACTCTCCCACCAGCGGAAATAATTTCTCTCTATCTACCCTATCAAATCAACCTTAACACGGAATACTTCTCCCCCTCAGTAAGCTCTCTCATAGAATCATAGAAAGGTTACAGCACGGAAAGAGGCTATTCGGCCCATCGAGTCTGTGCCGGCTCTACGCAAGAGCAATCCAGCTAGTCCCACTTCCTTTGTGATTATCAACCTTCGTTTCAGCCTTGACTGTGTCGCAGGCTGGAGAGAAGGTTGAGGGGACCTGAGGGTGGAGCGTGGGCTGAGCAGATGCCAGGCTGGTGCAGTGAGGGTGAGGGACTGGAGCTGGCATAGGAACAATAGGTACAGGAGTAGGCCATTTAGCCCCTCGGGCTTGTTCAATTAGATCACCTCAACCCCATTTGGCCGCCTTTGCTCCCTATCCCTTGATACGCTAATGGAGGGAATCTGGGGAAATGTTGTATGTTACAACAATAACAACTTGCATTTATATAGCATCATTAATGTAATAAAATGTCCCAAGGCGCTTCACAGGAGCGTTATCAGACAAAAATTTGAACTGATCCAAAGAAGGAGACATTAGGACAGGTGACCAAAAGCTTGTAGAGGAGGTAGGTATTAAGGAGTGTCTTGAAGGAGGAGGGAGAGGTTTAGGAAGAGAATTTCAGAGCCTAGGGCCTAGGCAGCTGAAGGCACGGCCGCCAATGGCGGGGAGAAGGAAGTAGGGTCGCACAAGAGGCCAGAATTGGAGAAGCGCAGAGATCTCGGAGGATTGTAGGGCTGGAGGAGGTTACAGAGATAGGGAGGGGCGAGGGCCATGGAGAGATTTGAACACAAGGATGAGAATTTTAAATTTGAGGAATTGGTGGACCAGAAGGCAATGTAGGTCAGCGAGCCCAGGGACGAGAATACATTGGGCGGCATGATGGTGCAGCCAGGGTCTCAGGGCTTGTCGAGGTGAGTCTGTGACATCGCCTTTGTGTGAAATACTAAATTCAGTGATTCCCACCTTCTCCATCCAGCCCCCCTTTACTCGCACCTCTGTTGTCAATGAAATGGCACGGACCAATGATGGATGAGATTTTTCAGTCACGTGGTTCGCACAAACTAATCAAGCTCTCAAAACAGACAGCCAATCATCTCACCATTGCTGGAGAGTGGGTGAATGTGGAAGTCAGATGAGTGACAGGATCAGGCTCCGCTGTGCTGCTCCCCATGGTGGAGTGACAGGATCAGGCTCCGCTGTGCTGCTCCCCACGGTGGAGTGACAGGATCAGGCTCCACTGTGCTGCTCCCCACGGTGGAGTGACAGGATCAGGCTCCATTGTGCTGCTCCCCACGGTGGAGTGACAGGATCAGGCTCCACTGTGCTGCTCCCCATGGTGGAGTTGCTGGTCGACATTCACTGCCCAGGCTGACATGGGAACGATGGCCTCTTGGGCTGTGAGCTGGCACTGTGTGGGTAACCTCGAGAGTCCTTCGGCGGGGTGTTGGGGGGCAAGAAATCTCGTGTCACCTGCGACTCAGTAGGTAGCACTCTATTGCCTCTGAGTCAGAAGATCGTGGGTTCATGTTCCACTCCGCAGGCTTGAGGTTGTAATCCAGGCCGACGCTCGTAGTGCTGAGGGAGTGCTGCACTGTCAGAAGTGCCGTCTTTTGGATGAGACTTTAAACCGAGGCCCCCGCCTGCCCTCTCAGCTGGATGTAAAAGATCCCATTTTGAAGAAGAGCGGGGGAGTTCTCCCCGGTGACCTGGTAAATATTTATCCCTCAGCCAACATCATTAAAAACAGATTATCCGGTCATTATCACATTGCTGTCTGTGGGATCTTGCTGTGCGCAAACTGACTGCCATGTTTCCTATATCACAACAGTGACTACACTTCAAAAAGTACTTCATTGGCTGTAAAGCGCTTTGGGACGTCCTGAGGTTGTGAAAGGCGCTATATAAATGCAAGTCCTTTTTCTTTCTTGTGTGACAGTAATGAATGTCATATTGCTAATAAACCAGTAGGTGTCGTCATTGGTCTATGTAAAATTTCAGCAGACTCCAGATTAAATCTTTAAATAAAACCCTCCCCTTCTCCTGAACCCAGGGAATTGCCAGCAAGGCTGCACCTACGTAGCCCGATGGGAGACCTGTGATCTGAGAAACTCCCGATTGTCTCTGTACTGAGAATTTGCAGCACTCCAAATGATGGCTGTGATGTGGACTCAGCTGGTCACAACTCTTATTTTTCAGTTCGAAGGTTGCTAAAGCTGAGGACTTGAGCACATGACCTTGGCTGATGTAAACAGTGAGGAGGGGGTGGTACACTGTCGGAGGGATTACACTGATGTGTAATGTATAATGGGATTACACTGATGTGTAATATATGTAACGGGATTACAGCGATGTGTAATATCTAGGGGGATCACAGTGATGTGTAATTTGTATGGGGATTACAGTGATGTGTAATGTTAGTGGGGATTACAGTGATGTGTAATGTGTATGGGGATTACAGTGATGTGTAATGTGTAACGGGATTACAGTGATGTTTAATATGTATGGAGATTATAGTGATGTGTAATATGTAACGGGATTACACTGCCGTGTAATGTATAACGGGATTATAGCAATGTGTAATATGTAACGGGATTACAGTGATGATTAAGGCTGGTGGGGATTACAGTGATGTGTAATGTGTATGGGGATTACAGTGATGTGTAATGTGTATGGGGATTACAGTGACATGTAATGTGTATGGGGATTACAGTGATGTGTAATGTGTATGGGGATTACAGTGACATGTAATGTGTATGGGGATTACAGTGATGTGTAATGTGTATGGGGATTACAGTGACGTGTAATGTGTATGGGGATTACAGTGACGTGTAATGTGTATGGGGATTACAGTGACGTGTAATGTGTATGGGGATTACAGTGATGTGTAATGTGTATGGGGATTACAGTGACGTGTAATGTGTATGGGGATTACAGTGACGTGTAATGTGTATGGGGATTACAGTGACGTGTAATGTGTATGGGGATTACAGTGACGTGTAATCAGTGTAATCCCCATACTGCACAGCGAGTACAAGCCTGGGTTTGGCGCTCAAGTCTCTGGAGGGGGATTTGAATCCATGACCTTCTGACTCAGAGGCAGGAATTGGACCGACTGAGACAGCACAGGCCAGGAATTGAACCCACACCTTCCTGGTCTATGAGGCTCTATCAAAAACTGTGTGGTACAAATGCTCACTGAGGTACTTGGAAAATAGTTATTGAGGTTTTTCTTTTCAATTTAATAACAAATCTTTTAATCCCAGAACCTTTCACCAGATCCTTTGGCACAAAGACTGCATTTCCAGCCTCTACAAGTGTGTACACGTCTGGGAATTGATCTCATCTCGCGGAATGATTGTACCGACACACTTGACTCCAAGTGTTAAAGAAAAACTCCACCCTGCCTTTTTTTTCCATCCAGGAAGATTGGAATCTGTCCGGATCTCGATGACCAGATTTTCATGGTGCTGTCAAAGGTGAGAGGGATGTTGGTGTTCCGGAATTGTGGGAGGATTGGAGTCCGTCAGCAATGGACGAGGTGTGATTTGCACAATGTCGATAAATATTAGACATCGACCCAAGATTGGAGACATTCCGAATGCCATCAATGTAAACAATTTATGAGCCTCTTTCCCACAATAAAGGAACATTCCTGCTACATCAGTTTTTATTATACACCCAGACATCGGAATGGGTCTGGGATGTGGGCCCACCAAATTACAACGATTTGTTATCATTGTAACTCTTTTTGTAAATTTTGTGCAGGTACAGCACAGGTTAGATACAGAGTAAAGATCCCTCTACAATGTCCCATCAAACACTCCCAGGGCAGGTACAGGGTTAGATACAGAGTAAAGCTCCCTCCAGACTGTCCCATCAAACACTCTCAGGGCAGGTACAGCACGGATTAGATACAGAGTAAAGCTCCCTCTACACTGTCCCATCAAACACTCCCAGGTTGGGTACAGCACGGATTAGATACAGAGTAAAGCTCCCTCTACACTGTCCCATCAAACATCCCAAAGCAGGTACAGGGTTAGATAGAGAGTAAAGCTCCCTCCAGACTGTCCCATCAAACACTCCCAGGGCAGGCACAGGGTTAGATACAGAGTAAAGCTCCCTCTACACTGTCCATCAAACACTCCCAGGGCAGGCACAGGGTTAGATACAGAGTAAAGCTCCCTCTACACTGTCCCATCAAACACTCCAAGGGCAGGTACAGGGTTAGACGTACAGTTCTCTCCCAACAGTAAGCCAATTTAACACTGTAAGCCATTCTGACTGTCCCACTTATTTTATGACTGATAGAGGAGACTTTCATAGTATCTTTGTGGGTTGGATTGAAACCCAAGTCCCAATGTCTAACCCAATGCATCAGCTGATATTTCCATTGTAATTATTTATAGCTTCATGTTGTAAAAGTATCTCCAAAAGCCTTGTAAACAACATCTCCTGTAACAGTGTGAGCGGTGACATTCCCATACCTGCGCTAACTTGTCATTCAAACGCAGAGCTGTCCAATAACTCTCATAGCATATGGCTGCAGACGTCAAGCTCCACAGCAATCCCCTGTCAACACCTGCTTGGTCCGAGAACTGCAACTCGTTGAGTTTGTCCTTCCTCAAAGGCCAGCGGGCAAAGGTACTGCCCAGTCTGGAACTGTGCCACGCAGACAAGGATGGTCCAAGATTGAACCCAGTTGGGAAGGAAGAAAGATTTGCATTTATTTTCATGACCTCAGGACTTCTCAAAGTGTTTTACAGCCAATGGAGTACTTCTTGAAGCATAGTCACTGTTGTAATGTAGGGAAATATGGCAGCCAATTTGAGCACAGCAAGATCCCACCAATAAAAATGTGATAATGACCAGATAATCTGTTTTTAATGATGTTGGTTGAAGGATAAATATTGGCCCAGGACACCGGGGAGAACTCCCCTGCTCTGCTTCGAATAGTGGCCATGGGATCTTTTACGTCCATCTGAGAGGTGCAGACGGGGCCTCGGTTTAACGCCTCATCCGAAAAACGGCACCTCCGACAGTGCAGCACTCCCTCAGTACAGCACCGGGAGTGTTGGCCTGGATTATGCATCCGCAGTATTTTGCTTTTGTTTACACTTAAGACTTGTTTGACTCTCAAGTGGAACAACTTGCAGTCGATCTTACCTCATATTTTGGCAGGAGGTTACCAGTATTTACACGAGGAACTGTGCAAGTTGTGATCCAGAGTGTGATTGTGTGGATTTAAGGTGACATTATCAAAGGGATGTAATATAAGCAACAATGGCATTGGAAAAGTTTACAAGGAACATTTGATGAATAACAACAATGAACAGTAGAGTAGTGGTGATGTTACTGGACTAATAATCCAGACAACGTGAATTTAAATCCCACTCTGGTAGTTTGAGAATTTGAACTCCGTTGAAAAAAATCAGTGAAAGTGACCATGAAGCTGTCAGTTTCCTATAAAAACCCAACTGGTTCACTGGTGCCCTTTCGGGAAGGAAACCTGCCGTCCTTACCCGGTCTGGGCCTATACGTGACTCTAGTCGCCACTCCAATGTGGTTGACTCTTAACAGCCTCTGAAGTGGTCTAGCAAGCCCTTCAGTCAAATTGAACAGCTTTGTAAGAACCTGCAGTGTTTCAAGTGGAAGGCTCAGGGCAACTACGGACGGGCAATAGATTCCGGCCTTGCCAGTGATGCCTACATCCTGAATTAAAAAGATGCACATGGCCAGGGGACTTTAAAGAGTTCCCCGGTTTCTGTGTGAAAGTCGTACCTGCCCTCAGAGTGTTTTAGGTGAAGGGCCAATGCAAAACACGACCAAGGTCAAAAAACAGTCGGACAGAATATGAGGTGAATCAGGGAGTGGTGACGCCAAGCTTGGGTTTTAGAGTATGTAGATTGCAGGAGGAAAGGAACATTGAGGGAGGTGAGGAGGTCCTGGGAAAGCAAGAGTTAGAGTAGGAGACGGTGCAAGTTCATTAAAACACGAACTTGGGCTTATCTCCAACACTGCATTGTTTGCAGGGACCCATTCCTGATAGTGCAGGCTGTTCAAATGTCAAAATCAGGAAAGTCTTGTGATTCCCACACACCAACAGTGGCTGATAAGAGGGCATTTGTTGGAGTGATTTGTTTTTGAATGTCCTTCCCTTGCGAGCAGAGGACACGAGTAACCTTCACCTCTGACTGCCCTCAATCACACTCACAATGTCAGTCCATTGAGTGAACTGGCAAACGATACAATCCGATCCTTTCCCTAACTATTGGCTCACACACACAATGTGGACCCGTTGAGTAAACTGGCCAACTATGGTCTCCCCACAAATCTCTTACCTTCCAACATTTCAATGTGTGGCTCAGTGGGTAGCAATCTTGCCCCCTGAGTCAGAAGGTTGTGGGTTCAAGCCCCACTCCATAAAATCTGTGCACATATTGGCTGCTGCATTTCCTATGTTACAACAGTGACTACACTTCAATGACTGTAAAGCATTCTAGGACTCATGAGGCCTTGAAAGGTGCTACGTGAATGCTAAATGCAAATCCTTCCTTATTGCACTCATATAATGTGTGACAAATGAATCAAAGTGTTCAGGTGCATCATCTGAGTAACATCAGCCAACACAATACACCAACAAATCCAACTCAATGCACAAAATCATAGAATAGTCACAGCATGGAAGGAGGCCATCGAGTCCACACTGGCTCTCTGCAAGAGCAGTCCAGCTAGTCCCACTCTGTTGCTCTACAAATACTTATCTAGTTCCCTTTTGAAAGCCATGATTGAATCTGCCTCCAACACCCCCTCGGGCAGTGCATTCCAGACCCTAACCACTCGCTGTGTGAAAAAGTTTTTCCTCATGTTGCCTTTGGTTTTTTTGCCAATCACCTTAAATCTGTGTCTTCTGGTTCTTGACCCTTCTGCCATTCTTGATATATATTAATGACTTGGACTTGGGTGTACAGGGCAAAATTTCAAAATTTCCAGCTGACACAAAACTTGGAAGGGTAGTAAACAGTGAGGAGGATAGTGATAGACTTCAAGAGGATATAGACAGGCTGGTGGCATGGGCGGACACGTGGCAGATGAAATTTAACACGGAAAAGTGTGAATGATACATTTCAGTAGGAAGAATGAGGAGAGGCAATATAAACTAGAGGGCACAATTCTAAAAGGGGGTGCAGGAACAGGGAGATCTGGGGGTATATGTGCACAAATTGTTGAAGGTGGCAGGTCAGGTTGAAAAAGCGTTTAAGAAAGCATACGGGATCCTGGGCTTTATAAATAGAGGCATAGAGTACAAAAGTATGGAAGTCATGATGAACCTTTATAAAACACTGGTTCGGCCTCAACTGGAGTATTGTGTCCAGTTCTGGGCACCGCAATTTAGGAAAGATGTGAAGGCCTTAGAGAGGGTGCAGAAGAGATCTATTAAACATAGAAACATAGAAAATAGGAGCAAGAGTAGGCCATTCGGCCCTTCGGGCCTGCTCCGCCATTCAAAATAATCATGGCTGATCGTCTAACTCAGTACCCTGTTCCCACTTTTTCCGCATATCCCTTGATCCCTTTAGCATTAAGAAATATATCTATCTCCTTCTTGAATACATCTAATGACTTGGCCTCCACTGCCTTCTGTGGTAGAGAATTCCATAGGTTCACCACCCTCTGAGTGAAGAAATTTCTCCTCATCTCGGTTCTAAATGGCATTCCCCGTATCCTGAGACTGTGACCCCTGGTTCTGGACTCCCCAGCCATCGGGAACATCCTCCTTGCATCTAGTCTGTCTAGTCCTGTTAGAATTTTATATGTTTCAATGAGATCACCTCTCATTCTTCTAAACTCTAGTGAATATAGGCCTAGTCGACCCAATCTCTCTTCATACGTTAGTCTTGCCATAGAATCATAGAATCATAGAAAATAGGAGCAAGAGTAGGCCATTCGGCCCTTCGGGCCTGCTCCGCCATTCAAAATTATCATGGCTGATCGTCTAACTCAGTACTCTGTTCCCGCTTTTTCCCCAGATCTCTTGATCCCTTTAGCATTAAGTCCCAGGAATCAGTCTGGTAAACCTTCGTTGCACTCCCTCCATAGCAAGGACATCCTTCCTCAGATAAGGAGACCAAAACTGCACACAATACTCCAGATGTGGTCTCACCAAGGCTCTGTATAACTACAGTAAGATATCCCTGCTCCTGTACTCAAATCCTCTTGCAATGAAGGCCAACATACCATTTGCCTTCCTAACTGCTTGCTGCACCTGAATGCTCGCTTTCAGCGACTGGTGTACAAGGACACCCAGGTCTCGTTGCACCTCCCCTTTTTCCCAATCTATCACCGTTCAGATAATAATCTGTCTTTCTGCTTTTATAACCTCACATTTATCCACGTTATACTGCATCTGCCATGTTCTTGCCCACTCACCCAACTTGTCTAAATCACATTGGAGCCTCTTTGCATCCTCCTCACAGCTCACATTCCACCCCAGCTTTGTGTCGTCTGCAAACTTGGAAATGTTACATTTAGTTCCCTCATCCAAATCATTGATATATATTGTGAATAGCTGGGGCCCAAGCACTGATCCCTGCGGTACCCCACTAGTCACTGCCTGCCACCCGGAAAAAGACCCGTTTATTCCTACTCTCTGTTTCCTGTCTGTCAACCAATTCTCAATCCATGCCAGTATATTCCCCCCAATCCCATGTGCTTTAATTTTGCACACTAACCTCTTGTGTGGGACCTTATCAAAAGCCTTCTGAAAATCCAAATACACCACATCCACTGGTTCTCCCCTATCTATTCTACTAGTTACATCCTCAAAAAACTCCAGTAGATTTGTTAAGCATGATTTCCCTTTCATAAACCCATGCTGACTTTGTCCAATCCCGTTAATGCCCTCCAAGTGTTCTGTTATCACATCTTTTATAATAGATCCTAGCATTTTCCCCATTACTGATGTTAGGCTAACTGGTCTGTAATTCCCTGTTTTTTCTCTCCCTCCTTTTTTAAATAGTGGGGTTACATTTGCCACCCTCCAATCTGTAGGAACTGTTCCAGAGTCTATAGAATTTTGGAAGATGATCACCAATGCATCCACTATTTCCAGGACCACTTCCTTTAGTACTCTGGGATGTAGATTATCAGGCCCTGGGGATTTGTCAGCCTTCAGCCCCATTAATTTCCCTAGCACTATTTTTTTACTAATACTGGTTTCCTTCAGTTCCTCCCTCTCACTAGACCCTTGGTTCCCTAACATTTCTGGCAGGTTATTTGTGTCCTCCTTTGTGAAGACAGAACCAAAGAATGTGTTTAATTGTTCTGCCATTTCTTTGTTCCCCATTATCATTTCCCCCATTTCTGACTGTAAGGGATCTACATTTGTCTTCACTAATCCAGGGATGAGGGACTACAGTTACGTGGGTAGACTGGAGAAGCTGGGATTGTTCGCCTTAGAGCAGAGACAGTTGTGAAGAGATTTGATAGAGGTATTCAAAATCATGAAGGGTCTAGACAGAGCAGATAGGGAGATACTGTTCCCATTGGCAGAAGGGTCAAGAACCAGAGGACATAGATTTAAGGTGATTGGCAACATCAATAAACCCAACACAATACACCAACATCTCAGTCCCAGGACATCACTGCAGGAGTTCCTCAGAGCAGTGTCCTAGGCCCAACCATCTTCAGCTGTTTCATTAATGACCTTCCCTCCATCATAAGGTCAGAAGTGGAGAAGTTCGCTGATGACTGCACAGTGTTCAGTTCCATTCGCAACCCCTCAGATAATGAAGCAGTCCGAGCCTGCATGCAGCAAGACCTGGACAACATCCAGGCTTGGGCTCATAAGTGGCAAGTAACATTCGTGTCACACAAGTGCCAGGCAATGACCATCTCCAACAAGTTAGAGTCAAACCACCTCCCCTTGACATTCGACAGCATTACCATCGCCGAATCCCCCACCATCAACATCCTGGGGGTCACCATTGACCAGAAACTAAACTGGACCAGCCATATAAATACTGTGGTTACAAGAGCAGGTCAGCACTGCGGGAGAACCTTCAACACACGGACTGCAGCGGTTCAAGAAAGCGGCTCACCACCACCTTTTCAAAGGCAATTAAGGATAGGCAATAAATGCTGGCCTTGCCAGTGATGCCCACAATGTGTGAATGAATAAAAAAAACACCATATAACAACCAACCCAGCACACCAACACACCCAGCACAATACACCAACACACCCAGCACAATACACCAACACACCCAGCACAATACACCAACAAACCCAGCACAATACACCAACAAACCCAGCACAATACACCAACAAACCCAGCACAATACACCAACACACCCAGCACAATACACCAACACACCCAGCACAATACACCAACAAACCCAGCACAATACACCAACAAACCCAGCACAATGCACCAACACACCCAGCACAATACACCAACAAACCCAGCACAATACACCAACAAACCCAGCACAATACACCAACACACCCAGCACAATGCACCAACACACCCAGCACAATACACCAACAAACCCAGCACAATACACCAACAAACCCAGCACAATACACCAACACACCCAGCACAATACACCAACAAACCCAGCACAATACACCAACACACCCAGCACAATACACCAACAAACCCAGCACAATACACCAACACACCCAGCACAATACACCAACAAACCCAGCACAATACACCAACAAACCCAGCACAATACACCAACACACCCAGCACAATACACCAACAAACCCAGCACAATACACCAACAAACCCAGCACAATACACCAACAAACTCAGCACAATACACCAACACACCCAGCACAATACACCAACACACCCAGCACAATACACCAACAAACTTCTAAAATAGTGCAATGAATGGAATTGGAGAGCACTGGGGTGGGGGTGAGGTAGAACAGGTGTCGGCATCATCGCTGAGGTTGAAGTAAAATGTTTTGGTGATAGTTAGGATCTAAGCTCTGAAGTGCAACGAGGATTGGACAGGACACTGAGGATTGGACATGACACTGAGGATAAGACAGGACACTGAGGATTGGACAGGACACTGAGGATAAGACAGGACACTGAGGATTGGACAGGACACTGAGGATTGGACAGGACACTGAGGATAAGACAGGACACTGAGGATTGGACAGGACACTGAGGATAAGACAGGACACTGAGGATTGGACAGGACACTGAGGATTGGACAGGACACTGAGGATTGGACAGGACACTGAGGATTGGACAGGACACTGAGGATAGGACAGGACACTGAGGATTGGACAGGACACTGAGGATAAGACAGGACACTGAGGATTGGACAGGACACTGAGGATTGGACAGGACACTGAGGATTGGACAGGACACTGAGGATTGGACAGGACACTGAGTTTGCTGAACAGTCAGCTGGGGAGGAGTGAGTTAAGGGCAAAGAGTAGGAATTTTTGAGGAGCCGAATCAATGGATTTGGTTCTTGATGTTCAGTTGAATGGGGCACCATAGTACAAGGGATATGTGGTGTTGTGGTTATGTTACTGGACTAATCATCTAGAAGATGCGAGTTCCAATTCCACTGCTCCAGATTGAGCACTTGAATTTAATTTTTAAAATCTGGGATCAGTAAAAGTGACCATGAAGCTATCAGATTGTTGTAAAAACCCAACGGGGTCACTAATATCCTTTAGGGAAGGAAACCTGCCGTCCTTACCCTGTCCTTGCACCGGGCCCCTGGTGGTTTCCCCATAGGCCTTTGTGTTAAACTGCCCCGGTTCTCCCAGTCTGTTTCTCCCCCTCCACCAGGGCCCCGTGCAAATATTCCCCCCCTCTCCGCCATGGCCCCAAATATCCCCCCTTCCGCCAGGGCCCCATACAAATATCCTCTCACTCCACCATGGCCCCATGCAAATATCCCTCCACCCCACCCCTCCACCATGGCCCTGTGCAACCTTTATGGAGGCTTCTAAAATACTTAACCAATACGTTTCCAGCTCAACGAGGAAGAAGACATTGCTGGACTTGGTTCTAGGGAATGAGGTGGGCCAAGTGGAGCAAGTGTCAATGGGGGAGCATTTAGGGAGCAGCGATCATAGTGTCATAAGGTTTAGAATAGCTATGGAAAAGGACACGGACCACTCTAAAGTAAAAATACTCAATTGGAGGAGGGCCAATTTCAATGGGATGAGAACAGATCTGGCCCGGGTAAATTGGAATCAAAGATTGGCAGGCAAAACTGTAATTGAACAGTGGGCAGCCTTTAAGGAAGAGATGGTTCAGGAACAGTCTAGGCACATTCCCACGAGGGGGAAAGGAGGGCAACTAAAGACAGAGCTCCCTGGATGACAAAAGAGATAGTGAGTAAGATGAAACAGAAAAAAGGGGCATATGACAGATGTCAGGTTGATAACACAAGTGAGAACCAGGCTGAATATAGAAAGTACAGAGGGGAAGTGAAAAGGGAAATGAGAGGGGCAAAGAGAGAGTATGAGAATAGACTGGCAGCCATCATAAAAGGGAATCCAAAAGTCTTCTATAGGCTGTAAACAGTAAACAGGTAGTAAGAGGAGGGACCATAAAGGAGATCAACTCATGGAGGTAGAAGGCATGGCCGAGGTACTAAATGAGTACTTTACATTTGTCTTTACCAAGGAAGAAGATGCTGCCAGAGTCTCAGTAAAGGAAGATGTAATTGAGATACTGGATGGGCTAAAAATTGATAAAGAGGAGGTACTAGAAAGGCTGGCTGTACTTAAAGTAGATAAGTCACCCAGTCCGGATGGGATGCATCCTAGGTTGCTGAGGGAAGTAAGGGTGGAAATTACGGAGGTACTGGCCATAATCTTCCAAACATCCGTAGATGCAGGGGTGGTGCCAGAGGACTGGAGAATTGCAAATGTTACACCCTTGTTCAAAACAGGGTGTAAGGATAAACCCAGCAACTACAGGCCAGTCAGTTTAACCTCAGTGGTGGGGAAACTTTTAGAAACAATAACCCGGAACAGAATTAACAGTCACTTGGACAAGTGTGGATTGATTAGGCAAAGCCAGCATGGATTTGTTAAAGGCAAATCACGTTTAACTAACTTGATAGAGTTTTTTGATGAGGTAACAGAGAGGGTAGATGAGGGCAATGCGGTTGATGTGGTGTATATGGACTTTCAAAAGGCGTTTGATAAAGTGCTGCATATTGGGTTGTCATCAAGATTGAAGCCCGTGGAATAAAGGGGGCAGTAGCAACATGGATACAGAATTGGCTAAGGAACAGGAAACAGAGAGTAGTGGTGAATGGTTGTTTTTCGGACTGGAGGGAGGTGTACAGTGGTGTTCCCCAGGGGTCGGTGCTGGGACCACTGCTTTTCTTGATATATATTAATGACTTGGACTTGGGTGTACAGGGCAAAATTTCCAAATTTGCAGATGACATAAAATTTGGAAGTGTAGTGAACATTGAGGAGGATAGTGGTAGACTTCAAGAGGATATAGACAGGCTGGTGGCATGGGCGGACACGTGGCAGATAAAATTTAATGCAGAAAAATGCGAGGTGAAACATTTCGTTAGGAAGAATGAGGAGAGGCAAAATAAACTAGAGGGCACAATTCTAAAAGGGGTACAGGAACAGAGAGGTTTGGGGGTATATGTACACAAATCGTTGAAGGTGGCAGGGCAGGTTGAGAAAGTGCTTAAAAAAGCATATGGGGTCCTGGGCTTTATAATTGGAGGTATAGAGTACAAAAGCAAGGAAGTCATGATGAACCTTTATAAAACACTGGTTTGACCACAACTGGAGTATTGTGTCCAGTTCTGGGCACCGCACTTCAGGAAAGATGTGAAGCCTTAGAGAGGGTGCAGAAGAGATTTTCTAGAATGATTCCAGGGATGAGGGACTTTAGTTACGTGGATAGACTGGAGAAGCTGGAGTTGTTCACTTTGGAACAGAGATGGTTGAGAGGAGATTTGATAGAGGTGTTCAAAATCATGAAGGGTCTGGACAGAGTAGATAGAGAGAAACTGTCCCCATTGGTGGAAGGGTCAAGGACCAGAGGACATAGATTTAAGGTGATTGACAAAAGAACCAATGGTGACATGAGGAAAATCTTTTTTACACAGCGAGTGGTTAGGATCTGGAATGCACTGCCCGAGGGGGTGGTGGAGGCAGATTCAATCATGGCCTTCAAAAGGGAACTGGATAAGTACTTGAAAGGAAAAAATTTGCAGGGCTACAGGGATAGGGTGGGGGAGTGGGACTAGCTGGATTGCTCTTGCATAGAGCCGGCACGGGCTCAATGGGCTGAATGGCCTCCTTCCGTGCTGTAACCTTTCTATGATTCTATGATTCTACATGTATAAATACAAGTTCTTTCCTTCTTTCTAGGGATGGGCAATAAATACCGGCCATTCCAGCAACGCCCACATCCTGAGAATGAATTAAAATGTGCAGTTTCTCCAAGGATTTCCCCATTCACTCCTTTTCCTCTGTTGTCAAAGTGAATTTTATAAGGGGGAGGGGAGGGTGAACTCACACTCACACACACTCACACACACACATACACAATCACACACACTCACACTCACACTCACACACACTCACATACACAATCACACACACTCACATACACTCACACTCACACAATCACACTCACACATACAATCACACTCACACATACACAATCACTCACTCACACTCACACTCACACATACACACATTCGCGCCAGATAAGTGCCAGGCAATGACCATCTCCAACAAGAGAGAGTCTAACCACCTCCCCTTGACATTCAACGGCATTACCATCGCCGAATCCCCCACAATCAACATCCTGGGGGTCACCATTGACCAGAAACTTAACTGGACCAGCCATATAAATACTGTGGCTACGAGAGCAGGTCAGAGGCTGGGTATTCTGCGGCGAGTGACTCACCTCCTGACTCCCCAAAGCCTTTCCACCATCTACAAGGCACAAGTCAGGAGTGTGATGGAATACTCTCCACTTGCCTGGATGAGTGCAGCTCCAACAACACTCAAGAAGCTCGACACCATCCAAGATAAAGCAGCCCGCTTGATTGGCACCCCATCCACCACCCTAAACATTCACTCCCTTCACCACCGGCGCACTGTGGCTGCAGTGTGTACCATCCACAGGATGCACTGCAGCAACTCGCCAAGGCTTCTTCGACAGCACCTCCCAAACCCGTGACCTCTACCACCTAGAAGGACAAGAGCAGCAGGTACATGGGAACAACACCACCTGCACGTTCCCCTCCAAGTCACACACCATCCCGACTTGGAAATATATTGCCGTTCCTTCATTGTCGCTGGGTCAAAATCCTGGAACTCCCTTCCTAACAGCACTGTGGGAGAACCGTCACCACACGGACTGCAGCGGTTCAAGAAGGCGGCTCACCACCACCTTCTCGAGGGAAATTAGGGATGGGCAATAAATGCCGGCCTCGCCAGCGACGCCCACACCCCGTGAACGAATAAAAAAAAAATCACAATCACTCACTCACACTCACACTCATATACATACACACACTCATACACACACGCACATATACACAGACACACTCACATACTCTCACATATACACACACCGATAAAGCACCAGCCTGTAATGTAATAAATCCCCTTTAAAAGAGGCTTTAAAGAGCAGTTTGGTGTGGGAGAGCTGAGCACTCTGTCAAGGAATGGTGAGCACTTATCCTGCGATCACCTGTTTATATTTTTGAGTGTGTGAATATATTTTATGTCAAACACACACGCTGGATTCCCGAGATTTAACATAAGCCGCGTGGAGCCCATGGAAGATTTTTTTTTTGGTGGGTAAATATATTAAAAAATGTTCAGAGAGGTTGTAATGAGCGAGTGTCCGTCCCTCGTGTACGGTGCCAGACCAATGAGAGGAGGAGAGGGGGGACGAGCCTACTTTACTGCCGAGCCTCTGGCTGTTGCTCAGAGAGATCCCTCGGCAGTCATGTGAGGGATGGATTTAATTCTCCAGCAACACGGAAACTCACTCACTGCCTGCAATTAGACCCGGCTTCAAGGGCGCCTTCATTCCCCATCAGGTAGGTCAGTCGTTGCATTTTAACAACCTTTGAAGAAAATAAAAATAAATGCAATAAATGAGTTTAAGGTCTGGGTGTGGAGTTTGCCCGCCCTCTGATCATCCTGTTAGTTACATGTCAGTTTCCGAACTGTATCAGTGTCCCGGGCGAGTGAGACTAAATCTGACCCAAGGTTTCACTCTCGGCTCCTTCTTTACTGCGATCGGAAACTTTTTCTGTTTTATTCTCCTCTTTCCCCCCCCCCCCCCCCTCCCCGGGTCTGTGCGGGTAAATGTGGCCGATGTGCAAAGGAGAGGGGAGTTCAGGCACTCCGACTCGCCGTGTGCTGGCAAATATTGACAAGTTGGTGCTTGAGGGTTACTGTCGGTCAAACTGACCTGGGGGCCAGTTTGGGGGGGGGGAAGAGAAGGGGGGGGGGGAAGAGAAGAGGGGGGGGGAAGAGAAGAGGGGGGGGGGAAGAGAAGAGGGGGGGGGAAGAGAAGAGGGGGGGGGAAGAGAAGAGGGGGGGGGGGTGGGGAAGAGAAGGAGGGGGGTGGGGGAAGAGAAGAGGGGGAAGGAAGGAGGGAGGGAGGGAGGGATGGGGAGCGAAGGAGGGAGGGAGGGATGGGGGAGAGAAGAGAAGGAGGGGGAGAGAAGAGACCTTAAACCCCGTACAATCCGCGCAATCCCTGGGAATGAGCGGCGGATCCGCGGTGGGGAGTTTGGCCGCTCGGTGTTTACAGCCCGGGGGGCGCCTCACACGAGGCTGTGCAGATATTTATCCCAGATTGTAGTTTTGAGACTAACCGACCAGGTAAAAATATTGTTACCTTTTCTTTTTCAAAAAGAACAAAAATCATATTTAATTTTTAAAGTGACTTTTCAATGTTGCATTTTATGAACAATCCTTCCACTCACTGCAAATATCAGAATTCCATTGGATCTCCAACATTTAAATCAAGCGTCACAATATTTGCGCTGAGGTATCTCACATACTTTGTAAACTTGATTGAGTTTTAAATCTGATATTGGGAGCTGGTTTTGCATTCACAGAATCATAGAATGAAACAGCACAGAAGGAGGCCATTTGGCCCATCATGCCTGTGCCGGCTCTTTGAAAGAGCTATCCAATTAGTCCCACTCCCCCCTGCTCTTTCCCCACAGCCCTGTAAATTTTTCCCCTTTGTGGAGAAGTGTTAGAGGGGAAAAGTTTTAAAAGTTTGAATGGTGTTGAGTTGTTAACTGATTATATTTTCTTGCACCTGTGGATGGGAGCTGAGCTGAGCAATTGGATAATACCCGGATTTGTCCTGTGTCGGACTCAGGATAGTGACCCCCGGACATACCGAACAGGGCAATGTCTGCCCCCCCATACTGTAGCACCCAAACACGGGGGTGGGGTTCAGGCCAACAACATTGACCCAAGTTTCCCCCCACCCCCTACATGAGGTGTGGAACTGAATCCAACAGACTGTGAAACTGAGCAAGACAGAACAGCATACATTGCCAGGCTGTACAAGGTTAACTGGCCCCATCTGGGGCACCAACTGGGGGCTGCAATCAGCATTAACTTGAGCCAGTAGAGAGAGAAAAGAACCAGTCAGGGTCCTTGCAGCTGCTCCCGAATCAGTGAATCTGGAACTCTTTTCCCGCAATAAACTGTTGAGGCTGGGGGTTGATTGAAAATGTCAAAACTGAGATTGTTAGGTTGGGTATTAACTCAATTTAACTGCCGCGATTCAGTTAAGATACAGATCAGCCCTGAGCTAATTGAACGGCGGAACAGGCTGGAGGGGCTGAATAGCCTCCTTATGTTCCTACGGGACTAATTGGGTAGCTCTTTCATAGAGCTGACTCAGGCACGATGGGCCGAATGGCCTCCTTCTGTGCTGTATCGTTTCATGATTCTGTGATCCTTTCTGGAAGGTCCATAGGTCGGGTGAGGGGCAGGGTTCAGCTTGGCCTGTGATTCCCTTCATGGTCAAATATCCTACTGGCTGCCACTTTTTCAGATCAGCCAGAAAGCATAGAGAAGGAGGGATTCCCATAACTGCCACCCAATAAGAATCAGTAAGAGGAGGTTTTAGGATGATTTAAACAATGTGGTATGAACAGTACATGCTACAGAAAGCAGTGTGATAGGAAAATATCTCCTGGTCAGGCTGACGATATACGCTCATGATTTTGTCACTCGTGAGTTTTGACAGTGAGCCTCATCTCTGCCCTTATTTATCAGCTGCTGCTGTGTCGGGGATGTATGCTTTTATTTATGGTGCTGTCAAACTGGATGGAAAGTATTCTCCCCTCACAGTCAGCTGGTACAGATCACATGAAATACAGTCAATTCATTAAAGCAGTGGATCTATGCAACTGTGAAACCACTCAAAGCAATTCAGCTAAACAACTAACCTGTGCTGTACCTGCCCTGGGAGTGTTTGATGGGACAGTGTAGAGGGAGCTTTACTCTGTATCTAACCCGTGCTGTACCTGTCCTGGGAGTGTTTGATGGGACAGTGTAGAGGGAGCTTTACTCTGTATCTAACCCATACTGTACATGCCCTGGGAGTGTTCGATGTCCACATGGGGTGTCCAAATTGAAATGTGTCCCATTTGCCAGTGCTGAAATCTCTCGCCTTAATGAACAGAAACAACTTGAAAAGGTTAGGGTATTTCAGGGGTCACTGTATTGTATGGCTTTTAAAATGTAAATGTGAACACTCCTGTGTTTATTAGGAGCTGTGTCGACTTGGGATCTTGTGTGCTTGGACCCAGACAGCAGGACCTCCTGAGGTAGTCAGCCATTGACCCTCGTCACTCTTCAAACTATTTGGATAACAGTCAGCAATGGTGGACCACCTGCTCTCTACTGAAGAAACCTTCCTGTCCACGAGCTCCCCTGTGGGATACCTTAGCGACATGGTGATGGACAGCAGGGGCTATCAGATGCTGTCATCTCCACTGTCCGAGGACGACAGTGACTGTTCCAGCTCCTGCTCCTGCTCCAGCCCTGACTCTTTGGTCCTAAGTTCCAGCTACAAGAGCACATCGAGCACCGAGAGCGGAGACAGCATCATAGATTATCTACTTTCCCAGGCTTCCATAGGGAGTTTCCCAATTCCATGTTGGGGCAAGAAGGAAAGCCATTCAATCATCAAGGAAGAGGCCCTGGAATTTCCTGATTTTGGGACGGAGTTGAAGGATTTGGGGTCATTCCAGCCCACACTGGAAGAAATTGAGGAATTCCTTGAGGAGAACATGAACATTGACTTGAAGGATGAGCCCAAAAATGAGGGCAAGGACCTGAAAAACGGGGATCGGGGATCTACAGGTGTGGCACAGGAGAAAGACGAAACAAGAACGGGAATCACAGAACCAAAGTGCGAACAGACCGGCAAATCGAGAAGTGTGAGGAATACCGACGTGGGGCTGAAAGTTGAAGGACGCGTCCCAGTTATTCTCCAACTGCAACCCATGGAGGTGAAGCAAGAACAGGGCAGCGGCCTCGGCCCACAGCCTCAGGCGGACCTTAAGATCGCACAACTGCTCGTCAACATTCAGGGACAAACGTTCACCCTGGTGCCTCAGTTCGTGCAGTCCTCCAGCCTGAGCTGCTCCCGCCAGTTCGTCCGGATAGCTCCGGTGCCCATCGCCGCCAAGCCCGCGGCCGGGGACGTCGACGGCTCCCAGGGCCAAGGGGGCGTCATCCTGGGCCAGAAGTTTCAAAAGGGGACCCCGGCAGAACTGATCAAGATGCACAAATGCACCTTTTCGGGGTGCTCGAAGATGTACACCAAGAGCAGTCACCTGAAAGCTCACTTAAGGAGACACACGGGAGAGAAGCCGTTCGCCTGTACTTGGCCAGGATGTGGTTGGAGGTCGGTAGGAGCATTCTGTTGCTGTAATCGCGAGGTCTAGATTCTAAGAGCCTTTCGGATGCGACGTTAAACCGAGGGGCCCCCGTCTGCCCTCTCAGGAGGATGTAAAAGATCCCACGGCCACTATTTCAAAGAAGAGCAGGGGGGCGTTCTCCCCGGTGTCCTGGGGCCGATATTTATCCCTCAACCAACATCACTTTTTTTAAAAAAAAAGATGATCTGGTCATTTATCTCATTGCTGTTTGTGGGATCTTGCTGTGCGCAAATTGGCCGTCACATTTCCCTACATTACAACAATGACGACACTTCAAAAGTACTTCATTGGCTGTAAAGTGCTTTGGGATGTCCTGAGATTGTGAAAGGTGCGATAGAAATGCAAGACTTTTGTTAAAGAAACAACACAGGGAATAAATTCCAGTTTAGGGCCACTTAATAATTCTTCATTTTATTTGGAATTCAGTTATTAGTTCCCAGTACGGCCTAGACGGGTTCCGAAACCCTCTGAGGTGACACAGTGCTGCTGGGGAGGGGGTGCAGGTCATGGGGGGAATAGCGGAGCTGTGAGGATGGTTGATTATTCTGGAGTTTTAATTGATTACCTGTTGAGGATCAGTGAGTATTTATACAGAACTTTCTCTCAGAAGATTAAATGGGTGGGTAGAGTCCATGATAAGGTAGAAACGTAGAAACAGGAGAAGGCCATTCAGCCCCTCGAGCCTGTTCTGCCATTTAATTAGATCATGGCTGATCTGTATTTTAACTCCATCTACCCGCCTTGGTTCCGTAACCCTTAATCCCCTCACCCAACAAAAATCTATTGATCTCAATCTTGAAATTTTCAATTGACCCCAGCCTCAACAGCTTTCTGGGGGAGAGAGTTCCAAATTTTCCACTCCCCTTTGTGTGAAGAAGTGCTTCCTGACATGGGAACAGCACCACCTGCACGTTCCCCTCCAAATCACACACGATGCTGACTTGGAAATATATCGGCCGTTCCTTCATTGTCGCTGGGTCAAAATCCTGGAACTCCCTTCCTAACAGCACTGTGGGAGAACCTTCACCACACGGACTGCAGCGGTTCAAGAAGACGGCTCACCACCACCTTCTCAAGGGCAATTAGGGGATGGGCAATAAATGCCGGCCTCGCCAGTGACGCCCACATCCCATGAATGAATTTTTTTTTTTAAATCACCCCTGAACGGCCTGGCTCTAATTTTAAGGTTCTGCCCCCTTGTTCTGGACTCTCCCACCAGAGGAAATAGTTTCTCTCTATCTACCCTATCGAATCCCTTTAATCATCTTGAACACCTCAATTAGATCACCCTCAATCATCAATACTCAAGGAAAAACAAGCCTAGTTTGTGCAACCTGTCCTCTTAATTTAACCCTTAAAGCCCCGGTATCATTCGGGTGAATCTGCGCTGCACCCCCTCCCAGGCCAATCTATCCTTCCTGAGGTGCGGTGCCCAGAACTGAACGCAGTCTCTCCAGATAGGGTCCAAACAGAGCTCTGTACAATTGTAGCATAACCTCCACCCCTTTGTATTCCTGCCCACTTGAGATAATTATTTCCCCAGAGACGACCCTGACCCCTCTCCTGCTGGTCCCTGGGGTTGGGGGAAGGCGAGGAAATTGGACAGCTTGTCAGTTCCACTGCCACAGACGTGAGACGGGGCAGCCAATGGCCTTTGTGGCCGGGGAAAGGGGAGGAGACTCAAGGTTTCGGCAGTGAGGCGGTGTTGGGACTCCTTGCCACGTTTTCTGTGGCCTTACTGCTCCCCCCCCCCGCCCTGCCCCGCCCCGCCCTCCTGATTTGGGGTGGTGTAGCTGAGGAAAATCCAGGCCTGAGTGTCAGCAGGCTGTTCCACTGTGGAGGTTATCACAGCCCAATTCGAATCTGCCTCCTGTCCGACATTCACACGGACTTTGCAGCAAGAGTTACTTGACCGTCGATTCGGAACAGGAACCCTGACCAGCTTTCCTCTCCCGTGGAATGATGCGGGGACCACTGCTGACCAATCGGTGCCCCCTTAATGCTGACCAATTAACTCAGTAAAGACGAGGGAGTGGGCTTTGGAGGGGGAGCAGCACAGATTCAGCAGAATGATACCAGGGGCTTAGAGGATTAAATTACTCGGACAGGTTGCACAGACTAGGCTTGTATTCCCTTGAGTTTAGAAGATTAAAGGGTGATCTAATCGAGGTCTTTAAAATGATCAAAGGATTTGCTATGGGGGAAAAGAGCAGGGGAGTGGGACTAATTGGATAGCTCTTTGAAAGAGCTGGCACAGACACGATGGGCCGAATGGCCTCCTTCTGGGCTATATGATTCTATAGTAACTAGATTACCACACCCAAAATTTTCACAATTACATTCCAATGAAAAACATGTACGGGGGGAAAAAAAAGAAAATGCCAGAAACACTCAGCAGGTCAGGCAGCATCTGTGGAGAGAGAAACAGAGTTAACGTTTCAGGTCGATGACCTTTCGTCAGAACTGGAAGATGTTGAGAGATTTAGCAGTTTTTAAGCAAATACAGAGCGAGGGAAAGGGGGGCAAGATAAGAACAAAAGGGGAAGGTCTGTGATAATGTGGAGGGCAGGAGTAATTAAATGACACATGGGACGGTGGTGAAAGGCAAAAGGAGGGGATAATGGTGAAGAAACAAAAGATGGGCCCAGAGGAGGTACAAATAGTTACAGAATGTTCGAGAGAATGGGAGTGGTGGTTAAGATCTAAGGAAAGATGTATAATTAAACTCTCAGTCACAACTTTTCTCGTCTACAGTCTGAGCTCTCCTTTCTCCTAAGTGGCCCGTCCTACGCATTCCCTGCATCCTCACTCTGTTGAAATTAAGACTCTCGTCTCCTCCTCTCACCCATCCTTTCCTCCATTTCTCCCACAATCTACAGCCTCTTAAAAACCTAATTTGACGTTCCCTAAATCACTGCTCCCTGATTTCCGTCGTCTCCTCGCCCCAACTCTCTTCAACCTCTGGATCCTGCACCTTGTGCTCAATCCCACACACTCGTTACTCAATTAGGAGCACAAAAATCATCGACTTACATTGAATACACAGCACAGAAACTTTCAGAGAAATATCAGGGAATTGGGACGTTTCCAGAATTAAGTAAATCAGATTACAATCCCTTAAAATTCCAAAAAGAGCAGCATTAAAGTCTAGAAACAGGACCACATGAGAACCATTGCAATAAAGTTGTGGTGAAAATGTTTGAACTGGTTGTAGTCAACATTTTTTCTGTGCTTAATTAAGGGGAAGTATGTTCAAGCGATAATCCAGTATCCGCATCAAACACTCCCAGGGCAGGTACAGCACGGGTTAGATACAGAGTAAAGCTCCCTCTACACTGTCCCATCAAACACTCCCAGGGCAGGTTCATGGGTTAGATACAGAGTAAAGCTCCCTCGACACTGTCCCATCAAACACTCCCAGGGCAGGTTCACGGGTTAGATACAGAGTAAAGCTCCCTCTACACTGTCCCATCAAACACTCCCAGGGCAGGTTCATGGGTTAGATACAGAGTAAAGCTCCCTCGACACTGTCCCATCAAACACTCCCAGGGCAGGTTCACGGGTTAGATACAGAGTAAAGATCCCTCTACACTGTCTCATCAAACACTCCCAGGGCAGGTACAGCACGGGTTAGATACAGAGTAAAGCTCCCTCTACACTGTCCCATCAAACACTCCCAGGGCAGGTACAGCACGGGTTAGATAGAGAGTAAAGCTCCCTCTACACTGTCCCATCAAACACTCCCAGGGCAGGTTCACGGGTTAGATACAGAGTAAAGCTCCCTCTACACTGTCCCATCAAACACTCCCAGGGCAGGTACAGCACGGGTTAGATACAGAGTAAAGCTCCCTCTACACTGTCCCATCAAACACTCCCAGGGCAGGTACAGCACGGGTTAGATACAGAGTAAAGCTCCCTCTACACTGTCCCATCAAACACTCCCAGGGCAGGTTCACGGGTTAGATACAGAGTAAAGCTCCCTCTACACTGTCCCATCAAACACTCCCAGGGCAGGTACAGGGTTAGATACAGAGTAAAGCTCCCTCTACGCTGTCCCATCAAACACTCCCAGGGCAGGTACAGCACGGGTTAGATACAGAGTAAAGCTCCCTCTACACTGTCCCATCAAACACTCCCAGGGCAGGTACAGCACGGGTTAGATACAGAGTAAAGCTCCCTCTACACTGTCCCATCAAACGCTCCCAGGGCAGGTACAGCATGGGTTAGACACAGAGTAAAGCTCCCTCTACACTGTCCCATCAAACACTCCCAGGGCAGGTACAGCACGGGTTAGATACAGAGTAAAGCTCCCTCTACACTGTCCCATCAAACACTCCCAGGGCAGGTACAGGGTTAGATACAGAGTAAAGCTCCCTCTACACTGTCCCATCAAACACTCCCAGGGCAGGTACAGGGTTAGATACAGAGTAAAGCTCCCTCTACACTGTCCCATCAAACACTCCCAGGGCAGGTTCATGGGTTAGATACAGAGTAAAGATCCCTCTACACTGTCTCATCAAACACTCCCAGGGCAGGTACAGCACGGGTTAGATACAGAGTAAAGCTCCCTCTACACTGTCCCATCAAACACTCCCAGGTCAGGTTCACGGGTTAGATACAGAGTAAAGCTCCCTCTACGCTGTCCCATCAAACACTCCCAGGGCAGGTACAGCACGGGTTAGATACAGAGTAAAGCTCCCTCTACACTGTCCCATCAAACACTCCCAGGGCAGGTTCACGGGTTAGATACAGAGTAAAGCTCCCTCTACACTGTCCCATCAAACACTCCCAGGGCAGGTACAGCACGGGTTAGATACAGAGTAAAGCTCCCTCTACACTGTCCCATCAAACACTCCCAGGGCAGGTACAGGGTTAGATACAGAGTAAAGCTCCCTCTACGCTGTCCCATCAAACACTCCCAGGGCAGGTACAGCACGGGTTAGATAGAGAGTAAAGCTCCCTCTACACTGTCCCATCAAACACTCCCAGGGCAGGTACAGCACGGCTTAGATACAGAGTAAAGCTCCCTCTACACTGTCCCATCAAACACTCCCAGGGCAGGTACAGCACGGGTTAGATACAGAGTAAAGCTCCCTCTACACTGTCCCATCAAACACTCCCGGGGCAGGTACAGCACGGGTTAGATAGAGGGTAAAGCCTCTGTGTAACTTTAAATACCAAATTCTGCAAAATTTGTCAGTCTTCCTAGAGGAAGTCCAGAATCTTCCTCTCACCCAAGTTCCTGAACCGCTCCCTTCCTTGGACTGCAGCGGTTCAAGGAGGCAGCTCACCACCGCCTTCTCAGGGTAATGTCCTTCAGGGAAGGAAACCTGCCGTCCTTACCCGGTCTGGGCCTATATGTGTCTCCAGTCCCCACACCAATGTGGTTGACTCTTAACTGCCCTCTGAAGTGGTCTAGCAAGCCCCTCAGTTGTGTCAAAACTGCTACCAGTGGTTCAAGCGGAAGGCCCCCCACCACCACCCTGTGTCAACAGTGGGTAATACTCTCGCCTGTGAGTCAGAAGATTGTGGGTTCGAGCCCCCCCCCCCCTCCACCCCCTCCCCCTCCGCTCCAGAGACTCGAGCCCCATAGTCCAGGCCAACACTCCCAGTGCCAGTACTGAGGGAGCGCTGTACTTTCGGATGAGACGTTAAACCGAGGCCCCATCTGCCCTCTCGGGTGGATGTAAAAGATCCCACGGCCACTATTGGAAGAAGAGCAGGGGAGTTCTCCCCGGTGTCCTGGGGCCAATATTTATCCCTCAACCAACATCACCAAAAAGCAGATTATCTGGTCATTTATCATATCGCTGTTTGTGGGATCCTGCTGTGCGCAGATTGGCTGCTACGTTTCCTACATTATAACAGTGACTACACTTCAAAAGTACTTCATTGGCTGTAAAGCGCTTTGGAATGTCCTGAGGTCATGAAAGGTGCTATAGAAATGCAAGTCTTTTTTTCTTTCTCAAGGCAACTAGCGAGGGGCAATAAACATCAGCGCACATCCCCAGAATGAATTTTTAAAAAATAATGACGGTGTCATGTGGACACATCGGCGTTGTCTCCCTTCCTGTGACAAAGTCTGTGACCCTTTAAATTCAATTAGATCGTGGCTGATCTGTATCTTATCTCCATTTACCCGCCTTGGTTCCGTGACCCTTAATCCCCTCACCCAACAAAAATCGATCAATCTCAGTGTTGAAATTTTCAATTGACCTCCAGCCTCAACAGCTTTTTGGGGGAGAGAGTTCCAGATTTCCACTCCCCTTTGTGTGAGGAAGTGCTTCCTGACATCACCCCTGAACGGCCCGGCTCTAATTTTAAGGTTCTGCCCCCTTGTTCTGGACTCCCCCCACCAGAGGGAATAGTTTCTCTCTATCGACCCTATCACATCTTTTAATCATCTTAAACACCTCAATTAAATCACCCCTTAATCTTCTATACTCGAGGGAACACAAGCCCAGTCTGTGCAACCTGTCCTCGTCATTTAACCCTTTTAGCCCCAGTTCCCTTGGAGCCTTAACCCAGGAAGAGTCAGCGCCTTCGAGTGAGGAGGGGATGAAACTGGACTCTGGAAGAGGGGATGATTGATCCTTGATACGTCTGTTGATGCTTTATTGCAGGTTTTCGAGGTCCGATGAGCTGTCCAGACACAGGCGCTCGCACTCCGGAGTCAAACCGTACCAGTGTCCAGTTTGTGAAAAGAAATTTGCCCGCAGCGATCACTTGTCCAAACACGTCAAGGTGCATCGGTTCCCCAGAACCGGTCGGACGGTCCGGCCTGTGAACTGACCATCGTGAACTCTGACCGAGCAATAGCCAAGAACTGCACTTGATTTCAAGGAGGGGGTCGAGGGACGGAATAAAACCCCCCTCCCCCCCCCCCCCCCCTCCCCCCCTCCCTCCCCCCCCCACACAGGAGATTTTATAAGTTATTATTGTGCGGCAGACGTGCACTGTTTTATTCATTTCCACCACAAGAATGATGCACTTTGGCCTCCTCCGGAATAGGGCTGGCCAGCATGAACAGGACTGGCCTTTTAGTTTCAATGCTCCTGTGCTGTGGTGGATCCAAGATGGCTGACTCCGGCTGCCAAAGTGAATTACGGTTCTTCCCCCCCCCCCCACCCCGGGCTTGTCTACTAGCAACTCCTCCGCAACTAGCACAGCACAGGCCGGCTCTCGCATGAAAGGGTGTCCACAGGTTGTGTTACGCAGTAACTTTCTTTAGTCACTTTGAAGAGAAGAATTGGGCCTTTTAAAAGACCCATTGTTCAACCTGAGGCCTACTCCAAGGGCTCATTTTACTACCTGGACTGTGAATTGTGAGAGGGGCACTCTGCAGAGCTCACCTGGGGGTTACCTGTTTGGTTTTTTTGAGCATGCTGTCTTTAAAAAAAAAATAGGTGAATAAGACAGCAAAAGTCCATATTTTTTTCCCTCATTTTTGAACATTCAGCCTGTTTTTTAAAAAGAAACGTACAGGCGCATCTGAAATTTGCAGGGCTCCGGGCAAAGAAGAGGGGGAGTGGGACTAATTGGATTGCTCTTTCAAAGAGCTGGCGCAGGCACAATGGGCCGAGTGGCCTCCTTCTGTGCTGTATGATTCTATGATCTCGTCGTGTAGTGGTTCTGATACTAGACTAGTAACCCAGAGGTCGTGACTTTTTAAATTCTACCAAGGCAAGTTGTGAAATTGAATTCAATAAATCTGGTGATTTGTGGACTGGCACCAGAAAATAATGACCATGGGAGCTGCCGAATTGTTGTTAAAAAGCCAACTGGTTCACTAATGGCCATCATGGAGACAACCAACCTCGCCTACATGTAATTCCAGTTGTAAATTACATGGTTGACTCTTAAAAAGAAGTAAGAACTTGTATTTATACAGTGCCTTTCACGACCTCAGGATGTCCCAAAGCACGTCACAGCCAATGAAGTTCTTCTGAAGTGTAGATAGTGTTGCAATTTAGGAAATGCAGCAGCCATTTTGTGCACAGCAAGATCCCGCAAAATACAATGTGATAATGACCAGATAACCTGTTTTTAATTATGTTGGTTGAGGGATAAATATTGGCCCCAGGACACCGGGGAGAACTCCCCTGGTCTTTGAAATAGAGGCAGTGGCATCTTTTACATCCGCCTGAGAGGGCAGACGGGACCTCGGTTTAACGTCTCATCCGAAAGACGGCACCTCCGACAGTGCAGCACTCCCTCGGTACTGCACCGGGAGTGTCGGCCTGGATTATGGGGCTCAAGTCTCTGGAGTGGGGATTGAACCCAGGACCTTCTGACTCGGAGGTGAGCGAGTGCGACCCACTGAGCCACGGCAGACGCTTAACGGTCCTCCGAAGTGACCTAGCAACCAGTTGCTGGAGGGAAGGCTGACTTAAACGTTTTCAGGGTAACTCGGGATGGTCAAGAATACAAGCTCGGCTTATTGGAATATTCTGCATCAAACCCAGAGCTGCTGGGACCCGAAAACCTTCCGCACTCGATCTCAGTTGGCCCCTCGTAAAATGTTCCTCAAGGTTGGACGGTCTCCATCCGTGGAATCTGCAGTCTCTGTGGCATCTTAGTGTCGCTCTGTCGCCTGGGATAAGGGGACGTTTCCCTCTTTGTCCCCCCCCCGCCCCCCGGTCTCCCATTATCCTCCAGTGCTTGGGCAGCTGTGGGTTTGAATTGGCACTGGCCCCATTTTCCGTCCTCTCTGCTGACCGTCTCTCTCTTTGATGCAGCTGGGGATTCCGCCAAAGTCCGGTCGATCGTTCGGTTTAATTATTAATCGGTAAAGCCTTCAAGTGACCTTTCAGAGACTGTAGATAGCAGCGTAACTTAAAATATTCACCTCATAGGTGATGGACAGCCTCGACTTTATATCGGGGCCTTATCACGTCTCTCAGAAACAGCTGAAAGTGCCTCACATACAATAAATTACTTTGAAGTGCACCGACTTGTATTGTAGGCAGATGTGGCTGCCATTTTGTGCACAGCAGGATCTCAGAAACAGCAAAGAGGTGAATGACCAGATAATCTGAATTCAGTGATGTTGGTTGAGGGATAAATATTGGCCCAGGACACCAGGGAGAACTCCCCTGCTCTTTAAGTAGTTCCCTGAGATCTTTAAAGTCCACCTGACTTGGTTTCATATCTCATCAGATCAGAATTTCCCTAACCCTAACCCTAACCCTAAAAAAAATACATGCACTTTATCCGCTTATCGCATTACTTAGTTTACTGGTCTATTTAGTATTAAACAGAATGAATGAAGGGTTTGCGACAAACAAAAGCTTCTGAGATCCCTGAATCCTCCTGCGATTTTGGCCACGTGCCTCAGGTTTGGCTATTGAAGAGTCACAGAATCTTTCTGAGATACCGTCGACCATGACTAGCTGTTCCATCTTGTCTAGAACGGTGGAACCAGGGGACACGGCCTGCGCTTAAAGGGGGTAAATTCAAAACTAATCTGCGAGTCAGTATTTCAGTGAGCGAGTGGTCAATCAATGGAACAGGATCCCTGGGGAGATGATGGGAGCAGTTTGGATTGACTCATTCAAATGCAAATAAGATCGATTACTTTCAGAAAATAATATTTTGGGATCCAGTATGTGAGTAATTTGAGACATGACGTGTGTTGAGTGTAACAGGCTCGGGAGGAACAGGTGACTTTGGACCTCTGGTTCCCAAAGCTCTCCCCCACTGGGGGGTTTCCCTCACCTCATGTCTGGGTCTGTTGTAGACTCATTGATGGAGATTGATTGCTAGGATTGGCCATTATCGTTGTATCCTGCGATTACCAGGGTGGTAGAAGGTGAACTAGATGGACCCTGGTTTTTTTGTCCAGCGATTGCTATGTTCCTGAGGTTGGGAGTTCTGTGATGTGTTTGTTCAGTTGGATATTGTCCTTTGATGAAGGAATGGTATGTGCTATATAATACCACATGCCCTTTGAACTCCAGCCTGCTCCTGAGATTTTGAGTTGACAGCTGAAGGAGGAAATCTGGGGGAACTCTCTTCCCCAAAAAGCTGTTGAGGCTGGGGGTCAATTGAAAATTTCAAAACTGAGATCGATAGATATTTGTTGGGTAAGGGGATTAAGGGTTATGGAACCAAGGCGGGTAGATACAGATACAGATAAGCCATGATCTAATTGAATGGCGGAACAGGCTCAAGGGGCTGAATGGCCTCCACCTGTTCCTACGTTTCTATGCAACAGACAATGTGACCGTGTTCTTCTTGCGATGTAGAGAGTTTCAGCAGAAGTAGATAAACTCTTGTAGATAAAACAATACACGCCTGCACTGACTTGCACAGTACTTTGAGATAAAGCAGCTTCTAGGAACATAGAAACAGGAGTAGGCCATTCAGCCCCTCGTGCCTGCTCCGCCATTTGATAAGATCATGGCTGATCTGTGATCTAACTCCATATACCTGCCTTTGGACCAAATCCCTTAATACCTTTGGTTGCCAAAAAGCTATCTATCTCAGATTTAAATTTAGCAATTGAGCTAGTATCAATTGCCGTTTGCGGAAGAGAGTTCCAAACTTCTACCACCCTTTGCGTGTAGAAATGTTTTCTAATCTCGCTCCTGAAAGGTCTGGCTCTAATTTTTAGACTCTGCCCCCTATTCCTAGAATCCCCAACCAGCGGAAATAGTTTCTCTCTATCCACCCTATCTGTTCCCCTTAATATCTTATAAACTTCGATCAGATCACCCCTTAACCTTCGAAACTCTCAAGAATACAACCCCAATTTGTGTAATCTCTCCTCGTAACTTAACCCTTGAAGTCCGGGTATCATTCTGGTAAACCTACGCTGCACTCCCTCCAAGGCCAATATGTCCTTCTGAAGGTGCGGTGCCCAGAACTGCTCACAGTACTCCAGGTGCGGTCTAACCAGGGTTTTGTATAGCTGCAGCATAACTTCTGCCCCCTTGTACTCTAGTCCTCTAGATATAAAGGCCAGCATTCCATTAGCCTTATTGATTATTTTCTGTACCTGTTCATGACACTTCAATGATCGATGTACCTGAACCCCTAAGTCCCTTTGGATATCCACTGTTTTTAACTTTTTACCATTTAGAAAGTACCCTGTTCTATCCTTTTTTTGATCCAAAGTGGATGACCTCACATTTGTCTACATTGAATTCCATTTGCCACAGTTTTGCCCATTCACCTAATCTATCAATATCGCTTTGTAATTTTATGTTTTCATCTGCACTGCTTACAATGCCACCAATCTTTGTGTCATCAGCAAACTTAGATATGAGACTTTCTATGCCTTCATTTAAGTCGTTAATAAATATTGTGAATAATTGAGGCCCCAAGACAGATCCCTGCGTGACTCCACTAGTCACATCCTGCCAATGTGAGTCCCTACCCATTATCCCGACTCTCTGTTGCCTTTCGCTCAGCCAACTTCCTAACCAAGTCCGTACTTTTCCCTCGATTCCATGGGCTTCTATCTTAGCTAACAGTCTCTTATGTGGGACCTTATCAAATGCCTTCTGGAAGTCCATATAAATAACATCCATTGACATTCCCCTGTCCACTACTTTAGTCACCTCTTCAAAAAATTCAATCAGGTTTGTCAGGCACGACCTACCTTTCACAAATCCATGCTGGCTCTCTCTGATTAACTGAAAATTCTCGAGGTGTTCAGTCACCCTATCCTTAATTATAGACTCCAGCATTTTCCCCACAACAGATGTTAGGCTAACTGGTCTATAATTCCCCGGTTTCCCTCTCTCTCTTTTCGTAAAAAGCGGAGTGACATGTGCAATTTTCCAATCCAGAGGGACAGTTCCTGAATAGAGTTGCCAACTCTGGCTGGATGTATTCGTGGCGGTTTCATCACATGACCTCCCCTTCAATTGCCCCGCCTCCACACTCCCCCCCCCCCCCCATTGGTCACCTGACACGCCCATCCTCAATATGCCCCGCCTACCCACGGCCAATCAGAAATCGAACAGACTCTTCGTTACCTGGTTGGATGATTCTTGACTGTCAGTCTAACAGTCCTTTCTTTCCCACCTCCAACATTTTTATAACTAATAAGCAAAAGTGTTGAAATAATTTTTTTTAACGACCCTATGATTTTTCTCCTGGGGTTTTTGCTCCCAGCAGAATCCAGGAGATTAATCTTCAATTCCTGGAGACTCCAGGGCAATCCTGGAGAGTTGGCGACTCTCGGCCTGAGACCTTGCCTGGTCAGTAGACGCTTCAAACATAAAACATCCTCTTAGAATCCCACCACATGAGGAATTCAGTTGCCTGGTTTGGAAAATGAGTTGCCAAGATGACAGCTTTGTGGTGTGTTTAGTGAGTGATTAGTTCTGTACCTGCAGACCTGGATCAACATAAATATTATCACACTGCTGTGCAGCTCACGTGTTTAATCTCAAGTCCAGATTCTTCTGTGTTCCGTGCTGCTACTGTTCTGCATTTGGAATTGAAAGCAGTCGTTCACTGATCCTTGCCTGGTACAGCGGTGTGGGGGGTTCTGCCTGTCCAGGTCCAGCGGTGAGGGGGGGTTCTGCCTGTCCAGGTCCAGCGGTGAGGGGGGGGTCTGCCTGTCCAGGTCCAGCGGTGGGGGGGGGTCTGCCTGTCCAGGTCCAGCGGTGGTGGGTGGGGTGTCTGCCTGTCCAGGTCCAGCGGTGGTGGGGGGGTGGGGGTGTCTGCCTGTCCAGTTTTTGAGCCGAGTGTTTTTTGAGTTGGTTGTTTTGGAATTTCTAAATGTGCACCAGACACGCGGCGGTCTGTTTTGTAATAAAATGGAATTCATTTTTTAAAAGAAAGACTTGCACCTTTCACCGCCTCAGGATGTCTCGGGGCGCTTTACAGCCAATGAAGTACTTTTGAAGTGTAGTCACCATTGTAATGTAGGGAAACGCGGCAGCCAATTTGCGCATAGCAAGATCCCACAAACAGCAATGTGATAAATGATAACAGATAATCTGTTTTTAGTGATGCTGATTGAGGCATAAATATTGGCCCAGGACACCAGGGAGAACTCCCCTGCTCTTCTTCAAAATAGTGGCTGTGGGATCTATTACATCCACCCAAGAGGGCAGACGGGGCCTCGGTTTAACGTCTCATCCGAAAGACGGCACCTCCGACAGTGCAGCACTCCCTCAGTACTGCACCGAGCGTGTCAGGCCTGGATTACGTGCTCAGGTCTCTGGCGTGGGGGCTTGAACCCGTGGCCTTCTGTCTCCAGAGTCGAGAGAGCTACCCACTGAACCATGGCTGATGCACAAGTCTGTGTCTCCTCATGTGGGTTGTTGGATCTGAAGGTTGTCAATGAGTTTCCATCAGAGCAGAGCAAGCTCTGTCTCTGCCCTGCCTTTGTGCCCTGTTCCCTGGCCTTGATCTTGGCCCTCGCCCTCTTCCTGTCCCCTGTTCTGCTCCTACACCTTGAACTGTTCGTATCTCACCAGGAGACTTGGTAATAAAGATATCAGCCAGTACTGGTACCTCCTCAGACGCTGGAGTCCCTATAACTTTCGTAGTGCAAGAATTAAAATGAAGTCAGTTAATTCACGAGGTGACGGGGACAAGTCCAGGGTCTTTGTGGCACTTCATACTGTTTGCTATCCCCACAGTCCGTTGGAATACAGTTTTTAATTTAGTAACTTATAAGCGTGTATGGAAACAGAGTACGTCTATGGCAGTGTGTTGATTCTGACACAATACATTATTTTTAATGTAACAGGCCTAGCTTGCATCCTATGAATGTATGTACATATTCTGTATACAGTTAGGCCTATATATAATTAACCTATTGAGATTTCTCACTTGATTATGTAAATTTTGTGAATTACACTGTAAAACAAATGTACATACCTTTCAAAGCAATTCTGTATATTTTCGTCGTTCTATAAAATAAAATATATATGTACTTTTAAAAAAAAAAGTAATATTAAATTCAGAGTATAAGAGAATTTGTGTTGAATTGTGCCTGTTTTATTTTTAATTGGAATTGCTGTTTGGGTATTTCGATATCCCAAGAGCACTGCCAACATTGTACTGGGATGTGGATTTGACTTTTCAGTTTCCCATTCTACCAAATAACTCTGCTCCCAGAAAGAAAGACTTGTATTTATATACAGCACAGGTTAGACAGAGAGTAAAGCTCCCTCTACACTGTCCCATCAAACACTCCCAGGGCAGGTACAGAGTTAGATACAGAGTAAAGCTCCCTCTACACTGTCCCATCAAACACTCCCAGGGTTAGATACAGAGTACACCTTTACACTATCCCATCAAATAAGGCCTCTATCAGCAAGATTACCAGCGCTCATTTAATCACAGGTTTAAGAACATAAGAAATAGGAGCAGGAGTAGGCCATATGACCCCTTGAGTCTGCTCCGCCATTCAATATGATCATGACATATCTTCAACTTTATTATCAACTTTCCTGCCGACCCCCTGATTCCCCTAGAGTCCAAAAATCTATCAATCTCAGCATTAAATATACTCAATGGCTCAGCATCCACAGCCCTCTGGGGTAGAGAATTCCAAAGATTCACAACCCTCTGAGTGAAGAAATTCCTCCTCATCTCAGTCTTAAATGGCCGACCCCTTATCCTGAGACTGTGCCCCCTAGTTCGAGACTCGCCAGCCAGGGGAAGCAACCTCTCAGCATCAACCCTGTCAAACCCCCTTAGAATCTTATATGTTTCAATGGGATCACCTCTTTTTCTTCGAAACTCCAGAAAGTGTAGGCCCATTCTACTCAATCTCTCCTCATAGGACAACCCTCTCATCCCAGGAATCAATCTAGTGAACCTTCGCTGCACTGCCTCTAAGGCAAGTTTATCCTTCCTTAGATAAGGAGACCAAAACTGTACACAGTACTCCAGGTGAGGTCTCACCAAAGCCCTGTACAACTGTAGTAAGACTTCCTTACTCTTGTACTCCAGCCCCCTTGCAATAAAGGCCAACATACCATTTGCCTTCCTATTTGCATGCTAACCTTTTGTGTTTCTTGTACCAGGATACCGAAGTCTCTCTGAATACCAACATTTAATAGTTTCTCACCATTTAAAAAATATTCTGTTTTTCTATTCTTCCTACCAAAGTGAATAACCTCACATTTCCCCACATTATACTCCATCTGCTGCCTACTTGCCCACTCACTTAACCTGTCTATATCCCTTTGCAGACTCTTTGTGTCCTCCTCACTGTTTACCTTCCCACCTAGATTTGTATCGTCAGCAAACTTGGATACATTACATTGCAGTTTATGCTGTGGGTCGATGCCAATTAGTAATTGGATTGAGACTTCCTGAAACTCGTATCGCACTGGACGCCACTAAGTTCTGGGTTTCTCCTAACAGCGACTTTTGATGGGCTATTTTTCCACATCCTCCTGGTGCCCACTGCCACCTTGCCCACTGCCACCTTGCCCAAATGCCACCTGGTGCCCACTGCCACCTTGTGCCCACTGCCACCTGGTGCCCACTGCCACCTGGCCCACCGCCACCTGGTGCCCACTGCCACCTTGCGCCCACTGCCACCTGGTGCCCACTGCCATCTGGTGCCCACTGCCACCTGGTGCCCACTGCCACCTGGTGCCCACTGCCACCTTGCCCAAGTGGCCATTGCTTCCCGTATGAGCCTCAGCAGAAAAAGCTGTTGAGCTATTCGACTGTGGAGCGCATCGGAGCCAAGCCCGATCCACAAGTGGAAACACACTCACTTACACATGCACACATTTCCACATTCACACTCAAACACACAATCAAATGAGACATGTCACTGCTGTAGGCACAAGTAAAACATGGAGACACAAGATTAGCAAGTTAAACATTAATCTTCTATGACCTGAACTAAGATAGTGCTGGCCTTCACAGTTAACATTTAATGGGTTCCGTGGGTCTCCACAGCAACAACAGTGAAAGAACTTTGAAGTTCAATTGAAGAAAAAATGGAGTCATATTTCCAAAGGCGAATCAATAAGCGGCTGTATTTGCATAACGTTACACTTAGACAAACAGGATCTCGTCTTTCTGCCGTGCATTGCTCTCAGGTTATTGATTCATCACTTTTAATATTATGACTTGTTGGTCGTTCGAGTTCGGTCATTGCAGGCCCTTGTCCGTGTGTTGTCCTTGTCTCCTCTCCTGAAGGAGTTCCACCAGCGATGACTGCCCTCCACAACATGACCCTACAGGCCAGTTGTCTCTGTCCTCGGCCTCTTACATTGTTCCAATGAAGCTCAACGGAAGTTTGAGGGACAGCACCTCACCTTTCGATTAGGCACTTTACAATTGATTTCAATAACTTCAGATCATAACCACTGCTCCCATTTTTTCGGACAGCAGGTGCTGGTAATGGTTCTGCTGTTGCCATTTACAGCTACTCTGGACCCGTCTTTTATTTCTCTACTTGTCCCATTACCATGCTTTTCACCATCGTCCCTTTGGTCATTGAATCACTCCTGCCCTTTTTGTTCGTTCCTCCCCGACCTTGTCCCTGCCTCTGCACCTTGAAAGACTGTTAAATCTCTAACATTTTCCAGTTCTGATGAAAGGTCATCGGCCTGAATGGTTAACTCTGTTTCTCTCTCTCCGTAGATGCTGCCTGACCTGCTGAGTGTTTTCCAGCGTTTTCTGTTTTGAGGCCAATCTTCATGCGTGTTCCTGGACACGGGTAAAGGGCACGACTGCAGCCAAGCACAATTCTGCCCTCGTCCAATGCCCACACATGCCCATTGCCCAACAGTGGTGGCCAATCAAGAAGGAGAAAGCAGGCTAGTGTCTCCTTTCTCCAGCCCAGGGACGTGGAGATGAAGTGAGGTGCCCCCCTCTCATTGCCACAGATCGAGGAATGTGTCTTGTTTGGGTCCGATATGGCTTAGTGTGTGACTCTGAGTAATCCCATTTTTAATAGAAACAAACTCTTCGAAATATGGTGGCAGTTTCTGGCAGAGGTCACTTCAAAATTCCAACGACCTTTTCCTTGTCACAAAATATCAACATTTCTTGAGGTGAAAGGTGACCCAGTCGGAGTTTGAGAATCTCAGCGCAGCGTTGCTGCTACTTTAAAGAAAGAGCAAACTTGCATTTCTATCGCGTCTTTCACGACCTCAGGACGTCCCAAAGCACTTTACAGCCAATGAACTGCTTTTTTGAACTGTAATCACTGTTGTAATGTAGGAAACGCGGCTGCCAATTTGCACACAGCAAGATCCCACAAACAGCAATCAGATAAATGACCAGATCATCTGTTTTAGATGTTGTTTGAGGGATTCACTGGCTGTGAAACGCTTTGGGACTCCAGAGGACATGAAAGAAGCTATATAAATGAAGTTCTCTCTTCTTTCTGTTCCATGGAACTATTTGAAGAGCAGGGAGTACTCCTGACGTTCTACACACTACCAGAATGACATAGAAATTACAACACAGAAACAAGGCCATTTGGCCCCACCAGTCCATGTGGTGTTTGTCCTCCACACGAGCAGTATCCTAATCCCATGTCCCCACCCTGTCTCCATATCCCTTTATCCCCCTTTCCTTCAGACACCTCTCTAACCTATTCTTCAATGTTGACATGGTCTCTGCCTCAATCACTAACAGTGCATTCCACGGCCTCACATTCTTCTGTGTGAAAGAGTTTCTTCTGCTCTCTGTCCCAAATCTCTTACGTCTATATCCCCTCGTTCTGGACCCCTCAATCACTGGATACAATCTGTTACTATCCACACTGTCCCATCCCTTCATAATATCAAACACCTCTATCAAATCACCACCCAATCGTCTCTGTTCCAATGAAAACAGCCCCGATTTTTCAAGTCTTTCTTTGTATTCCCTCACACCAGGCAGAATCTTAGTGGATCTGTATTGTATCCTCTCTATTGCCTCAATATCCTTCCCATGATGTGAAGCCCAAATACTGCACACAATCCTCCAACTGTGGTCTTACCGAGGTTTTATATAAACTCATCATTACATCTCGACTTTTATATTCTATACATAGAATGTACAGCACAGGAACAGGCCATTCGGCCCAACTGGTCTATGCCGGTGTTTATGCTCCACACGAGCCTCCTCCCTCCCTACTTCATCTCACCCTATCAGCATATCCTTCTATTCCTTTCTCCCTCATGTGTTTATCCAGCTTCTCCTTAAATGTATCTACACTATTCGCCTCAACTACTCCTTGTGGGAGCGAGTTCCACATTCTCACCACTCTCTGGGTAAAGAAGTTTCTCCTGAATTCCTTATTCCTTTTACCCCTTGCCATAAATCCCAGTGTTCCACTAGTTTATTGTGACCTTATCCACTCGAGGAGCTGCTTAATATCTTTTTAGGCTGAAATCATAATCCCTCTGCTCTTCCACATCACCAGTTTTCCCCTCATTCAAAGTGTAATTATTGCTTCTATTATTTTTATCAAAACGTGCCACCTCACATCTACTGACATTGAATTCCATCTGTCACGTTTTTGCCCGTTCCATCATCTCATCAGTATCCCCCTTGCACCTTCCTTTTCTCCTCAGAATTATTTACCGTGCCTCCTATTTTAGTATTGTCTGTAAATTTGGACACCACTCTCTCTAACCCCATATACGAGTCTTTGATTTCCTGGACAATATTAATCTTTAGACCAATAGCATTAAAAAAAAACAGATTACTGGCCAGTTAGCTCATTGCTGGTTTGTGGGTTCTTGCTGTGTGTGTATTAGCTGACACGATTTGCCTATATAACAATACTGACTGCGCTCCAAAAAGTACTTCACTGGCTGCAAAAATGCTTTGGGACGTCCCGAGGGCCTGATAAGGTGTTGTATGATAGGGGAGTTCTTTCTTTTACTGCGTGTGGCAAGAGGCATTTGTTTTATATGGAAGCAATTTCCTGAAATCCGAGACCCCAGCGAGGGAGAAATGCTCTCCTCAGTAGAAAGAGAATGATTCTACAAAAGAGAATTTTTACTTTCCTGTACAAATTGAATCAGTGCCTTACGAATTGATAATTACAGAGTGTGAGTCATTAACAGTATTGAGACCCATCAGCATCAAACTTCTTTACGCTCTTCAAACTGTGCTCAGTCCAACAAGAACATCTGGGATAGTTGGCGGGGACTCAAAGCCTTGAACAGTACGATTCAGTTGAGACCATTCCCCCTCTGTGATCAGAACAATGGACCGTAAAGCAGAGGCGCTGAAGTTGGCTGTCTCTATAAAGCAGAGTTTTATCTGTGAGATGTTACATATTAGTCATCAAACATTGATTAACTCAACAAATCAATTGAAACGAAAGACCCAATCTCAGGTCCTGAGAGCGGTGTAACGTTTGATGTCCTGAGTGGCTTGATTTGTTGTGCAGCGATTTTAAAAATGTAATTCATTTTTTTTACCCTCCCTATCTCTGTAACCTCCTCCAGCCCTACAACCCTCCGAGATCTCTGCACTTCTCCAGTTTTGGCCTCTTGCGCATCCCCGATTTTCGTCGCTCCACCATTGGCGGCCGTGCCTTCAGCTGTTTAGGCTCTAAACTCTGGAATTCCCTCCCTAAACTTCTCCCCCTCCCTCTCCTCCTTTAAGACGCTCCTTAAAACCTACCTCTTTGACCGAGCTTTTGGTCACCTGTCCTAATATCTCTTTATGTGCCTCGGTGTCAAATTTTGTCAGATAATCGCTCCTGTGAGGCGCCTTGGGATGTTTTACTATGTTAAAGGCGCTATATATTTATATGATGTTGTTGATCATTTTAAAAAATATTCGTTCTCAGGATGTGGCCGTCGCTGACAAGGCCGGCAGTTATTGCCCATCCCTAGTTTCCCAATAACGGTTTTGATACAACTGAGGGGCTTGCTGGGCCTCTTCATTGGTGTGGGGACTGGAGTCACATATAGGCCCAGACCGGGTAAGGACGGCAGGTTTCCTTCCCTAAATGATAGTAGAGACCCAATTGGGTTTTTACCAGCTTTTTAAAAGTAAATTCAAGTTCTCAAACTGCCACGGTGGGATTTGAACTCACGTTCTCTGGATTATTAGTCCAGTAACAGGACCAACCACAACACCAACACACTTCAATCAGCCTTGGCTCAGTCGTAACGCTCTCACCTCTGAGTCAGATGGTTGGGGACTTGAGCCTCACTCCAATATCAGGAAGATTGATGATTAGAGAGACATTAATAGCAGGGCTGGATTTTTTGAGGGGGGGGTTGGGGAGGTTGAGGGATAAATTAGTGTTCCTCCCCTGTATCAAACTCAGGGCAACTCGGAATGGGCAATAAATGCCGGCCTTGCCAGTTACACCCACATCCAGATAATGAATAAAAACAATCATCTACTCTTCAGGAGAGTACGGGAGATTGGGGGGGGGGTGTGAAATAAAATGGGAATCTGAACTTTGACATATGCTGAGTGATGTAGATGTAATCAGTGCTTTCACCAATGTACAAACACTGCCCATTAACAGCATGTTGCCCAACTGTTTGTGGGACCTTGTAAACTGACGTGAGAAATGGTTCAAAAACAAGGCTCCTGTCAACATCACCGTCATTGGGAAAATTCCATGTGGCTGAGAGTTGGACCTCACCCAGCGAGGGAAATAACCTTGTGTAAGAGCAGTGAGCAATTGCAGGTTGCCCCATTGGTTATAAACCTCGATCTTCCAGCTTCATTCCTGTTTCTCCAACTCTAAAGGCGTAATGTTG
The DNA here is from genome assembly GCF_035084215.1 of Heptranchias perlo. Taxonomy (NCBI): domain Eukaryota; kingdom Metazoa; phylum Chordata; class Chondrichthyes; order Hexanchiformes; family Hexanchidae; genus Heptranchias; species Heptranchias perlo. Next base: position 2,711,755 of record NC_090341.1, on the reverse strand, counting down.
CGATATCCCACCTCCAGTGTGCAGTGAGGGTGGGTCGGAGAATTGGGGCAATAGATTAACGGTCTTTACTGCAACCCACAAGAAAGAAAGGAAGGACTTGCATTTCTGTCGCGTCTTTCACAACCTCAGGACGATCCAGAGCACTTTACAGCTAATGAAGTACTTTTGAAATGTAGTCACTGTTGTAATGTAGGAAACACGGCAGCTGATTTGTGCAAAGCAAGATCCCACAAACAGCAATGTGATAAATGACCTGTATAATCTTTATTTAGATTTTTGCCAGGACACCGGGGAGAACTCCCCTGCTCTTCTTCGAAATAATGCCATGAGATCTTTTACGTCCACCTGAGAGGGCAGACGAGTTTAACGTCTCATCCGAAAGACGGCACCTCCAACAGTGGAGGGCTCCATCAGTACTGCACTGGGAGTACAGTGAGAGTGCTACCACTGAGCCAAGACAGACAAAGCCCTAGATAAGTGTTATCAGCCGAAGACTACTTGCAAACTGTACGAGCGAGAATCACTGAACAGGTCTCAGGGCAGGATGTACTCCAATAGTATGTGAGTGTTGTTTTTCTCATCATCAGTCAGGACGCAGTGATTTATTTGGAAAAGTTCTGAAGTGATTTGGATTCCAAGTGTAGGCAGCTGGAAGTTAAATCATGAAACTGGAATTTTCTTTGGGAAGTGATGGCATTTCAGGGTGTTCAGCCCTGCCAGAAACGTGGTTCATAACAAGAAGCCACAGGAATTTTTCTGAGTGAGTTTAAGTAGGAGACGAGATGGGTCCTGATTTCAACACAATGAGGATTGAGGGAGCAGGAAGAGTGTGTTGAAAGGTGGGGGGGGCGCGGGGGGGGGTTAATGGGAGTTTAGGAGGAACAAGAGGAGGAAATTCAGAGATGCGGTAACCATAAGGTCCGGTGTCTGCCATGGCTCAGTGGGTGGCACACTTGCCTCTGAACCTAGAAGGTCATGGGTTCAAGTCCCACTCCAGAGACTTGAACACAAAATCCAGGCTGACACTCCCAGTGCAGTAGTGAGGGAGTGCGACACTGTCAGAGGTGCCATCTTTTGGATGAGCCTTTAAACCGAAGCCCACGTCTGCACGCTCAGGTGGGTGTAAAAGATCCAGTGTAACAATTCGAAGAAGAGCAGGGGAGTTCTCCCCAGTGCACTGAGGCCAATATTTATCCTTCAACCAACATCATTAAAAAAACAGATGATCTGGCCATTATCGCATTGCTGTTTGTGGGATCTTGCTGTGCGCAAATTGGCTGCCATATTTCCTACATTGTAACAGTCACTTCAAAATTACTTCAGTGGCAGTAAAGCGCTTTAGTGCATCCTGAGGTTGGGAAAGGATCTGTATAAATAGAAGTCCTTTCTTCTTTCTACACTATTGTTCTGTTGCCCTGGGATGTCTGAAAGCCTTGTTCTGGATTGGCTTTAGTCTGTACCATGAAGTATCTCATAGACCTTCATAAAGGCCCCTCTGCGATGTCTCTTTCGAGAGGAGTCCACAGCTTGTTCAGCTGTTCCTCATGTTACCTCAACCTAAGGACATTCAGGGCAGTAAGAGGTTGACCCCCAGTACTAGTGGGAAGAGTTGCGGAGAGCGATTGGATGAGCGAGGAGTCCTCTGGAAAGAGACACCTCAGTGGGACCTCAGAGCTCTGAGACACTTCATGGGATACAGAAAGCAAACCCAGAACAAGGCTTTCCGGGGCTACAGAACAAGCTGGCACAAGGTCAGGGCATGAGGGGCATGTTTTGGACGGGCGTCAGGGAAGGTGAAATTACAGCTGGAACCATCTGCGAGGAAGGGTGGGTGAGGCCAATAGATTGGATTATTTAAGATATAACGAGGTGCTGCAATGGGGAGATGGTAGGGGTCGGAGCAAATGGTCAATGAGTGGTTCCCAGCTGGAGCTCCTGGATAATAATCAGCCATAACCGGTAAAATAGAAAGAGACAAAGAAGTTACAGCTTGTGTTGGGTACTGAGCCGCACAGAGCAGAAGGTTCCAGGTTCTGTCCCTGGACTCTGCTGACTTGGTCGATCTCAGTTGAGAAACAACTGGACTGTGACAATCTACCTCAGAGTGCCTGGGGATTTGTTGGGGGGGGGTGTTTTTTGGGGGGGCTGCAATATTTAATCCATGGCTTTAAGCCAACGTTAAAACTATGTTACTGAGCCTAATGGACAAGATTGATTAGTTCAGCTTTAGCCTTCCAGTTAAAGCCTTCAGTCTATGTTCATATGTCAGCCATGGCTCAGTGGGCAGCACTCTCACTTCTAAGTTAGAAGGTTGTGGGTTCAAGCCCCCACTCCAGAGACTTGAACCCCATAATCCAAGCTGATACTCCCAGTGCCAGTACTGAGGGAGTGCTGCACTGTCGGAGGTGCTGCCTTTTGGATGAGATGTTAAACCGAAGCTCCTCTCTGGTGGATGTTAAAGATCCCACCGCCACTGTTGGAAGAAGAGCAGGGCAGGGTGTCCTGGGGCCAATATTTATCCCACAACCAACATCACTAAAACAGATTATCTGGTCATTATCATATTGCTGTTTGTGGGATCTTGCTGTGCTCAGATTGGCTGACGTGTTTCCTACATTACAACAGTGACTACACTTCAAAAGTACTTCATTGGCTGTAAAGCTCTTTGGGACGTCCCGAGGTTATGAAAGGTGCTATATAAATGCAAGTTCTTTCTGTCGACGTTGGACATATCTTTCCATGCTCTTGCTGGGAAATAGTTTCATTGGCACAGGGGGCAGTGCAGCTGAGCCCGATCCTGTTCTCAACCAATGTCTCGCAGGATAATTTCCAACAGGAGTCATTTAATAGCAATCAGGTGAAGAATCTTCCTGATTTCCCTCCCAACCTAGGGGTGTTGATCTGAACCTTAATATTGCAACTACAATTCCCAGCTGAGTACCTGGGACCCTCTGTAGGGGAGACGTCCTCTACACGATCAAAATCGTCAATTCATTCTTTAACAGGATGTTTCTGATGTTTCCATACCGATTGCATGGAGCAAATCACCAGTCTGTACGGGTCGGTATCAGACCCCCCCCCGGTCTGTACGGGTGGGTATCAGACCCCCCCCACCGGTCTGTACGGGTCAGTATCAGAACCCCCGGTCTGTACGGGTCAGTATCAGACCCCCCCCCCCGGTCTGTACGGGTGGGTATCAGACCCCCCCCGGTCTGTACGGGTGGGTATCAGACCCCCCCCACCGGTCTGTACGGGTCAGTATCAGAACCCCCGGTCTGTACGGGTCAGTATCAGACCCCCCCCCGGTCTGTACGGGTGGGTATCAGACCCCCCGGTCTGTACGGGTGGGTATCAGACCCCCCCCACCGGTCTGTACGGGTCAGTATCAGAACCCCCGGTCTGTACGGGTCAGTATCAGACCCCCCCCCCCGGTCTGTACGGGTGGGTATCAGACCCCCCGGTCTGTACGGGTCGGTATCAGACCCCCCCGGTCTGTACGGGTCGGTATCAGACGCCCCCGGTCTGTACGGGTCGGTATCAGACCCCCCCGGTCTGTACGGGTCGGTATCAGACCCCCCCGGTCTGTACGGGTCGGTATCAGACCCCCCCCCCGGTCTGTACGGGTGGGTATCAGACCCCCCCGGTCTCTACGGGTCAGTATCAGACCCCCCCCGGTCTGTACGGGTCGGTATCAGACCCCCCCCGGTCTGTACGGGTCGGTATCAGACCCCCCCCCCGGTCTGTACGGGTCAGTATCGAGCTAATCGATGCATTTACCAAATCAGCCAACAGGATGAGCAAATTTGGTTTTTTTAAAGAGGGAACACAAGTTAAGAAATTATTAGATAGCGATTTCTTTGATTAATCATTAACTAAATTAATCTGGGAAAAACTGCTGAGTTAAGAAGTTACTTTCAGATCTTGCAGAATGTGACATCGCTGAGCTTGCTGATCACTCTGTCTGTAGCTGACTGCTCGATTGGACTGCATTTGGCCACCTATCATTTGGCAGAGTCCAAATTCATGTCGATGTTTCCCAGACTTTCTTTAATTTGCTTGGCAATTCAATGATACAATGATCCAGCTGAAATATTCACAGCCAACAATCCATCAAAGCTCTGCAGCAAACTCTCCCCGTCTACACTCTGCTTTACTTAGCAGTAACTCTCGCTGCGAAATGGCTTATCAGCTCTCTCAACAGGCCCCCCAAATGATTCCACATCTCTGTCTCATTATACAGGAGTCCTGCAAGTAATTGGTTCTTCAACAGGTGTCAGCTGTGCTTCTGAGTCAGAAAGTCGTGGGTTCCTGTCCCTCTCCAGAGACTTGAGCACAAAATCCGGGCCGACACTCCCGGTGCAGTACTGAGGGAGTGCCGCACTGTCGGAGGGTCAGTACTGAGGGAGCGCTGCACTGTCGGAGGGTCAGTACTGAGGGAGCGCTGCACTGTCGGAGGGTCAGTACTGAGGGAGCGCTGCACTGTCGGAGGGTCAGTACTGAGGGAGCGCTGCACTGTCGGAGGGTCAGTACTGAGGGAGCGCTGCACTGTCGGAGGGTCAGGACTGAGGGAGCACTGCACTGTCAGAGGGTCAGTACTGAGGGAGAGCTGCACTGTCAGAGGGTCAGTACTGAGGGAGAGCTGCACTGTCAGAGGGTCAGTACTGAGGGAGCGCTGCACTGTCGGAGGTGTTGTCTTTTGGATGAGATGTTAAATCGAGGCCCCGTCTCCCTGTCAGGTGGACGTAAAAGATCCCACAGCCATTATTCGAAGAAGAGCAGGGGGAACATAAGAACATAAGAACATAAGAAATTGGAGCAGGAGTAGGCCAATCGGCCCCTCGAGCCTGCTCCGCCATTCAATAAGATCATGGCTGATCTGATCCCAACCACAAATCTAAAGAACACAAGAAGTCGGAGCAGGACCCGGCCACATAGCCCCTGGGCCCTCTCCGCCACCCACAGGGCATTGACCGATCCGAACTCAGCTTCATGTCCAATTTCCTGCCCTCTCCCTCAAGTCCTGGGGCCAATATCTATCCCTCAACCAACATCACTAAAACAGATTATCTGGTCATTAGCACATCGCTGTTTGTGGGATCTTGCTGTGCTCAATTTGGGTGCTGTGTTTCCTACATTGCAACAGTGACTACACTTCAAAAGTATCGTTGGCTGTAAAGTGCTTCGGGACGTCCTGAGGACATGAAAGGCGCTATATAAATGCAAGTCTTTCTTTCTTATTATACAGGATTCCTACAAGTAATTGAATTTTCAAGCTTGCTCCCCCAGTGGCCAAGTGAGCAGGTGCACCTCAGGGTAAGTGGCGTCCGGCCAACAGAGGCCAGAATGTTCCAGGCGGTTCTGAGCTAGCCGATGGCAGCCAGGGCAGCAGTTGGAATGTCGTAACTGATCTGAGTGTCCCTGGGTTACTGCTGATTATTAACAAGGATTCACTGCTGGAAACCGTTCATTGGCTGAGGACAGTTATTGGACTTCACTGTACATCAAACTAAGGCGTCACACAGAGAATAATGAACAGGAGCGAGTAAGGAAATATCATTGAGGGGTTCAGAAGACATATGAGCTGCAAGATCTGAACCCCAAGATCGTTGGGATGAGGAGGGACTTTTGACTATTTAATCCAACCCATTGCAGCATCTCGTTGATCCTTAAATAATCCAATCTATTGGCCTCACCCACCCTTCCTCGCAGACGGTTCCAGCTGTAATTTCACCTTCCCTGACGCCAGTCCAAAACATACCCTTCATGCCCTGACCTTGTGCCAGCTTGTTCTGTAGCCCTGGAAAGCCTTGTTCTGGGTTTGCTTTCTGTATCCCATGAAGTGTCTCATAGAGCTCTGAGGTCCCACTGAGGTGTCTCTTTCCAGAGGACTCCTCGCTCATCCAATCGCTCTCCGCAACTCTTCCCACTAGTACTGGGGTCAACCTCTTACTGCCTTGATGTGAAGCCTAAATACTGCACACAATCCTCCAACTGTGGTCTTACTGAGGTTTTATATAAACTCATCATTACATCTCGACTTTTATATTCTATACATAGAAATGGTCGTTGCCTGGCAGTTATGTAACTCTAATGTTACATAGGCCAGGTCCAGCTGTTATCCTATCCAGGTCCAGCTGTTATCCAGGTCTAGCTGTTATCTAGGTCCAGTTGTTATCCAGGTCCAGCTGTTATCTAGGTCCAGCTGTTATCCAGGTCCAGCTGTAGGCTGACATGGGCTGCTTCATTATTGAAAGAGTTGTGAATGGAACTGAACACTGTGCAATCATTAGCAAAGGGCCCCACTCCTGACCTTATGATGGGGGGGAAGGTCACTGATGAAGCAGCTGAAGATGGCTGGACTGAGGACACTGCCCTGAGGAACTCCAGCAACAATGTCCTGGGGCTGCAGTGATTGGTTTCCAAAAACCATGACTATCTTCCTTTGTGTCACGTATGACTGTGGTCACTGACCCTCACTGAGCTCGGTTTTGATGCTATACTCGGTCGAATGCTGCCTTGATCGCGACTCTCCTCCATCATTAACCCTTGTTACAAGCTTGTGGATCAAGGCTCTGATGAGGTCTGGAGTTACATCGAGATTACAGCACAGAAACAGGCCATTCGGCCCAACAGGTCTATGCCGGTATTTATGCTCCACACGAGCCTCCTCCCTCCTTACTTCATCTCACCCTATCAGCATATCCTTCTATTCCTTTCTCCCTCATGTGTTTATCTAGTTTCCCCTTAAACGTATCTACACTATTCGCCTCAACTACTCCTTGTGGGAGCGAGTTCCACATTCTCACCACTCTCTGGGTAAAGAAGTTTCTCCTGAATTCTCTATTGGATTTATTAAAGACTATTTTATATTTATGGCCTTCCCCACAATTGGAAACACCTTCTCTATGTCCACCCTATGAAACCCTTTCATAATCTTGAAGACCTCTATCGGGTCACCCCTCAGTCATCTTTTATCTGGAGAAAAGAGCCCCAGCCTGTTCAGCCTTTCCTGATAAATATATCCTCACAGTTCTGGATCACCGTTGTGAATCTTTTTTGCACCCTCTCCAATACATCTCTATCCTTTCTCTAATATGGAGACCAGAACTGTGCACAACTGAGTCAAGTGGTTCTGGGCAGAATCCAAGCAGAGCATTGGTGAGTGGGCACAGCTTGGTGACTCCTCCCATCATTTTGCTGATGATTGGGAGGAGGCTGATTGGGCAGTAATTGGCAGCTTAGACTTGTTTTTTTGTGGATTGGACATACCTGGGCAATCGGCCACATTGTTGAGTAGGTGCCAGTGTCATAGCTGCCCTGGAACATCTTGACTAATAGATCAGCACTGGGATAGTGTCAGGGCCAAATCATGGCCACGTCCAGTGCACTCAGCCTCTCTCTAATGATAACACCCCAGGGGTGGTTTGATACAACTGTGGGGCTTGCTAGACCACTTCAGAGTCAACCACATTGGGTGTGGGGACTGAGTCACATGTAGGCCCAGACCGGCTAAGGACGGTAGGTTTCCTTCCCCAAAGGGCATTAATGAACCAGTTGGGTTTTTACGACAATCTGACAGCTTCATGGTCACTTTTACTGAGACCGGCTTTTTATTTCCAGATATTTTTAAGCTGACTTCAAATTCTCAGACTGTTATGGTGGGATTGGAACTCATGTTCTCAGGATTACTAGTCCAGTAACAGAACCACCACATCACCACAGCCCAACAATATTACCCCCTTCTCGCCTGTTCTTCTTCTACTTTGAACTCCCCTTTTGATTCAATAGGATCTCACGATCTTTAACCCTACCAGGCACAGGCCACTGAAGCCAGTTATTGCTCCTCAGTTGAGGACAGATGTCGGGCTCAGACGCGATGCCCCCCATGGTCAAATAGTCAACACCATGGACTGGCACTAGAACAATGGCCAAAGTAACTGGAGAGATCACCAAACTCAGCACATACTGGGGGACAGTCCTGGTCTGTATGGTACCAAAATAGGCAGTGAATTAATCCTCTGAACCATTGGTAGGGAGCATTCAGAAAGCATTCAGAGCAAAACAAGGCTGCTTTGGCCAGACTGTAATCACATCTGAAGAGAGATCCAGCTTTTAAAAACCAATAAATTCTCCAACAGCTGTTCTAAGTTAGCACTGGCCATGTAGAAGGTTGCAGACTTTGTCTGATACATCTCTTTTGGAACAATATCTCTGTCTCCTTCCCAAAAAGAAAAGAAAGACTTGCATTTCTATAGCACCTTTCACAACCTCAGGATGTCCCAAAGCGCTTTACAGCCAATGAAGTACGTTTTTTGAAGTGTAATCACTGTTGTAATGTAGGAAACGGGGCAGCCAATTTGCGCACAGCAAGATCCCACAAACAGCAACGTCATAATGACAGATAAGCTGTTTTAGTGATGTTGGTTGAGGGATAAATATTGGCCCCAGGACACCAGGGGGGAACTCCCCTACTCTTCTTCCAATAGTGCCATGGGATTTTTTATGTCGACCTGAGAGGGCAAATGGGGCCTCAGTTTAACTTCTCATCCAAAAGACGGCACCTCCTCCGTACTGCACTGGCAGCATCAGCCTGGATTATGGGCTCTAGTCTTCTGGACTGAGACTTGAACCCATGACCTTCATAACTCAGAAGACAAGAGTGATACCCACTGAGCCACAGCTGGATATTGTAGTTCTTCTGTCACGCCCGTCTATATAAAACATCTGGCACCAACAAAACAAACCGCGCAGCCTCAGATGGATTGAATTTCATTGTAGATCTGCGCTACGCTACAATAAATCAGACGGAGCGGGAAGAGGCAAAAACCAGGTCACTTCTTCTCAAGCTTCCCTTCATTGTATTTCATCAATCCGGCCTCACTCAAAGCCCAGGAGCTAAGACTGAAAAGACCCCAAATCCAGGTTTCAATTGTTCAATTGCCAATTGCCTCGGGGAAATTTCAGTCTCCCTGGGCTCAATGGTTTTCTTTGCCTTCAACAGCAAAAATTTGCATTTATATAGCGCCTTTAACGTAGTAAAACGTCCCAAAGCGCTTCACAGGAGCGATTATCAGACAAAATTTGACACCGAGCCACATGAGGAGATATTAGGACAGGTGACCAAAAGCTTGGTCAAAGAGGTAGGTTTTAAGGAGCGTCTTAAAGGAGGAGAGGTAGAGAGGTTTAGGGAGGGAATTCCAGAGCTTAGAGCCCAGGCAGCTGAAGGCACGGCCGCCAATGGTGGAGTGATTAAAATCAGGGATGCCCAAGAGGCCAGAATTGGAGGAGTGCAGAGATCTCGGAGGGTTGTAGGGCTAGAGGAGGTTACAGAGATAGGGAGGGGTGTTGGGCTGGAGGAGGTTACAGAGATCGGGAGGGGTGTAGGGCTAGAGGAGGTTACAGAGATAGGGAGGGGTGTAGGGCTGGAGGAGGTTACAGAGATAGGGAGGGGTGTTGGGCTGGAGGAGGTTACAGAGATCGGGAGGGGTGTAGGGCTGGAGGGGGTTACAGAGATCGGGAGGGGTGTAGGGCTAGAGGAGGTTACAGAGATAGGGAGGGGTGTTGGGCTGGAGGAGGTTACAGAGATCGGGAGGGGTGTAGGGCTGGAGGGGGTTACAGAGATAGGGAGGGGTGTAGGGCTGGAGGAGGTTACAGAGATAGGGAGGGGTGTCGGGCTAGAGGAGGTTACAGAGATAGGGAGGGGTGTCGGGCTGGAGGAGGTTACAGAGATCGGGAGTGGGCGAGGCCATGGAGGGATTTGAAAACAAAGGATGAGAATTTTAAATTTGAGGTGTAGCTGGACCGGGAGCCAATGTAGGTTCAGCGAGAAAACACTGAATTATAAGGGGCACTTCCACCATCCCAGCGGGGAGTGGCACCCAAAGGAGACGCGTTTTGGGGAATTGTGACTGTGCACACTATCGTTCATCGTCCAATCTGCACACTCGTAATTTCCACAATGCACTCCCTGGAAATGGCGAATCACCGAATCACCACCAGAATGGATTGTTTATCACAGAACCACAGAGGGGTTCCAGCACAGAAAGAAAGAACAAACTTGCACTTCTGTAGCTCCTTTCACAACCTCAGGACGTCCCAAAGTGCTTCACAGCCAATGAAGGAGACTATTCAGCCCATTGTGACTGTGCCGATGTTTTACCAAACCCATCCAAAGCTGATCCCACTGCCTCATGTTCTCCCCATGGTCCTGTATCTCCCTCTGCTTCAAGTATTTACCCGATTTTCCCTTAAAAGATGCACCAGTCTCTGCTTCTACCACTCCCCGTGGCAAAGCATTCCCTGCTCCAACTCTGATTCCGTGCTCTGTGCATATACATTCCTCCTAATCTCTTTACTCACTTTCTCAGTGACAATGGCCCCTCGTCACTGACTCCCCAAGCAAAGGAAATAGTCATTTCCTATTCACTCTATCAAAACCCTTTGTCATTTAAAATCTCCTCTTAGCCTTCTCTGTTCCAGTGGAAATATTCCCAGGATCTTAAGACTCTCCTCATGAGTATAGTTTCCCACCCCTGAGATACTTCATTACAGTCCTGCTTTTTGCATTGATGTGTGTTACTCATGGTCTCATCATTCACTGTTTGAATCGGTGATCTGGCTCAGGACCGTGCCAAGTAAATGAAGTGTGAGTGAACCTCCAGGAGACAGTCTTACATCGCCTGGACTGTACAGCAGTAGAACAGGCCAAGTTTCAAACATTCTGAGACCTACTGCACCCTCTGGGAATGTATTTAATTCATTTTAATAATAATTTTAATTAATGACTCTAAGATCATTGGCAGCAGAACCAGAGTGGGGGGGAGAGGAGGAGAAATGTTTTTTTTACGCAGCGAGTTGTTCTGATCTGGAATGCGCTGCCTGAAAGGGCGGTGGAAGCAGATTCAATAATAACTTTCAAAAGGGAATTGGATAAATACTTGAAGGGGAGAAAATTGCAGGGCTATGGGGAAAGAGCAGGGGGAGTGGGACTAATTGGACAGCTCTTTCAAAGAGCCGGCACAGGCATGATGGGCCAAATGGCCTCCTTCTGTGTTGTAAGATACCATTAATTCTATGATTCACCTCGCCCACTTCTGTTTTATGATGGTAGCAAAAAAGATTCATGTAGTGGCCTATCACACCTCTCAGACGCATTCCAAAACGCTTCACCCACAATAATTACTTTTGAAGTGCAGTGACTGTTATGTGGGCGAATGCAGCAGTTATTCTGTGCATGGCAAGATTCCACAAACAACAATGAGATGAGTGACCAGTTAATCTGTTTTGGTTGAGGGAGGACTGTCGGCCGGGACAGCGGGACATCTCCCTACTCTTCTTCAAATTGTGACATGGGATCCTTAAGTTGAATCACCGGAAGAGGAGCTCAGACCTCAGATGAAAGATTCATTTTAAGGACAGCATCTCTGACAATGCAGCACTCCCTCAGTACTGTACTGGGGTAGGGTAATGTAATGGTTATGACAGTGGACTAATAATCCCGACATTTGCTCTATTAATCCAGTGAATGCGAGTTCAAGTCCCACCGTGGTGGTTTGAGAAATTGACTTTAGTTTTGAAATAAAAAGCTGGTCATCAGTAAAAGTGACCGTGAAGCTGTCGGATTGTCGTAAAAACCCAACTGGTTCAATAATGTCCTTTAGGGAAGGAAACCTGCCGTCCTTACCCGGTGTGGGCCTATATCAGTCAGTATCAGCTGTGGCTCAGTGGGTAACACCCTCACCCTGAGTCAGAAGGTTGTTGGTTCAAGTCCCACTCCAGAGACTTGAGCCCATAATACCAGGCGGACACTGCCAGTACTGAGGGAGTGCTGCACTGTCGGAGGTGCTGTTTTTCGGTTGAGTTTTAAACTGAGGCCCTGTTTGCTCTCTCAGGTGGACATAAAAGGTCCCACTGCTTGAACCCATGACCTTCTGACTTAGACAATGAGAGCTACAACTGTGCCAGGTTGACAATCTCACTTCAAAATCTGCAAATGTGATGGGGAACTTCTAAGGAGGTGTGTTGTTGGGACAATGAAGAAGGAGAGAGCAGGATTGCTCCAGCAATGAGCCTGGACAACACGATGGTCTGAATGACCTCCTTCTGCACTGGAAACTTCCATGGTCCTGTACCGTTTAGCCATTTTTTCATTGAGAAGTCCAGGGGAAAGGTCAAAGTCCATAGGCTGAAAAGAGTAGGAGAGAAAATGAGGGTGATCAAGAAACAGTGATTAATTGGCCAACCTCCAAACTTCCAACCGCCAAAAACTTCAGCTCATCCAAAACTCTGCTGCCCGTATCCTAACTCCCACCAAGTCCTGTTCATCCATCACCCCCTGTGCTCGCTGACCTACATTGGCTCCCGGTCCGACAAGGCCTCAAATTTAAAATTCTCATCCTTCTGTTTGAATCCCTCCATTGCCTCGCCCCTCCCTATCTCTGTAACCTCCTCTAGCCCTACAACCCTCCGAGATCTCTGCGTGCCTCCAATTCTGGCTTATGAATACCAGATTTTCACCGTCCACCATTGGCGGCCGTGCCTTCAGCTGCCTGGGCCCTAAGCTCTGGAATTCCCTCCCTAAACCTCTCCGCCTCGCTACCTCTCTCTCCTCCTTTAAGACCCTCGATAAAACCTCCCTCCTTGTCCAAGCTTTTGGTCACCTGTCCTAATATCTCTTCATGTAGCAAACTTTTGTTTGATAATCGCTCCTGTGAAATGCTTTGGGACATTTTGCTACATTAAAGGTGCTGTATAAATCCAAGTTGTTGTTGTTAAGCCCAACTTGGGTTTTAAAGGCTTCCAAATTGTAGGAGGACTGAGGGAGAGAAGGAATCCCACAGATCTGAGGTCCTGGGAATGGGTTAGAGTAGGAGGTTGTGCTACAGTTGAACTAAATATGCTGGATGCCAAGATTAGGGCCAGGAAAAGCCATTTTCCATTCCCAACACTGACACCCCTCATCTCGAGATGGGAAAAAAAGAGTATTTGTGTTGGGGAAAGTTGGTAACTAAGCAACCAGGCAGCGAAGCCCATCAATGTTTCTGTAAGAAAATACCTCAAGCCCAAACTATCGAAGTGAAGGTTAAATCTTCTGGTGGCGACAGTTGCTCTGTTGTTGCTTCTTTTCAGGAAGTTACAGATTTACAGTTTGCTCAACAGAGAGGGTGAAGAGTTGATTGGAGCTAAAGGTCGGTGAGGACTCAGGAGAATCTGATAGTGATCATTGGACAATCGGCAAAGCCCCTTCTCGCCCCCTGCCCCGAGATGTGCCGACCTGGTTGGTTTTGTCTCCAGGAGTTGGAGAAACGGTGGAAGGAGGGTCGAAAATCGACTGACTCTAAAGAGCAGAGTGCAGCGAAGGCATCGACAGAAAGTGCAAGTCATGGGGGGAGAAAGAAATCACTAGGGCATCAACACTGGCTAAAAATGCCCCCACCTCCACCCACGAATCCAATTCAGATTTAACACGCACTTAAACACTCGTTTCTCTTACCACTGGGAATCTCTCTGCACCGACTGAGCACTGCAGGCTGTTGAGAAACCATAGGACGCGGTAGGGTTTTTGATGAATGCGTTGCTGCAGGACTCTAGCAGCCAGCAGTCTCCCCCCCTGGAGATATCACGAGCCTGTGCTCAGATTGCCGGCCCAGTCACTGCTCACGAACTTAGCTGCTCTGCTAACAATCAGCGGCTGAATCCCACAGAACAGAGAACAGCGATCTCCTCTCAAATAACCTCTCCTCCCCATGGAAGGATATTTAGAGGTGAAGAGACGGGTGGGGGGTTAGAACCAGAATCCAGACCCCAACCCCCACCCTCCATGTTTTCTTTTTAAACTTTTTTTCTCTCAAGATGCTCACAGTTGCTGGGTGCAGTTCCACTAGCATCTCCAACTATTCGACTATGGGAAGGCATCGTAACCGAGCCCGATCTGATACCCACCCGATATCCACACACCCATGTATGTTCCGGCAGGGATAGCAACAAGGAGCAGGGCCAAATTGCAGTCGTCCGAAGGCTCAGATCACTGCCTCAGTCAGACCACAGCTTCCTTCTTAGACTGAAAATTGTTGATCAAGTTATGCACCTTCATATTTTTATAGCCTTCCCTTCTGCAGTGGCCAAGAAAGAAAGAAAGAATGTGGATTTCTATTGTGCCTTTCACCACCTCAGGATGTCCCAAAGCGCTTTACAGCCAATGAAGTACTTTTGAAGTGTAGTCACGACCGAGGCCTCATCTGCCCCTCTCAGGTGGATGTAAAAAATCCCACGGCCACTAATGGAAGAAGAGCAGGGGAGTTCTCCCCCGGGGTCCCGGACCAATAATTATCCCTCAACCAACATCACTAAAAAGCAGATTATCTGGTCATTTATCACATTGCTGTTTGTGAGATCTTGCTGTGCGCAAATTGGAGGCCGCGTTTCCTACATTATAACAGTGACTACACTTCAAAAGTACTTCATTGGCTGTAAATCACTTTAGGATGTCCTGAGGTCGTGAAAGGTGCTATTTGTGAGAGGAAAATCATGTCTCACGAATTTGATTGAGTTTTTTGAAGGGGTAACCAAGAAGATAGATGAGGGCTGTGCAGTAGACGTGGTCTACATGGACTTTAGCAAAGCCTTTGACAAGGTACCGCATGGTAGGTTGTTACATAAGGTTAAATCTCACGGGATCCAAGGTGAGGTAGTCAATTGGATACAAAATTGGATTGACGACAGAAGACAGAGGGTGGTTGTAGAGGGTTGTTTTTCAAACTGGAGGCCTGTGACCAACGGTGTGCCTCAGGGATCGGTGCTGGGTCTGCTGTTATTTGTTATTTATATTAATGATTTGGATGAGAATTTAGGAGGCATGGTTAGTAAGTTTGCAGATGACACCAAGATTGGTGGCATTGTGGACAGTGAAGAAGGTTATCTAGGATTGCAACGGGATCTTGATAAATTGGGCCAGTGGGCCGATGAATGGCAGATGGAGTTTAATTTAGATAAATGTGAGGTGATGCATTTTGGTAGATCGAATCGGGCCAGGACCTACTCCGTTAATGGTAGGGCGTTAGGGAGAGTTATAGAACAAAGAGATCTAGGAGTACAGATTCATAGCTCCTTGAAAGTGGAGTCACAGGTGGATAGGGTGGTGAAGAAGGCATTCAGCATGCTTGGTTTCATTGGTCAGAACATTGAATACAGGAGTTGGGATGTCTTGTTGAAGTTGTACAAGACATTAGTAAGGCCACACTTGGAATACTGTGTACAGTTCTGGTCACCCTATTATAGAAAGGATATTATTAAACTAGAAAGAGTGCAGAAAAGATTTACTAGGATGCTACCGGGACTTGATGGTTTGACTTATAGGGAGAGGTTAGATAGACTCGGGCTTTTTTCCCTGGAGAGTAGGAGGTTAAGGGGTGATCTTATAGAAGTCTATAAAATAATGAGGGGCATAGATAAGGTAGATAGTCAAAATCCTTTCCCAAAGGTAGGGGAGTCTATAATGAGGGGACATAGATTTAAGGTGAGAGGGGAGAGATAAAAAAGGGTCCAGAGGGGCAGTTTTTTTTCACTCAAAGGGTGGTGAGTGTCTGGAACGAGCTGCCAGAGGCAGTAGTAGAGGCAGGTACAATTTTGTCTTTTAAAAAGCATTTGGACAGTTACATGGGTAAGATGGGTATAGAGGGATATGGGCCAAGTGCAGGCAATTGGGACTAGCTTAGTGGTATAAACTGGGCGACATGGACATGTTGGGCCGAAGGGCCTGTTTCCATGTTGTAAACGTCTATGATTCTATGATTCTATATAAATGCAAGTTCTTTCATTCTTGATGGGTGGACGCTGGTCTCTCCTTTTTGTTTCCGGAATGTGATGGTTAACAAGTCCTGACTGAATCTGTCTGCATTGGGAAGGAAAGGAGTGTATCCCATAATGACTATACAATTAAATAGTTCGATGTCAAAACCCTCAGCTAGTCCATTCTTGTTCAGTAAATGCTTTCTTTCTGTTGCCCCAAAACCACAGCCTGTTACAGGAGTCCTTCAACTTGCTCTCGTCCTGTGTTGAAATTGAGACTTACTGCAGTGCCTCCCACTCTAACTCATTCTTCCTCGTGACCTCAAAAGCTTAACCTCAGTCTCCTCTTTCTTTTACAATTCATAGACTTTCAAAACCCGAGCTTGGAGTCAGCTAACCATGACTTTGGAAAGGGTGTGGAGGAGGGCCATTAGACTAATTCTCAGCACAAAGCATCTTAGTTATCAAGGTAAGCAAAAAGAGCTGGGACTCTATGGCTTTACATCGAGTTACATCAAAACTACAGCACAGGAACAGGCCATTCGGCCCAACTGGTCTATGCCGACATTTATGCTCCACACGAGCCTCCTCCCTCCCGACTTCATCTCATCCTATCAGCATATCCTTCTATTCCTTTCTCCCTCGTGTTTATCCAGCTTCCCCTTAAATCCACCTCTGCTATTCACCTCAACTACTCCTTGTGGGAGCAAGTTCCACATTCTCACCACTCTCTGGGTAAAGAAGTTTCTCCTGAATTCCCTATTGGATTTATTAGCGACTATCTTATATTTATGATCTCTAGTTCTGGTCTCTCCCACAAGTGGAAACATTTTCCCTACGTCCACCCTATCAAACCCTTCCATAATCTAAAGACCTCTATCAGGTCACCCCTCAGCTTCTCTTTTCTAGAGAAAAGAGTTCAGCCTTTCCTGATAGGAAGTGTAGACTACGGGGTGATCTGATCGAGGGTTATAAGATGATGAAAGGATTAGATTGTGTTCCACTTGACAGTTTGTTCCAATTAAACAGGTTCGGGAGGACCAGGGTCACAATTTTCAGTTTTACGAGGCCAGATCGAGGTTAGATGTCGGGAGGTGGTTTTTTTCCCCGGGGAATAGTGGGCCTCTGGAACAGGCTGCCGGCTCGTGCGGTGGACACCGATTCGCTGAATTCCTTCGAGCGAGAGCTGGACCTGTTTCTGGCTGGGGCGGAGATCACCTGGTACAAGATGTGGGTAATGTAAAACATAGAATTATCAGGGCCAGTGTGATCTCCTGGACTAGTTTTAGAAAATAGGAGCGGGAGTAGGCCAATCGGCCCTTCGAGCCTGCTCCGCCATTCAATAGCATCGTGGCTAAAGGGGTCGGAGAGGAATTTCCCAGGTTTCTTCCCCCAAATTGGCCTGGGTTTTTACCTGTTTCTTTCGCCTCTCCCAGGAGATCACGTGGTTTTGGATGAGGTGGGGAGTGTGTACATTGTGATACACAAAATATCACAATTGTGCGGGACAAGCTGGATGGACCAGAGGGTTTTTTTCTGTCCGTCATTGTTCGAATGCTCGCAGCTTCTGGACTTACTTCATCTTCTCTCCTTACTCTTTCCAATCTCAGAGTTGGACCTTTGTCCTTCACCAGTTTCTGACCCAGTGCTGCACTGGGTTCATTTCGCCCTCCCCACATTTTTCACAAGATTCACTGACCCGAACCATTGGTTCTAAGTTGCTGGGTTTGGATTTCATAGTGTATCAAAAAAACCATGAGGGTAAAAACGAAAAAAGAAAGAACTTGCATTTATATAGCGCCTTTCACAATCTCAGGACGTCCCAAAGCGCTTTACAGCCAATGAAGTATTTTTGAATTGTCGTCTCTGTTGTAATGTAGGCAATGTGGCAGCCAATTTGTGCACAGCAAGATCCCACCAACAACAATGAGATAATGACCAGATAATCTGATTTTTGAGATGTTGGTTGAGGGATAAATATCGGCCCCTGGACACCGGGGAGAACTCCCCCCTGCTCTTCTTCAAATAGTGGCCGTGGGATCTTGAGGGCAGACGGGGCCTCGGTTTAACATCTCATCTGAAAGACGGCACCTCCAACAGTGCAGCACTCCCTCAGTACTGGCACTAGGGGTGTCAGCCTGGATTATGTGCTCAAATCTCTGGAGTGGGACTTGAAGCCACAACCTTCTGACTCACAAATACTTATCCCTCAATCAGCATCACAAAAAACAGATTAACTGGTGATTATCTCATTGCTGTTTGTGGGATTTTGCTGTACGCAAATTGGCTGCCGTGTTTCCTACATTACAACAGTGACTACACTTCAAAAATACTTTAGTGTCTGTAAAACACTTTGGGGCGTCCTGAGGTGGTGAAGGGGGCAATATAAAGGCAAGTTCTTTCTTTCAGTCAGTTATAGTCCCTGAATACAATCATCACAACTCCCTGCTATGTGTCTCCATCTTTCCTGCAAAACCGTTCCCATAACTTTCAAGGGATTTGGAATTCTTCCGATTGCGTTGCTCAATAAACATTTACTTGGGGATTTAGAACCCTCCCCTGCACACTGCAGACTATTGTAAAGTTGTTCTCCTGCTGCAGGAACAGAGCTGTCTTCAGAGAACGGGATTGTCGCTGACTCACTTGTACAATATCTGCTGGCCAGCTGCAGTGTCCCATCAATCTTATGTACACAGGGATTTTCAAGGTCACATGCGCTCTCCAGCTCAGATGGCTGTGCGTATAGATGAGCATTTGAAATTGAAGGTCCATGGCAGCCCCGCCCACCTGAACCATGAGCTGCCTATAAAGCAGCCCGAGTAACGCCCGCAGCTCACTTGCTTAACGCTAATGAGGCCCGGACACCATTTTGAATAGGGCAGAGGGCACTGTCGGAGGGTCAGTACTGAGGGAACGCTGCAGTGTTGGAGGGTCAGTACTGAGGGAACGCTGCAGTGTTGGAGGGTCAGTACTGAGGGAGCGCTGCAGTGTCGGAGGGGCAGTACTGAAGGAGTGCTGCACTGTCGGAGGGACGTCTTTCGGATGAGACGTCAATCTGAGGTCCCGTCTGCCCCTCTCGGGAGCCGTTCTTAAGGTAAATGTTAAACTGAGGCCTGGCTCAGTTGGATGTTGAAGCCTTTTGGGGAGTTTGGCTGGGGAGTTGGACAACCTGCGGGCAGGAAATTATGAGGAAAGTTAAGGGCAGCAATGTGTTGGGTGGTGAGCACAAGACAGATTGGGGGACAGGTTGTGACAGGAAGAGAGGCTGGTGATTGATGAAGGAGAGAATGGGATGAGGGAAAAGATTTGGAGGAAGGCAAAATTAATATGGCAGGAATTTCCTTGGGATTTCTACTGCTATAACTTCAGCGGAAGCCCCGTAAATGGGACTTCCTCTGAAGTTACGCAGTTAGAGGGGTCACCATTGACCAGAAACTCAACTGGACCAGCTACATAAAGGCCATGGTTACTAGAGCAGATCAGAGGCTGGATATCCTGGAGTGAGTGACTCACCTCCTGACTCCCCAAAGCTTCTCCACCATCTACAAAGCACAAATCAGGAGTGTGATGGAATGCTCTCCACTTGCCTGGATGAGTGCAGCTCCAACAACACTCAAGAAGCTCGACACCATCCAGGACAAAGCAGCCTGATCCATTGGCACCCCATCCACCACTTTAAACACCCACTCCCTCCACTACTGGCGAACCGTGGCAGCAGTGTGTTCTATCCGCACGATGCACTGCAGCAACTCGCCAAGGCTTCCTCGACAGCACTTCCCAAAACCTATGACCTCCACCACCTAGAAGGACAAGGGCAGCAGGTGCATGGGAACAACACCACCTGCACGTTCCCCTCCAAGTCACACACCATCCTGATTTGGAAATATATCGCCGTTCCTTCATCGTCGCTGGGTCAAAATCCTGGAACTCCCTTCCTAACAGCACTGTGGGAGAACCGTCACCACACGGACTGCAGCGGTTCAAGAAGGCGGCTCACCACCACCTTCTCAAGGGGCAACCAGGGGATGGGCAATAAAGGCTGGCCTTGCCAGCGACGCCCACATCCCGAGAATGAACTTTTAAAAAGTCCCAAAGAAAACGTCGCCGATAATAAGCCCCAGAGAGAGGAGCCCTTGGAGGGTTTGGAAAAATGTGTGTCAAAGCTCAGGGTCTGGTTACAGATGGGGTGCTACTGGATGGGGAATTTCTTAAACAATTTCCCTGGCACTGACTGGGGAAACCAGCTGAGTGCTTTAAGTAACAGAAGTTTCCTCATTCCTGGGAAAAACCTTCCAACAAATCCAGCCCTGTCCCAGCTGCTACCCACTCTCCCAGCTCGTCCCGGCTGCGAGCATCTTGGCTGAAATGGGGTGGATGTGCTGTGGTCGTATGGCATGGGGGGGTGGTCCCAAAGTTCCTTGGGGTATTGTAACGAGGGAGAGGGTGGTGGACTTTGGCAGTATTGAGGGAGTGGTCCTGGGGCTTCGCAGCACCAGGGGAAGTGGTCCCAAAATATGGCCCAAGTAGATCCTTGGGGGTTCCAAGGTTTAGTAATGAGGGAGAGGGTGGTGGGCCCTAAGCTCTGGAATTCCCTCCCTAAACCTCTCTACCTCTCACTCCTCTTTTTAAGATGCTCCTTAAAACCTTTGACCAAGTGCAGGCAATTGGGACTAGCTTAGTGGTATAAACTGGGCGACATGGACATGTTGGGCCGAAGGGCCTGTTTCCGTGTTGTAAACTTCTATGATTCTATGATTCTAAACTTTTGGTCGCCTGTCCTAATATCTCCTGATGTGGCTCGGTGTCAAATTTTGTCTTATTTACGCTCCTGTGAAGATCCTTGGGACGTTTTAATACGTTAAAGGCGTAATATGAAGGCAAGTTGTTGTTGTTCAGTCAAAGATCAGAATGAAGTTGCCAGAACAGCTTTTAGTGCAGGGACAGTTTACAGCCACCTGAACACAACCCTGCACAGTGTAACATGGACAGCGTTTATTGGCTGGGGGAGGCTATTGAAGGTTGGAGATTTGTAAACTGAGATCTGCTCTCTTTATAAACATCGACCCCATGACCAAGTTTTCCAGCTTTCCAGGAATATCACGTCATGGAACATAGAGAATGAACAAAAGGAAATCGGATCTCTTTGGGCTTCAATGAATGGACTTCACACGTGGAGGGAGGAGTTAGATCCCAATGAATGATTCCAGCTCTTCCACCGGCCATGGCTCAGCGGGCAGCTCTCTCACCCCTGACTTAGAAGGTTGTGAGTTCTAAGCCCCGCTCCAGAGACTTGAGCACAAAATCCAGGCTGACGCTCCCAGTGCCAGCTGTCAGAGATGCTGTCTTTTGACTGAGACATTAAACTGAGGCCCTGTCTGCCTCCTCAGGTGGATATAAAAGACCCCACCGCTGCTATTTTGATGAAGAGTAGGGGAGTTCTCCAGGACTCAAAACGCAACTGAGATAAAATCTTCTCAAGCTGTTTTGTTTTTATTCACCTCTTTCCCCGCCCTGTACTCGTTCTCCCTGGATGGAAATGAAGGCCTGAAGCCTCTTCTTGCAATGTCCCAAACTTTCAGGAGGCAAGGGCTCTGTGCAGGTGAGGAGATCCCAGGTTCGATGCCCTGGTATGCGCTAAGTTACCTGAACTCAGGGGGAAAGTAGGTGAAAAGAAAAACAGTCGGAGAAGATTTTAGGCCATTTATCTCCGACGCCTTTTGAGATCGTTAACCAATTGGCCTCGAAGGTACCTGACTGAAACAATAAGGAGACGGGCTGGCTTAATGAGCTCGCCTAAGAAGTACTGAGCTGCCCATCAAAACTATTGTCCACAACAGTCTGGGACACTGGATGAACCATCATCACATCCAATACTTTCAATAACACTCACATAAGAGCTTGGAAGGTGTTTTATTTTAGCATTGGGGTGTGCTTGGGCTGGTTTAATTGGCATTTAAATGGGCCAATCCCTGGGCTGGGAAAGGGTCACAGGTTAAGTCATGACCTTTCTGCCTAGTTAAGGAACAAAGGAAAATAAAGACTGGGGACAGGGTGCGAGTGTTGGTGAGGGCCGTTCAGGGGTGATGTCAGGAAGCACTTCTTCACACAAAGGGGAGTGGAAATCTGGAACTCTCTCCCCCAAAAGACTGCTGGGGCTGGGGGTCAATTGAAAATTTCAAAACTGAGATTGATCGATTTTTGTTGGGTAAGGGGATTAAGGGTCACAGAACCAAGACGGGTAAATGGAGTTAAGATACAGATCAGCCATGATCGAATTGAATGGCAGAACAGGCTTGAAGGGCTGAATGGCCTCCTGTTCCTGTGCTCCAGCCCTAAGGAAAGACAGCTCTCTCCTCATGTACAGGGCTCGAGAATGCTAGTCAAAAAAGTTGTATTTATCCTGCTACTAACGAGTGTGGTATGATTTGTTATTTTCTGATCCTATAAATCAGCTGGTTGATTTGTGGTGTTGTCCCACTCAAGCAATAATCGATCCACCTATTGGAAGATGGGCACATGCTAGCACGTGCAAAATTGTACAGTGCAATTCACATAACAAGGCATTTCATTGTTACGACCCCAGGGTTCTGCTATGGCGTGACAAGATATTGGGTAGTGAGGGCAAACTCCTGACAATAAGGGTCGCAGAGTCCGCTTATGGTAGTGCCTGGTAATGCTGAATCCAAGAGAGTTTGGACCCAAAATTTTAACAATCTCATTTGCTGCTTTGTGGGATCCTGCTGTGCATAAATTGACTGCTTTTGCCGACATAAAAAACAGTGACTGTATTTCGAAAGCAGAAAGGTGTGAAAAACATTTAAATAAATAAAGCAGCTTGAGATGATCGTACGGGAGACCTAAGGTGAATGTTATGTAGGCAGGCTCCCCCCCGCATGGAGCCTCCCCCATCAGGAGCTGCAACTCATAAACTCTCTCCTGATGAAGGGTTGACTCTTGACACATTGGGGGGAATTTTAACCCTCATGACAGGCGGGAGAGGGGAGGGGGGAGGGGATAATACTTCAATAATCTGAAACCCGACCCCAACCGCCTCGAACGTGACCTCAACCACCTCGAACGTGACCTCAACCGCCTCGAACGTGACCCCAACCGCCTCGAACGTGACCTCAATCGCCTCGAACGTGACCTCAACCACCTCGAACGTGACCCCAACCGCCTCGAACGTGACCTCAATCGCCTCGAACGTGACCCCAACCGCCTCGAACGTGACCTCAATCGCCTCGAACGTGACCTCAATCGCCTCGAACGTGACCCCAACCGCCTCGAACGTGACCCCAACTGCCTCGAACGTGACCCCAACTGCCTCGAACGTGGCCACTTCTGGATTTAACGGAGGCAGGTTGGGGAATGGGCGACGAACCTGCTCTCCGGAGGCGGGACGGTAATTTAAATATGTTAATGAGGCTGTGTGCCTCAGATTTGAGCAGAATGTCTGCGGGCCGGGATTCCCAGGACTCGGGAATCCCGGCATCTAAAGGGAGGCGAGAACGGCAGGATCCAGCAGGTAAGTGCTGTTTACCCCACCCCCCACAAGCAAACGCGCCGCGATCGGCCAACGCCCCCACCACGATCTCTCCCCCCCCGCCATCTCCCCCCCACGATCTCTCCCTCCCCGCGATCCCTCCCTCCCCCCTCCCCACAATCAATCCCTCCCCGCGATCCCTCCCTCCCCGCGGTCTCTCCCTCCCCGCGGTCTCTCCCTCCCCGCGATCTCTCCCTCCTACAATCACTCCCTCCCCGCGGTCTCTCCCTCCCCGCGGTCTCTCCCTCCCGCGGTCTCTCCCTCCCGCGATCTCTCCCTCCCGCGATCTCTCCCTCTCCACAATCACTCCCTCACCGCGATCTGTCCCTCCCCCCCTCCCCACAATCACTCCCCCCCCGCCATCTCACCCCCACGATCTCTCCCTCCCCTCGATCTCTCCCTCCCCCCCTCCCCACAATCAATCCCTCCCCGCGATCTCTCCCTCCTACAATCACTCCCTCCCCACGGTCTCTCCCTCGCCGCGATCTCTCCCTCCTACAATCATTCCCTCCCCACAATCTCTCCCTCCCTCCTCTCCGCTCCCCGGCTGCAGCCTTCTACACCAGGCCTTCCCGCCCGACACCCACCCTGTCTCTCAATCTGCCCGGCTGCCGACCGGGAAACGGAGAAAAAAAATTCAAATGAGGTCCTGCCGTTAAATTTCGGGGCCATTAACTCCTCTATTCTCCCCACCGACACCTTTCCAGCATTTGCTGTTTTGTTTTTGCTTTTTGCTCCGAAATAAAGCTCTGATTTCATTCAACAACTACTGGCATTTATACAGCGCCTTTAACGTAGTAAAACGTCCCAAGGTGCTTCACAAGAGCGATTATCAGACAAAATTTGACACTGAGCCGCATATGGAGATATTAGGACAGGTGACCAAGAGCTTGGTCAAAGAGGTAGGTTTTAAGGAGCGTCTTAAAGGAGGAGAGAGAGGCGGAGAGGTTTAGGGAGGGAATTCCAGAGCTTAGGGCCCAGGCCGGCCGCCAATGGTGGAGCGATTAAAATCGGGGATGCGCAAGAGGCCAGAATTGGAGGAGCGCAGAGATCTCGGAGGGTTGTAGGGCTGGAGGAGGTTGCAGAGATAGGGAGGGGGCGAGGCCATGGAGGGATTTTAAAACAGGGATGAGAATTTTAAAATCGAGGCCTTGCTGGACTGGGAGCCAATGTAGGTCAGCGGAATATTGAGGAAAAATGGGGAATTGGAACATATCATTAATCTAGCGGACAGTGACCGCGAGGAGTTAATCAGACTCTGGAACGCAGAAAGCAGATTTTTCCGGTATATATTGTTGGCTGCGGGACCTTAATGATGTCAAAAAGGCAAAATATCAGGTAGAACCTGTTTAATCTCCAACTAGTTCTCAGTAACAACGCGTTGCTGACTTGTCCTTTTGCACCTGAGTTTGTGATCACCCTGGGCTCTCAGTGTTAGGTTCTAAAGTCCTTTGTCTCTAAGTGGCCTCTTGGAATGTGTGGAGAATGACAAGTGCAATCTACAGCGTCCATAACCAAACCCCCCCTCCCCCTGCCCACCCCCCAATCTCCAGTTTGAGAAGGGCAATATAAACCATTCCACAGGGTGACTGTCACAGGGGCCTTAAGACTCTGCGAGACCGAAATCCCAATGTTTCGGTGGGGAGCACACCTGGAGAATCTGGGAGTTAGGGAGGATGTGCAGGTTTTACGCTGTCTTTACATCACTCCCTAAATTCCGTTGGGAGCGAGGGGGGGTCTACACTAAGCCCGCCATCACAAAGGTGCGGCCTTGCAAACAATAGGGTTGGAGCAGGAACACATCGTCAGTCCTAAATTCCGTCATTTCCACTGATCCACTAAAATAAAGGGTAATTTAGAGCAGCCTTTGAGGCTGCTATTGGGAACTGAGAGAGGTGAATTGTTGTGTTTCATTGCACCACTGTGTCAAATTGAAGGCCATAATGTTACTTTGGGTTGGTCGCTGGCCAAAATTGTATTTGCTCTTTATTCCTGAGGCTCTGAGCTTCATTTGGTGATCTCCCTCCAGACTGATTCGTGTTTGGGAAATTTCCCTAAAATAAAGGTGGGAGAGGAGGCAACTAGATGGTTTTCCCAATGGGGATTCTCCTGTTCATCCAAATCGGATTCCCCTGTTCATCCCAATGGGTGGATATACCGCCAAACAGACGAGGCAACGGAACTACGCTGCCTACATGAAAACCAAGAGCAGGAAGCTTGAGAAACTCGGCATCACCACCAGCATCGACCAAGCTTCCCCTGGTACCACGGTTGCAACCACAGGGAAGTCTATCGTCAATTTGTCCGACCACACCCTTCAACCAGACGAAATCGAAGTTCTCAGCCGAGGGCTCAATTTCTGCCCCACCACCAAAATGGACCCCACTAGTCTCGCGGCGGACACAGAGGAATTCATCAGGAGAATGAGGCTCCGGGAATTCTACCACAAACCCCAAGATTTCAGCAGCGAACCCAATGAGACAATCGACGATCCGGAACAGCAGACAGAGGGATCCGCGGTACAGCAACCGAAGAGGAAAGAGTCAAACTGGACTCCTCCGGAGGGTCGCTGCCCTCAGCTGGACATGTATGCTCAAGCTGTCAGGAAATGCGTCAATGCCAGATTCATCAGCCGCACTCAGAAGACAGTCCAGAATGTCACCCGAGCACAACGCAACGCCATCAACGCTCTCAAGACCAACCGCAACATCGTCATCAAACCAGCAGACAAAGGAGGAGCCATAGTCATACAGAACAGAACGGACTATTGCAAAGAAGCATACCGACAACTGGACAACCAGGAACACTACAGACGGTTACCCGCAGATCCGACCAAAGAACACACCCACCAGCTCAACAAACTGATCAAGACCTTCGATCCAGACCTTCAAAGCATCCTACGCACTCTCATCCCACGTACTTCCCGCGTGGGAGACTTCTACTGCCTCCCAAAGATACACAAAGCCAACACACCCGGACGTCCTATCGTATCAGGCAACGGAACCCTGTGTGAGAACCTCTCTGGATACATCGAGGGCATCCTGAAACCCATCGTACAGGGAACCCCCAGCTCCTGTCGCGATACTACAGACTTCCTACAAAAACTCAGTACCCACGGACCAGTTGAACCAGGAACACTTCTCACCACGATGGACGTCTCGGCACTCTACACCAGTATCCCCCACGATGACGGCATCACTGCGACAGCATCAATACTCAACACCAACAACAGCCAATCTCCGGACGCCATCCTACAACTCATCCGCTTCATCCTGGATCACAATGTCTTCACCTTCGATAACCAGTTCTTTACCCAAACACACGGAACAGCCATGGGGACCAAATTCGCACCCCAATACGCCAACATTTTCATGCACAAGTTCGAGCACGACTTCTTCACTGCACAAGACCTCCAACCAACACTATACACCAGATACATCGACGACATTTTCTTTCTATGGACCCACGGCAAGGAATCACTAAAGAGACTACACGATAACATCAACAAGTTCCATCCCACCATTAAGCTCACCATGGACTACTCCTCAGAATCAGTTTCTTTCTTGGACACACGAATCTCCATCAAAGACGGGCACCTCAGCACCTCACTCTACCGCAAGCCCACGGACAACCTCACGATGCTCCACTTTTCCAGCTTCCACCCTAACCACGTCAAAGAGGCCATCCCCTATGGACAGGCCCTGCGAATACACAGGGTCTGCTCAGACGAGGAGGAACGCGATGGACACCTACAGACGCTGAAAGACGCCCTAGTAAGAACGGGATATGACGCTCGACTCATCGATCGACAGTTCCGACGGGCCACAGCAAAAAATCGCATCGACCTCCTCAGGAGACTAACACGGGACGCAACCAACAGAGTACCCTTTGTCGTCCAGTACTTCCCCGGAGCGGAGAAACTACGCCATGTTCTCCGCAGCCTTCAACATGTCATCAATGACGACGAACACCTCGCTATGGCCATCCCCACGCCTCCACTACTCGCCTTCAAACAGCCACCCAACCTCAAACAGACTATCGTTCGCAGCAAATTACCTAGCTTTCAAGAGAACAGCGTCCACGACACCACACAACCCTGCCACGGTAACCTCTGCAAGACATGCCAGATCATCGACACAGATACCACCATCACACGAGAGGACACCACCCACCAGGTGCATGGTTCATACTCCTGTGACTCGGCCAACGTTGTCTACCTCATACGTTGCAGGAAAGGATGCCCCAGAGCATGGTACATTGGCGAGACCATGCAGACGCTGCGACAACGGATGAACGGACACCGCGCAACAATCGCCAAACAGGAGGGTTCCCTCCCAGTCGGGGAACACTTCAGCAGTCATGGACATTCATCCACCGACCTTCGGGTAAGCGTACTCCAAGGCGGCCTTCGAGACACACGACAACGCAAAATCGTCGAGCAGAAATTGATAGCCAAGTTCCGCACCCATGAGGACGGCCTCAACCGGGATCTTGGGTTCATGTCACGCTACACGTAACCCCACCAGCGAACAAATGTTATCTGTTTTTAATATAACGGGTCAGTTGCTGTCTTTTCTATGTTTCTACCTCTCTATCTCTGTTTTTTTTTTGTTTGTTGTTTTTTTTTGGTGATTTGTATATTCTGAGACCTTGCAGGTAACACCTGTCTGTCTGCACACTGATTGCCTTGGCAACGGGCAGTTGAAAAAACTGTCTGTAATCACCAAGCATTGTTCTGTGAATTATAAATGCGATTTCATTTCGAGGATTTCATTTCCACATCGTTCACCTGAGGAAGGAGGTAGCCTCCGAAAGCTTGTGAATTTAAAATAAAATTGCTGGAATATAACTTGGTGTTGTAAAATTGTTTACAATTGTCATCCCAATGGGGATTCTCCTGTTCATCCCAATGGGGATTCCCCTGTTCATCCATATGGGTATTCTCCTGTTCATCCCAATGGGGATTCCCCTGTTCATCCATATGGGGATTCCCCTGTTTTTCTCAATGGGGATTCCCCTGTTTATCTCTATGGGGATTCCTCTGTTTATCTCAATGGAGATTCCCCTCTTTATTGTTTATTTGTTGGAGGAGAAAGAGGAAGAGCAGCAGGAAACCCAGGAGCCTGGCTCATAAGGCCACACCGCGGGACAACCAGTCCCTCCTGCAGGCACCAGGGAGGATGGTGCCAGAAGATGGTTCCTCAGTATCTCCATGGGGTTAGGTGTCAGGAAGCCTCTGTGGGACGTGTGCGGAAGTTCCTGAAGCTGCCACTTGCTCCAAGACGCTCTGCATTGTCGAGAAGCCCCCTCTGCTAGCCCCTCAAAAGGATGGCATCGGACTCTGCCAGCGTGCCCACCTCCTCCGGCACACTTTGGAGAGTCTTTGGGGGTTCTTCACGTGGTTCTGATACTCTGCAAGCATTGTCCTTTTGTGGCAGGACCCCTTGAGATCATCGTCTTAATGTTCATCTGCCAGTGTCCTAAACCTCTGCTCAGGTACATCCTCCTCCACCTCCAATACCTCATCCTCTGGCTTCATTGTGAGTTGTGAATCACCTTGTGTCAGTTCCTCTTCTAGACTATTTGTGTTGCCCTGAGTTCCCCTATCTGGGCTGGCGAATGCAAGTGAGGGGGTTCCTGACCGTTTCCAGTAGTTGAAGGGTTAAGAACAAGGGGGGCCATAGATACAAGAAGAAGAGATTTAGAACAGAGGGCAGGAGAAACCTCTTCACAGAGAGAGAGATGTGGGGCTGTGGGATTCACTTTCAGGGTTAGTGGTTGAGGCAGAAACTGTGTAAACTTGCAACCCCCCTCCCACACTCTCACCATTGGACGTCCAAATTGTCCACTTTCCTACACCAATCGTAAAGTGAACAGACTCTTCATCACGTGATTGGATGATTCTTCACTTTCATGTCAACAGCTTTTTTCCCACGTTTTTATAAGTAATAAACAAAAATGTTCAAAGAAAATTAAAAAAAACACATTTTTTTTAAGGCCCCGATGATTTTTCTCCCTGGGGTATTTTGCTCCCAGGAGACTCCAGGGCAAAATTGGAGGGTTGGCAACCCCTAGGTCTGAGCTGCTCATCTCAGACCAATTTCTGTAACTGGCCTGAAACAGGTGCTCAGACCCTCATTTACATACACGAGGGGCCTAACATTTGTTTCAGGCAGCTGCCAGGGACACCTAAAAAAAATGGCCCGATCCAATTTCGGGTCAGGTGTTTCTCAGGCGTCCTTGGGGCCCGCAGGTTCGGCCCCCTGACGTTGGGCCTCGTTACGCCCATTTTACGGTCCTGTGTGTACCCCAGTGTTCGGAACAACTTGAAGACAAATTATAATTTCCTTTCATCGAGAGCCAGTCCGACCGGCCTAACTTCAGCCATGAACAGGCGGACTGTTCCGTCCAGCGGGGGGGTGGTCTATGAAGGCGAGAACCAGAGACCCCAAATTTAACAAAATAATCTGCATCTTTCCTTCTTCACCACACATCTCTGCCATAGTATGCATCGGGACTGATTTTCATGGGCTCCACTGGGAAGGAATGGATGGGAATTGGTGGCAATGGGTGGGAATGGGTGGGTAACGCTCCAAGGAATCGCCCCGTTCCCACTCTTCGATCAGCCCACTGGCAGTTCTGTTGGGGCCTGCACATGGGTGGCCCAGGCATCTGCCTGTTTCGGGTGGGAACCTACATCTAGAAAGAACTTTCATTCACATAGCACCTTTCACGACCTCAGGACGTCCCAAAGCACTTTACAGCCAATGAAGTACATTTTTGAAGTGTAGTCACTGTGGTAATGCAGGGAAACATGGCAGCCAATGTGTGCAAAGCAAGATCCCACTACCAGCAATGAGATAAATAACCAGATAATCTGTTTTTGGTTGAGGGGTAGCTATTGACCCAGGACACTGGGGAGAACTTGCCTGCTTTTCTTTGAATAGTGGCCGTGGGATTTTTTACATCCACCTGAGAGGGGCAGATGGAGCTTCGGTTTAACGTCTCATCTGAAAGACGGCACCTCCGACAGTGCAGCACTCCCTCACCCAGTGCACCCGGAAAGTCAGTTAGATCACAGCTGATCTGTACCTCGACTCCATTTACCCACTTTTGCTCCATATCCCTCGATACCCTTACCCAACAAAAATCTATCGATCGCAAGTCTTGAAAACTCCAATTGACCCCCAAGCATCCACAGCCTTTTGGGGGAGAGAGTTCCAGATTTCCAACCCCCTTTGTGTGAAAAAGTGTTTCCTGATTTCACTCCTGAACGGCCGAGCTCTGATTTTAAGATTACGCCCCTCTTGTTTTGGACGAATTCAGCTCCTCAGCGGAGAAAGATGGCCCACTCTGAACCCACGTCAAAATCTTCTACCTGGCAGAGTTTGTTTACGAACACCACAGCGGCAGTGACGGAGAAACGCCAGGTGCGGGTGTGGGGTTAAAATGGCGGCCTGGCGCAATCCGCTACCCCAATCCGCCTCCCCCCTTCCCCTGCCGCTGCCGCCATTTTAACTCCCAGGCTTTCGGGAACCTGGATGCCTCCCACCGCAGGCCGAGGTGGGTGGGTGGGATGCCGATCAATATTGAAATATTGGGACCGATGACGTCATTCGGACGCCGATGTGACTTTAAACGTGAGATGCGCGATTCGTGCGCAGTCCCCGAGTGCTCCCACCCGGCCCACTCAAGTCAACAGAGAAGGAATTGGGGGGGGTGGGGTGCAGGGGGGCGGCGTACAGCGGGCTGCCCAGTCGCTATCGCCCGCTTCGTGCTGCTGTCGAAGACCAACTCCCCTCCCCTCCCACCTCCAACTCCCGCTACCCCCCCACCAACTCCCGCTACCCGCCGATCGATGAGGTCAACGGTCGATGACGCTTCGATATTCCTGTTTTTTTGTTTTTCTGATCGATTGCTCAGTTTTAGATGGAAAGTCAGCGTGCAAAGGGTTAAGTCACGTCTCAAAAGTCAACTTCATTTGATCTGAGGCCGCGGCAGCTCTTCAAACATTAATCACTTCCGCCATGTTGCCAGTGGATTATTAGTTTACACACACTGAGCGTCCCCTCCGCAGCATTTCAATTACACATAACAAGATGTTCCATCGCACACCAGTCACCAACCAGTGACCAACCAGTTAACCAGTGACCAATCAGTCAACCAGTGATCAACCAGTTAACCAGTGACCAACCAGTGATCAACCAGTTAACCAGTGATCAACCAGTCAACCAGTGACCAACTAGTGACCAACTAGTTACCAGTGACCAACCAGTCAATCAGTCCTTCTCTGGGGTCCATGTTTAGGAACATAGGAACAGGAGGAGGCCATTCAGCCCCTCGAGCCTGTTCCACCATTCAATTAGATCATGGCTGATCTGTATCTTAACTCCCTCTACCCTCCTTGGTTCCGTAACCTTTAATATCCATGCCGAACAAAAATTTATCAATCTCAGTGTTGAAATTTTCAATTGACCCCCAGTCTCAACAGCTTTTTGGGGGAGAGAGTTCCAGATTCCCACTCCCCTTTGTGTGAAGAAGTGCTTCCTGACATCACCCCTGAACGACCCGGCTCTAATTTTAAGGTTCTGCCCCCTTGTTCTGGACTCTCCCCACCAGAGGAAATAGTTTCTCTCTATCTACCCTATCAAATCCTTTAATCATCTTAAACACCTCAATCAGATCACCCCTTAATCTTCTATACTCGAGGGAACACAAGCCGAGACTATGCAACCTGTCCTCGTAATTTAACCCTTTTAGCCCCAGTATCATTCTGGTGAATTTATTGTCTATTATGACAGGTTCAGTCACAGCAGTTATGTACTTAGTATAAAATCACTAGGATGAACTTTCTGACATGATCTCTCTTGGGGGAATGCATTACCGGGGCACAGCCTGCAGCAGTGTGGAGAGAGGTCAGGGAAATGTTTTTACACAGAGGGTTATTGGAGCATGGAATGTTTTGCTACTGGGACTGATTGAGGCAGAGACCGTCGAATTTTTTGAAGAGAAAATTGAATAAATATTTGAAACAGAGGAAGACACAGGGCTAAATGGAGAGAACTTGATGGTGGGATTAGTTTTTGGACTGCTCCAGCAAAGAGCCAGCAGAGACACAATGGGCTGAATGGCCTTCTTCTGTGCTGTAAACCACTTATGGTTCTATAGCTGCATTTTTCTTTGACATCTTTAATTCCTGTGTCCCACGGGTACCAAGGTGGACCTGCTAATGATCTTGCATCCCTCCGCGTGATAGTACCTGCAGAAGGGACGAGATGTGTTTCTACTTGTCAAGTTTTTGGGTTGTTCGGGAGCAATGGCCGAGCAAGCTACTCAGTTGTACAATCCTGCTACAAAGAGTCATAATAAGAATGAAACTAGACGGATCACCGGGCATCAGACTATTAGGCACCGGACACGACAAAGGCAAAGGAAAACCAAGCCCAGTTGACCCTGCAAGGTCCTCCTCACTAACATCTGGGGACTTGTGCCAAAATTGGGAGAGCTGTCCCACAGACTAGTCAAGCAACAGCCTGACATAGCCATACTCACAGAATCATATCTTTCAGCCAATGTCCCAGACTCTTCCATCACCATCCCTGGGTATGTCCTGTCCCACCGGCAGGACAGACCCACCAGAGGTGGCGGTACAGTGATATACAGTCAGGAGGGAGTGGCCCTGGGAGTCCTCAACACTGACTCTGGACCCCATGAAATCTCATGGCATTAGGTCAAACATGGGCAAGGAAACCTCCTGCTGATTACCACCTACCGCCCTCCCTCAGCTGATGAATCAGTCCTCCTCCATGTTGAGCACCACTTGGAGGAAGCACTGAGGGTAGCAAGGGCACAGAATGTACTCTGGGTGGGGGACTTCAATGTCCATCACCAAGAGTGGCTCGGTAGCACCCCTACTGACCAAGCTGGCCGAGTCCTGAAGGACATAGCTGCCAGACTGGGCCTGTGGCAGGTGGTGAGAGAACCAACACGAGGGAAAAACTTACTTGACCTCCTCCTCACCAATCTACCTGTCGCAAATGCATCTGTCCATGACAGTATTGGTAGGAGTGACCACCGCACAGTCCTCGTGGAGATGAAGTCCCGTCTTCACACTGAGGACACCGTCCATCGTCTTGTGTGGCACTACCACCATGCTAAATGGGATAGATTCAGAACAGATCTAGCAGCTCAAAACTGGGCATTCATCAGCAGTAGCAGAATTGTATTCCAGCACAATCTATAACCTCATGGCCCGACATATTCCTCACTCTACTATTACCATCAAGCCAGGGGATCAACCCTGGTTCAATGAGGAGTGTAGAAGAGCATGCCAGGAGCAGCACCAGGCATACCTAAAAATGAGGTGCCAACCTGGTGAAGCTACAACACAGGACTACATGCATGCTAAACAGCGGAAGCAACATGCTATAGACAGAGCTAAGCGATTCCACAACCAACGGATCAGATCAAAGCTCTGCAGTCCTGCCATATCCAGTCGTGAATGGTGGTGGACGATTAAACAACTAACGGGAGGAGGAGGCTCTGTAAACATCCTCATCCTCAACAATTTTGTCTTTTAAAAAGCATTTGGACAGTTACATGGGTAAGATGGGTATAGAGGGATATGGGCCAAGTGCAGGAAATTGGGACTAGCTTAGTGGTATAAACTGGACGACATGGACATGTTGGGCCGAAGGGCCTGTTTCCATGTTGTAACTTCTATGATTCTATGATTCTATGATTCTAATGGCAGAGTCCAGCACGTGAGTGCAAAAGACAAGGCTGAAGCGTTTGCAACCATCTTCAGCCAGAAATGCCGAGTGGATGATCCATCTCTGCCTCCTCCCGATATCCCCACCATCACAGAAGCCAGACTTCAGCCAATTCGATTAACTCCACGTGATATCAAGAAACGGCTGAGTGCACTGGATACAGCAAAGGTTATGGGCCCCAACAACATCCCGGCTGTAGTGCTGAAGACTTGTGCTCCAGAACTAGCTGCGCCTCTAGCCAAGCTGTTCCAGTACAGCGACAACACTGGCATCTACCCGACAATGTGGAAAATTGCCCAGGTATGTCCTGTCCACAAAAAGCAGGATAAATCCAATCCAGCCAATTACCGCCCCATCAGTCTGCTCTCAATCATCAGCAAAGTGATGGAAGGTGTTGTCGACAGTGCTATCAAGCGGCACTTACTCACCAATAACCTGCTCACCGATGCTCAGTTTGGGTTCCGCCAGGGCCATTCGGCTCCAGGCCTCATTACAGCCTTGGTCCAAACGTGGACAAAAGAGCTGAATTCCAGAGGTGAGGTGAGAGTGACTGCCCTTGACAGCAAGGCAGCATTTGACTGAGTGTGGCACCAAGGAGCCCTAGTAAAATTAAAGTCAATGGGAATCAGGGGGAAAACTCTCCAGTGGTTGGAGTCATACCTAGCACAAAGGAAGATGTTAGTGGTTGTTGGAGGCCAATCATCTCAGCCCCGGGACATTGCTGCAGGAGTTCCTCAGGGCAGTTTCCTAGGCCCAACCATCTTCAGCTGCTTCATCAATGACCTTCCCTCCATCATAAGGTCAGAAATGGGGATATTCGCTGATGATTGCACAGTGTTCAGTTCCATTCGCAACCCCTCAGATAATGAAGCAGTCCGTGCCACATGCAGCAAGACCTGGACAACATCCAGGCTTGGGCTGATAAGTGGCAAGTAACATTCGCGCCAGACAAGTGCCAGGCAATGACCATCTCCAACAAGAGAGAGTCTAACCACCTCCCCATGACATTCAACGGCATTACCGTCGCCGAATCCCCCACCATCAACATCCTGGGGGTCACCATTAACCAGAAACTTAACTGGACCAGCCATATAAATACTGTGGCTATGAGAGCAGGTCAGAGGCTGGGTATTCTGCAGTGAGTGACTCATCTCCTGACTCCCCAAAGCCTTTCCACCATCTACAAGGCACAAGTCAGGAGTGTGATGGAATACTCTCCACTTGCCTGGATGAGTGCAGCTCCAACAACACTCAAGAAGCTCGACACCATCCAGGACAAAGCAGCCCGCTTGATTGGCACCCCATCCACCACCCTAAACATTCACTCCCTTCACCACTGGCACACTGTGGCTGCAGTGTGTACCATCTACAGGATGCACTGCAGCAACTTGCCAAGGCTTCTTCGACAGCACCTCCCAAACCCACGACCTCTACCACCTAGAAGGACAAGGGCAGCAGGCACATGGGAACAACACCACCTGCACGTTCCCCTCCGAGTCACACACCATCCCGACTTGGAAATATATCGCCGTTCCTTCATTATCGCTGGGTCAAGATCCTGGAACTCCCTTCCTAACAGCACTGTGGGAGAACCGTCACCACACGGACTGCAGCGGTTCAAGAAGGCGGCTCACCACCACCTTCTCAAGGGCAATTAGGGATGGGCAATAAATGCCGGCCTCGCCAGCGACGCCCACATACCATGAATGAATACATTTTAAAAATGTTTTAAAATGTTGCAGTAAAGGTGAATATAGGAAGGTAGAGACCATTATATGCTCAGCCCAAAGTTCAAAAGATCCCAAACACTATGTGCCTTTTAAACCTCTCAATCATCTTCTCTGCCAAATATCTGTTCAGCTCCTTCTTGAAGTTGCTGACACTATTCACTCCTCGAAAGGGAGGGAGGAAGGAATAATTTGCAATATAGCACCTTTCACATCCTGAAGCACTTCACAGCCGATGGCCGACCTTTGAAATCCCTGTGTCTTTCTCTGTGTTTTTTGCCTCTCGCAGGAGATTAGATGGCTGTGGGGAGGCGGGGGGAGGAATTTTCTGGTCACGATGGTCTTGACTCACGTGACTGAAGGGCAAATACTCTCAAAGTTAATCGTGTAAAGAATGCGCTTTTATTCCTGGAGTAAACTCTCTGAGTTCAGTTCTAATCCAAAGCAAAAACCCATTTAATGAGGGCGAGCTTCATTTTTAATCGACTCCCCAGTGAGCTGAAGGTTAGAAAGAAAACAAAAGCTGGCATTTATCCGGCAGCCTAGGACATTGCTCAGAGCGTCAAAAACAGCTCCACAGTTTGTGGGACTTTGCTTTGAAGAGTAATGACTGTTCTGTAAGGCAAATAGGGCAGCCATCTTGTACAGCAAGATCCCACAGGCAGCAATGAGATGAATGGCCCATGAATATTTTTTTTAGTGTTGTTGGTTAAGGGGGGGAGTATTGACCAAGAGACGAGGAGAACTTCCTGCTCTTCTTCGGACGTGAAGCCCCAAAGAACCCGAATAAGCTGCTCGACCATCAGAAGAGCTCAAGAGCAGCCCTGAACATGGGCCTTTGACATGTCCTGAGGGGGTGGGGGGAGGAGGACAGTGTGTGTGTGTGTTGGGGGGGCAGAGGGGGGCTATAGCTGTGATGTGGAACCAGGAGGACCACACCTTGAATGGCCAAGGAAATTTGGGAGTCTCCACGAGGGCAATTTGGCTGTGGAGGGCATCGCGGCACTTCTCTGACAGCTGCAAGCTCACACTTGCCAGCAGGGGTCGCTGGGGAGTGATCGGGGGCAATTGGCACCACACAATCCGGGGAGGGGGAATTTACTAACGGACCTAACGGGAGTGGGGGGGGGAAGTCCCTTTAGAGCTAATCTTGCTCCTATCTCCTCCACATTTTCAGTGCAGTAACTGGCCCTCTCCCCACCATGTAGCGTAGAGTCCACCCTCTCCTGAGATTGCTGTTGAAGAGTGTGTGTGCACGTGTGCGTATTGATATCGTCACGAGCACAAAGAATCCCTTCCTAATCCTGCTACCCGCGAGTTAACCAGGTGTGGGTACACACTGCCCTGAATTGTGTACCGACCCAGCTCGTTTAATGTGAATGAAAAGCTCTCATAGAAATTGCTACTCAAATTACAGGAAAAGGCCCATTAAACACTCGCTGACTGAGTCTGACTGATGAAACCAGGCTCCTAAAACAACAATCTGGTCCAGGGGATCGCTACAGGGCGAACCACTCACTGCTGAGCCCAAATTCAAAGCAATGGCAGCACAGAAGGAGGCCATTCAGCCCATCCCGTCTGTGCCAGTGCTAGCCCTTCAGCTACAGGCATCCAGCACGATCCCTGCCCTTCCCCCGGATCCGTTCATATTCTTGCTTTTCAAATACCGATTATAATTGTGTGTGTGTACGTGGGTGTGTTTAAATATATACACACACACTTGTGTATTCTTGTAAGTGTGTGTATGTATTTGTGCACTAGTGCATGTGTGCACTTATTTGTCTGTATGTCTGTGAGTGTGTGTGCATTTGTGTATATGTCTGTGTGTGTATCATAGTATCATATTAGGTACAGCACAGGAGGAGGCCATTCGGCCCATCATGCCTGTGCCGGCTCTTTGAAAGAGCTATCCATTTGTCCCACTCCTCATCGATTTCCCCATAGCCCTGCAAATTTTTCTCCTTCAAGTATTTATCCAATTCCCTTTTGAAAGTTATTATTGAATCTGCTTTCACCGCCCTTTCAGGCAGCGCATTCCAGATCATAACAACTCGCTGCATAAAAAATGTTTCCTCGTGCGTCTGTGTGTGTGCGTTTGTGTGTGTGTGTGTGTGTGTGTGTGTATGTCTGTCTGTTTGTGGCCTTGGTTTAACGTCTCGTCCGAAGGACGGCACCTCCGACAGTGCAGCACTCCCTCAGTACTGACCCTCCGACAGTGCAGCACTCCCTCAGTACTGACCCTCCGACAGTGCAGCACTCCCTCAGTACTGACCCTCCGACAGTGCAGCACTCCCTCAGTACTGACCCTCCGACAGTGCAGCACTCCCTCAGTACTGACCCTCCGACAGTGCAGCACTCCCTTAGTACTGACCCTCCAACGGTGCAGCACTCCCTCAGTACTGACTCTATGACAGTGCAGCACTCCCTCAGTACTGACCCTCCGACAGTGCAGCACTCCCTCAGTACTGACCCTCCGACAGTGCAGCACTCCCTCAGTACTGACCCTCCGACAGTGCAGCACTCCCTCAGTACTGACCCTCCGATAGTGCAGCACTCCCTCAGTACTGACCCTCCGACAGGGCAGCTCAGTGGTAGCACTGAGCAGAGAAAAGCAGAGAAGTTTTGTTAAACTTGTATAGAACCTTGGTTAGACCACACTTGGAGGACTGTGAACAGTTCTAATCTCCATATTATAAAAGGGATATAGAGGCACTGGAGAAGGTGCAAAAAAAGAATTACTAGGATGATATCAGAACTGAGAGATTACACCTATCAAGAAAGACTGAACAGGCTGGGGCTCTCATCTCTAGAGAAAGGAAGGCTGAGGGGTGACCTGATCGAGGTCTTTCAGATTATGAAAGGGTTTGATAGGGTGGACGTAGACAAGATGTCTCCACTTTTGGGGGAGACCAAAACTAGGGGCCATAAATATAAGATAGTCACTAATAAATCCAATAGGGAATTCAGGAGAAACTTCCTCACCCAGAGAGTGGTGAGAATGTGGAACTCACTCCCACATGGAGTGGTTGAGGTGAATAGTGTAGATACATTTAAGGGGAAGCTGGATAAACACATGAGGGAGAAAGGAATAGAAGGATATGCTGATAGGGTGAGATGAAGTAGGGAGGGAGGAGGCTCGTGTGGAGCATAAACACCGGGATAGACCAGTTGGGCCGAATGGCCTGTTTCTGTGCTGTAAATTTTGTGTAATTCTATCTGAACATCACGGGGAGACAGATGCAGTGAGACTGGAAACAACTTTATAAATAACAGGTTTTCGACTCTGCTTCGTCCCGAGCCTGACTGAAAACCTTCACCACCAGCTGAGTAAAAACATTTCACAGGAATAAACAATCTTGATCTTTCTACTATGCTCGAAATCGAGTCACAAGGGGACGATAATCTTGTCACTGATTTACATGGAAATATCAATCGTGGCACATGTTTAACCAGAATCGTAAGTTCAAATCAGAGCCCGAAAAATAAACAACAATGACTTGCAAATTTTTTAAATTTCCATTGAACTTTTTTACTCATCCTGGTGATGCAACACAGGCCACTTCAGGCACTCCCAGGGCAGGTACAGCACGGGTTAGATACTGAGTAAAGCTCCCTCTACACTGTCCCATCAAACACTCCCAGGGCAGGTACAGGGTTAGATACAGAGTAAAGCTCCCTCTACACTGTCCCATCAAACACTCCCAGGGCAGGTACAGCACGGGTTAGGTACAGAGTAAAGCTTCTTACAGAGGAGTGGGGGGGGGTTGGGAGGGAGGAGCGGTCGGGGGTCGGGAGGGAGGATGGGTTGGGCGTCAGGACGGAGGAGGGGTCGGAGGTTAGGACAGAGGAGAGGTCGGGGTAGGGGTGGAGGAGGGGCCGACGGTCAGGACGGAGGAGGGGTCGGGGGTCAGGTTGGAGGAGGGGTTGGGGGTCAGGACAGAGGAGGGGTCAGGAATCAGGGGTTCAGGATTGGGTTGAACGCATTCTCTTGCTGCCTGCCCCAGGAGAAAAGTGAGGATGGATTAGTGAACCAATCGTTGGTGTCCAATGGGTTAAACTCGAGTGGACGAGGTTGCCTGAGGCCATCTCCCTTGTCACTTCAGACTAACTGCGAGCCAGGATTCCTGGCACTGATTCAGGATGAGTCGGATTTCGAAAGGGAAACCTGACGCCAGGCTGAAGGACCCCCGTCTGCTTATATGGGCACAGTGGGAAAGTGGCTCGACCGCCCTCTGATGTCTCTCTGTCGATGGCCTCGGCCTCTGCTCTGTGCTCTTGAAATCCTGCTCTCGGGCCCTGCTCAGACCTCGGGTACTGATCCGGTAACAACTTTTCTGACAGGACACTTGTGAAATGCAATATAAAGGAGTCAGGGCAGTGTCAGGCATGTGGGGGAGTCCAAAACTGGGGCCGTAAATATAAGATAGTGACTAATAAATCCAACAAGGAATTCAGGAGAAACTTCTTTACCCAGAGAGTGGTGAGAATGTGGAACTCGCTCCCACAAGGAGTAGTTGAGGTGAATAGTGTAGATACATTTAAGGGGAAGCTGGATAAACACATGAGGGAGAAAGGAATAGAAGGATATGCAGATAATTGTAAACAATTTTACAACACCAAGTTATAGTCCAGCAATTTTATTTTAAATTCACAAGCTTTCGGAGATTTTCTCCTTCCTCAGGCAAATGTTTCAAGATCTCCTTGAAGCCTACGCATTTATACATATTGAACAATAATACATGGTGTTTACAGACTGCCCCTGCAACTGCCCGTTGCCAAGGCAATCACCGTGTTCAGACAGAGAGGTGTTACCTGCAGAACCTCCGAATACACATTCAACAAAAAAACAAACAGGGAAAAAAAACAGAGAAAAAAAAAACACAGAGAGAGGCAGAAACATCCGGAAGGCAGAGAGAGCCAGCAAATGACCCATTATATTAAAAACAGATAACATTTGTTCGCTGGTGGGGTAACGTGTAGCGTGACATGAACCCAAGATCCCGTTTGAGGCCGTCCTCATGGGTGCGGAACTTGGCTATCAATTTCTGCTCGACGATTTTGCGTTGTCGTGTGTCTCGAAGGCCGCCTTGGAGTACGCTTACCCGAAGGTCGGTGGATGAATGTCCATGACTGCTGAAGTGTTCCCCGACTGGGAGGGAACCCTCCTGTTTGGCGATTGTTGCGCGGTGTCCGTTCATCCGTTGTCGCAGCGTCTGCATGGTCTCGCCAATGTACCATGCTCTGGGGCATCCTTTCCTGCAACGTATGAGGTAGACAACGTTGGCTGAGTCACAGGAGTATGAACCATGCACCTGGTGGGTGGTGTCATCTCGTGTGATGGTGGTATCTGTGTCGATGATCTGGCATGTCTTGCAGAGGTTACCGTGGCAGGGTTGTGTGGCGTCGTGGATGCTGTTCTCTTGAAAGCTAGGTAGTTTGCTGCGAACGATGGTCTGTTTGAGGTTGGGTGGCTGTTTAAAGGCGAGTAGTGGAGGTGTGGGGATGGCCATAGCGAGGTGTTTGTCCTCATTGATGACATGTTGAAGGCTGCGGAGAACATGGCGTAGTTTCTCCGCTCCGGGGAAGTACTGGACGACAAAGGGTACTCTGTTGGTTGCGTCCCGTGTTAGTCTCCTGAGGAGGTCTATGCGATTTTTTGCTGTGGCCCGTCGGAACTGTCGATCGATGAGTCGAGCGTCATATCCCGTTCTTACTAGGGCGTCTTTCAGCGTCTGTAGGTGTCCATCGCGTTCCTCCTCGTCTGAGCAGACCCTGTGTATTCGCAGGGCCTGTCCATAGGGGATGGCCTCTTTGACGTGGTTAGGGTGGAAGCTGGAAAAGTGGAGCATCGTGAGGTTGTCCGTGGGCTTGCGGTAGAGTGAGGTGCTGAGGTGCCCGTCTTTGATGGAGATTCGTGTGTCCAAGAAAGAAACTGATTCTGAGGAGTAGTCCATGGTGAGCTTGATGGTGGGATGGAACTTGTTGATGTTATCGTGTAGTGTTATCGATATGCAGATAGGGTGAGATGAAGTAGGGAGGGAGGAGGCTCGTGTGGAGCATAAACACCGGAATAGACCAGTGGGGCCGAATGGCCTGTTTCTGTGCTGTAAATTCTATGTAATTCTTCATAAATTGGACGGATAGGACCGAAATCAGTCCTGTGATATCCCAGTAGAATCTTGGATGACACAACACATCCCTTCTCATCACTACTGCTGCTGTGCTGCTACTGATCACTTTGTTAAGGAAAATCTACGCAGTGTGTCCTGGAATCCCAAACAGAAATATCTCACGGGCCTTTATTACATTGTTCGTCACTGCAAGGTGTTCACTGTTTACCAGTCAGCCCACTCTTATATTAATTCCAGCGTCACTGGACTGCAGGAACATGCGTCCTGGGATTGTGCATGTGCTGATGGTCTAAATTATGTCATCTCAGGCTCGTGGTGTTCAGTGGAATGGTAAATCCTCGATTCCACACTGCCTGCCGCTGGACATTTGGTTGAATGGTTAATTTACGAGGCCTTTAGTCACAGGCCTATCCTTTGCTTTCCCTTCATGGTGTCAGCTGTGGTTCAGTGTGTAGCTCTCTCGTCTCCGAGACAGAAGACCATGGGCACAAGCCCCAGGTTAGGGAGTTCTTTGTGGACCACCATTGAGAGCCCGTACTCGTGCTCGGTGCTGGTAAATTGTGACGGTCCATCTGTAACGGGCCGGATCTTGCTGGGGTGATCATCACTGTGCCCGTCAGGTACACTTTTTCCTGAACCCTTCAGCTCAAAAGAGAGAGAAAAGAAAGAGACTGAAAGGTAAAGTATAAAAAAATGTCAGCATTTTAAATTTGACAGTTTTAAAATCTCCAACAATTTACCACCTGCCAGAATGAGACTCCACACTTTAAATTGTTCCCTTTCTGGACCAGAGAGGTTGATTGGCCGCCATTAAAATTTAACACCTCGTTAAAAAGGTACTTACGCTATTAATTACCAGACTTAACTTTCTGT
Source organism: Heptranchias perlo (assembly GCF_035084215.1). NCBI lineage: Eukaryota > Metazoa > Chordata > Chondrichthyes > Hexanchiformes > Hexanchidae > Heptranchias > Heptranchias perlo. The sequence goes on along the minus strand of NC_090341.1, from coordinate 2,668,923 downwards.
CGCAAGTTTAATGGGCAATTAATGTGAAAATCCAGCAAGTTCTTAAAAATAATGGGGTGAGATGCCATTTGTGTGAAGCAGGCGGTTGGAGTGGTGTCAATCGACCAGCAAATTCTAGAGATTTGTAACTCCTGGGGGATCTCCTAATCCCCGAACTTGCTGGCCGACTTGCGCATTAATAACGATTAATAACGGGGTGTGTCGTTCACACACTGTTATTTTTCTAGCAAGATCTGGGCCGTCTTTTTTTTGACCTTTAAAGTTCTGATATCCTCCACAGTCTCAATCTCTCAAAGAAACTAGCGGTGGTTTGGAGCAGCAGGTTGGGACTGGAGTACAGGATCTGGTGATCTTTAACACAGAGAGTGGAACTTTATCCTATCTGGCTGGCTGGACACTATCTGAATCAGCAAATCGTAGAATACGACTGAAAGCTGGACAGATAATTTACACAAACCCCATTGAAGGCTGAAGGCATTTTAAGCATCTTCTCTTGGATTCCCCGGGTCCAATTTTGAACTGCTGACAGTGGACATGGGGAGGCTGATTGGCAATCTGCTTTTAGGATCTTGCAGTTTCTTAATCAATACCTGTAACACTCTCAGTAGTCCATTCTTCAACTGTAAGGTTAAATCCACCAATCCCATGTTCCCAGCACACAGCAAGGTCCCATGGACAGCAATGAGATAATGACCAGATCACCTGTTCCAGGTGCTGGTTGACGGATAAATATTGGCCCTGGACACCGGGGAGAACTCCCCTGCTCTTCGAATAATGCTGTGGGAGTGTTTGATGGGACAGTGTAGAGGGAGCTTTACTCTGTATCTAACCCGTGCTGTACCTGCCCTGGGAGTGTTTGATGGGACAGTGTAGAGGGAGCCTTACTCTGTATCTAACCCGTGCTGTACCTGCCCTGGGAGTGTTTGATGGAACAGTGTAGAGGGAGCTTTACTCTGTATCTAACCCGTGCTGTACCTGCCCTGGGAGTGTTTGATGGGACAGTGTAGAGGGAGCTTTACTCTGTATCTAACCCGTGCTGTACCTGCCCTGGGAGTGTTTGATGGGACAGTGTAGAGGGAGCTTTACCCTGTATCTAATGCAATAATATTTGATGCTGTCCCTGGTTGCCTGAAATGGAAAGTATTCTATTCCCAATGTCAAAATGCACAAAAATTTGTGGGAAAAAATCGCTAAACATCTTTGCCTGAACCCTACCAAATCTTGGACTTGCTGATGGAATGGGACTGCCTGATTTCTGCCCAGAGTTGGTAGTTTATGGTCCTGTAGCCCTGCTCTCGGTGTGATTCAACACCTGACAGAAGCCAGACAGCTATTAACCAGGGATCTGCGGAGCTGCACCGATTTTGGTTCATGGTCCATCAATTGTACCAATGTAGCAAGCTGCAGATTTGGAAGGCTGATTATTTACAGATGAGGAGCTGTGTTGTGAACAGCTTGTTCTGAGAATAAAGTTAATAGTTTTGATATTCAGCCAGTTTGAAGAGAACAAGCCTGAAACCTGTGAATTAATAAATAACATCCGTCAGCCTGATTTTAGGGTTATATGCAAATTTTATTTGGATTTCAAGAAAGGGTTAGAAAAGAAAGAAAGATTTGCATTTCTATAGCATCTTTCACATCCTCAGGAGATCCCAAAGCACTTTACAGCCAATGAAGTACTATTTGAAGTGTAGTCACTGTTGTAATGTATAAATCATGGCAGCCAATTTGCACACATCAAGATCCCACAAACAGCAATGTGATAATAACCAGATCATCTATTTTTAGTGATATTGGTTGAGGGATAAATATTGGCCCAGGACGAACTCCCCTGTCCTTCTTTGAAATAGTGGCCACAGGATCTTTTACATCTACCTGAGAGGGGCAGAGGTGACCTCGGTTTAACATCACATCCTAAAGGCGGCACCTCTGACAGTGCAGCGCTCCCTCAGCACCGACCCTCCGAGAGTGCAGCGCTCCCTCAGCACCGACCCTCCGAGAGTGCAGCGCTCCCTCAGCACCGACCCTCCGACAGTGCGGCGCTCCCTCAGTACCGACCCTCCGACAGTGCAGCGCTCCCTCAGCACCGACCCTCCGAGAGTGCAGCGCTCCCTCAGCACCGACCCTCCGACAGTGCGGCGCTCCCTCAGTACTGACCCTCCGACAGTGCAGCGCTCCCTCAGTACTGACCCTCCGACAGTGTAGCACTCCCTCAGTACTGACCCTCCGACAGTGCAGCGCTCCCTCAGTACTGACCCTCCGACAGTGCGGCGCTCCCTCAGTACTGACCCTCCGACAGTGTAGCTCTCCCTCAGTACCGACCCTCCGACAGTGCAGCTCTCCTTCAGTACTGACCCTCCGACAGTGCAGCGCTCCCTCAGTACTGACCCTCCGACAGTGCAGCACTCCCTCAGTACTGACCCTCCGACAGTGCAGCGCTCCCTCAGTACTGACCCTCCGACAGTGCGGCGCTCCCTCAGTACTGACCCTCCGACAGTGCGGCGCTCCCTCAGTACTGACCCTCCGACAGTGCGGCGCTCCCTCAGCGCTGACCCTCCGACAGTGCGACGCTCCCTCAGTACTGACCCTCCGACAGTGCAGCGCTCCCTCAGTACCGACCCTCCGACAGTGCAGCGCTCCCTCAGTACTGACCCTCCGACAGTGCGGTGCTCCCTCAGTACTGACCCTCCGACAGTGCAGCGCTCCCTCAGTACCGACCCTCCGACAGTGCAGCGCTCCCTCAGTACCGACCCTCCGACAGTGCGGCGCTCCCTCAGTACTGACCCTCCGACAGTGCAGCTCTCCCTCAGCACTGACACTAGGAGAACCAATGTAGATTGTATACTGGAGTGGGATTTGAACCCATGCGCTTGCTAACACAGAGGTGAGTGTGTAACCCAGTGAGCCACAGCTGTCTCTGCAGCAAAAGGAAGCAATAAAACTGCCTGAACTGTAACAAACTCTTCCACACAGCTCAGTAGGAATTATCAGCTCCTTTTGACAGATTAAAATGTGGAGGTGTTGGGTTTAGAGGCAGGACAGCTTCCCGACCTCCCTCTCCTGAAGGGACTGAACCCCACAATTCCACGGGTGCTACTTACCTCTCTCATGGCCACTCTCCTTGTGTGAGCCTAGCTGGCTATTCTGGCATGGAGGGCATCACAGCCCAGTCTCACCAGATATCCACACACTCCTTGCAACAGGAGTCACTGGGAGATGATCACGAGCAGGAACCTTGGCTGATTTATACCCTCTCCATCGGGTTAAGGGCTGATCTAATCGAGGTGTTTAAGATGATTAATGGGATTTGATAGGGTCGATAGAGAGAAACTATTTCCTCCGGTGGGGAGAGTCCAGAACAAGGGGGCAGAACCTTAAAATTAGAGCCAGGCCGTTCAGGGGTGATGTCAGGAAGCACTTCCTCACACAAAGGGGAGTGGAAATCTGGAACTCTCTCCCCCAAAAAGCTGGGGGTCAATTGAAAATTTCAAAACTGAGATTGATCGATTTTTGTTGGGTAAGGGGATTAAGGGTTATGGAACCAAGGCGGGTAAATAGAGTTAAGATACAGATCAGCCATGATCTAATTGAATGGGCTGAAATAGGCTCAAGGGGCTGAATGGCCTCCTCCTGTTCATGTTCCGGGGCTGGAGCTACTGAGGGGAATTGTAGCATCTCTCACTGCTATTTGGCTCAGATAACCTGCTTCGCCCAGACCGGTGACCAACTGGCCTGCATGGCTCCGTGCTATACCCAATAGTACAGTCAGTACTGAGTCGCCAGGGAAATTGGTTTTAAGATACGAAGAAAATCGCGATTGCCCAAGGCCTCCTTCATCAATTGAAAAGAAGGTCACACACTCATCAGGAATGATTTAGCCTTTCACTGGATGTTCATCATTACCTGGAGAACCACATCAAACAGCAGGGTCTTCACATTCTTGCATTCAAAGATCGACTTGAAGGAACTTGTATTTATATTGTGCCTGGCACGGCCTCAGGATGTCCCAAAGTGCTTTACAGCCCATGAATTACTGTGAAGTGTAGTCACTGTTGTAATGTAGGAAACGTCGCAGTCAATTTGCGCACAGCAAGATCCCACAAACAGCATTGAGATAAACGAGCAGAAAAATCTGTTTTTTTAGTGATGTTGGTTGAGGGATAAATATTGCTTCAGGACATCTTGGAGAACTCACCTGCTCTTTCTTCGAAATAGTGGCCGTGGGATCTTTTACATCCACCTGAGAGGGCAGACGGGGCCTCGGTTTAACGTCTCATCTGAAAGACGGCACCTCAGCACAGAGTGTGGGAGTGGTGTGGGAGTAGGTCTCCTGTAACTGGAGATCCAGATCGAGCATCGTTCTATACCATTGCCTCAGGTCAGCTGCTAGAACCCGTCAGCCAAGTAAAATGCAAGGAATTCAGCCCATTGAACATCACACCAGGTACTAGCTGCCCCTCAAACTATAATGAGATAAAATACTAACAGCAGCCCAAGGTCAATGCAGGTTATCACCGGGCCGGTTAAAAAAAATTCTTAGTATAACGGTGTGCACATAAAGGTGAACACTGGAGAATGTTCATCAAATGCTCCCAGGCCGGGTACAGAGTTAGATACAGAGTAAAGCTCCCTCTACACTGTCCCATCAAACACTCCCAGGGCAGGTACAGCACGGGTTAGATACAGAGTAAAGCTCCCTCTACATCTGTTTTTCATTGTTAACAGAAAGCTAAAAGTTATTTCAAAGGGGGTTGCTGTTTGAGTAACGTTTTCCAGGAGAAGCTGGAGAGGAGGCAGGAAGCAGCGCGATTGTGACACGATGTGCATCGATGATTTACATTATCGTGATGTCAGCAGCCAACTTGCGTACAGCAAGATCCCTCAAACAGCAGTGAAAATGCTGTTTGTGGGATCTTGCTGTTTTTATTTTGGTGATGTTGTTTGAGGGGCAGAATATTGGCCCCAGGACACCGGGGAGGACAACCCTACTCTTCCCCTGAAATAGTGATCGTGAAATCTTTTACGTCCATCTGAGAGGGCACACAGGGCCCTGGTTTAATGTCTCATCAGAAAGACGGCCCCTCTGACAGTGCAGCGCTCCCTTAGTACTGACCCTCCGACAGTGCAGCGCTCCCTCAGTACTGACCCTCCGACAGTGCAGCACTCCCTCAGTACTGACCCTCCGACAGTGCAGCGCTCTCTCAGTACTGACCCTCCGACAGTGCAGCACTCCCTCAGTACTGACCCTCCGACAGTGCTGCACTCCCTCAGTACTGCACTGGGAGTGTCGGCCTGGATTATGAGGCTCAAGAGTCTGGAGCGGGGAAGCTTTGTTTGGACACCAGGTTCCCTTTCACAACATGGCTTTCAAACCAGTGCCTCGCGAGAGAACGCACACGGGCTGTGCTCGAAGTCTTCCAATGTACCGACCAGGAATAACCCCGATGATTACCCTCTCTGTTGTCCTTGGCAACCGCGATTCAAAGAAACTTGTGGGAAGCTGGGAGCAGTTTGATAATAGAAAGTAAAGATAGTATTCGTTGTATTGGATGATTGTTCAGTCTCACAGCTGCTGTCCAGAAAAGTATCAGATTGTGTTAATGAGTCCTCCCCGGTCACTCAGCAGCAATACACAGACCACAAAAAGTCAGGTTGGAACATTAGAACGGACCCACCTCACGGCCTAGTGAGAGTGGAAGTGTGAGACGGCACCGATCCCATCACAGGATCTCAGGGTTCACCTCCCTCCCCCTCCCCACTCCCACTCCCCCCAACCCCTTTGTGCTGATCTCAGCCGGGGAAATTGTCGAGCCGCCCAGTACCTCAGGGTTATAGAGAGGGGAAATCAGGCTGCCTGCTCCATATCTCAAACCGGGACTTAGAGGGTTAAATTACGAGGCCAGGCTGCATAAACTAGGCTTGTATTCCCTCGAGTATAGAAGGTTGGGTGGTGATCTGATTGAAGTGTTTAACATGTTCAAGGAATTCGATAGTGTGGGTATGGAGAAATTATTTCCTCTAGTGGGGAAATCCAGACCAAGGGGCAGAATCTTAAATTAGAGCCAGGCCGTTCAGGGGTGATGTCAGGAAGCACTTCTTCACACAAAATCTGGAACTCTCTCCCCCAAAAAGCTGTTGAGGCCGGGGGTCAATTGGAATTTTCAAGACTGAGGTCACTCGGCGGGTAAATGGGGTTGAGGTACAGATCAGCCATGATCTAATTGAATGGCAGAGCAGGCTTGAGGGGCTGAATGGCCTCCTCCTGTTCTTATGTTCCCAACTACAAAGTGTTTGTGGACATTGGACCAACACTCAGACACGAGGAGTTGGCCCCTTGAGTGAGGTACTGGACAGCAGGCAGTGCCAATGGAACCCATCCCTCAGTGCCTTCAAGAGAGGAGCAGGGATCAGTAAGGAGACAATATTTCAAGGCGCCTCTTCTAATGCAGGAGAATTATCCTCCGCTGCTCTCCTCAGAAATAGAGGCCCTGGGATCTTTTACATCCATCCGAGAGGGCAGATGGGGGTCTTGATTTAACGTCTCATCTAAAAGACGGACCTCCGACAGTGCAGTACTCCCTCAGTACTGACCCTCTGACAGTGCAGCGCTCCCTCAGTACTGACCCTCCGACAGTGCAGCGCTCCCTCAGTACTGACCCTCCGACAGTGCAGCACTCCCTCAGTACTGACCCTCCGACAGTGCAGCGCTCCCTCAGTACTGACCCTCCGACAGTGCAGCTCTCCCTCAGTACTGACCCTCCGACAGTGCAGCGCTCCCTCAGTACTGACCCTCCGACAGTGCAGCTCTCCCTCAGTACTGACCCTCCGACAGTGCAGCGCTCCCTCAGTACTGACCCTCCGACAGTGCAGCTCTCCCTCAGTACTGACCCTCTGACAGTGCAGCGCTCCCTCAGTACTGACCCTCCGACAGTGCAGCGCTCCCTCAGTACTGACCCTCCGACAGTGCAGCGCTCCCTCAGTACTGACCCTCCGACAGTGCAGCGCTCCCTCAGTACTGACCCTCCGACAGTGCAGCTCTCCCTCAGTACTACACTGGGAGTGTCAGCCCAGATTTTGTGCTTAAGTCTCTGGAGTGGGACCTGAAGCCACGAACTCAGAGGCGAGAGCGCTACCCACTGAGCCATGACTGACACGAAAAGAGAAAAGGGATAGAGAGAAAGTGAAAGGGAGAGAGATGAAAAGAGGAGGCTCAGTCGAGTCTGCCCAAACTTTGATGCGTGGCGTCCTACGCCATCGACAGCACCTCCTACCCCTGGAGCCTGAGGTGGGCCCCACTGACCCTTGAACTGAGGGTCTGAGCTGGTCCATGTCCCATTTCTGCCTCGACAGGCAGGTGTGACACGGGATGGTGACGGGGGACACACTGAGGCGGGTTTGGCGCATCAGTTTGATGGTTTTGTCTGAAGTTTGTTTTTGAAGAGCGGCATCCCTTTAATTTCTAATGGCAATCCCCAATATTTCTCTCTTTGTTAAAAAAATGCCATTAAATTGTTTGAATTCCACTCAGAAAAACGACAGGAAGGATTTATTCTGTGATTGAAATTAAAGCTGGTGTTGAAAATAGAAATCTTAGTATTTTATACAGAATTACACAGAATGTACAGCACAGAAACAGGCCATTCGGCCCAACTGGTCTATCCCGGTGTTTATGCTCCACACGAGCCTCCTCTCTCCCTACTTCATCTCACCCTATCAGCATATCCTTCTATTCCTTTCTCCCTCATGTGTTTATCCAGCTTCCCCTTAAATGTATCTACACTATTCACCTCAACCACTCCTTGTGGGAGCGAGTTCCACATTCTCACCACTCTCTAGGTAAAGAAGTTTCTCCTGAATTCCCTATTGGATTTATTAGTGACTGTCTTATATTTATGGCCCCGAGTTCTGGTCTCCCCCACAAGTGGAAACATCTTCTCTACGTCTACCCCTTTCTTTATCTGAAAGACCTCGATCAGGTCACCCCTCAGTCCTCTCTTTACCAGAGAAAAGAGCCCCAGCCTGTTCAGTCTTTCCTGACAGGTATAACCTCTCAGTTCTGGTAACATCCTTGTAAATCTTTCTTGCACCATTTCCAGTGCCGCTATATCCTTTTTAAAATATGGGAGACCAGAACTGTGCACAGTGCTCCAAGTGTGGTCTAACTCTGTATCCAAGTGTGGTCTAACTCTGTATCCGAGTGTCGTCTATCTCTGTATCCGAGTGTGGTCTAACTCTGTATCCGAGTGTGGTCTAACTCTGTATCCGAGTGTGGTCTAACTCTGTATCCGAGTGTGGTCTAACTCTGTATCCGAGTGTGGTCCAACTCTGAATCCGAGTGTGGTCTAACTCTGTATCCGAGTGTGGTCTAACTCTGTATCCGAGTGTGGTCTAACTCTGTACCCGAGTGTGGTCTAACTCTGTACCCGAGTGTGGTCTAACTCTGTATCCGAGTGTGGTCTAACTCTGTATCTGAGTGTGGTCTAACTTTGGATCCGAGTGTGGTCTAACTTTGGATCTGAGTGTGGTCTAACTTTGTACCCGAGTGTGGTCTAACTCTGTATCCTAGTGTGGTCTAACTCTGTATCCGAGTGTGGTCTAACTCTGTATCTGAGTGTGGTCTAACTTTGGATCCGAGTGTGGTCTAACTTTGTACCCGAGTGTGGTCTAACTCTGTATCCGAGTGTGGTCTAACTCTGTATCCGAGTGTGGTCTAACTCTGTATCCGAGTGTGGTCTAACTCTGTATCCGAATGTGGTCTAACTCTGTATCCGAGTGTGGTCCAACTCTGAATCCGAGTGTGGTCTAACTCTGTATCGAGTGTGGTCTAACTCTGTATCTGAGTGTGCTCTAACTCTGTATCCGAGTGTGGTCTAACTTTGGATCCGAGTGTGGTCTAACTTTGGATCCGAGTGTGGTCAAACTTTGTACCCGAGTGTGGTCTAACTCTGTATCCTAGTGTGGTCTAACTCTGTATTAGAGTGTGGTCTAACTCTGTATCTGAGTGTGGTCTAACTCTGTATCAGAGTGTGGTCTAACTCTGTATCCGAGTGTGGTCTAACTCTGTATCCAAGTGTGGTCTAACTCTGTATCCGAGTGTCGTCTATCTCTGTATCCGAGTGTGGTCTAACTCTGTATCCGAGTGTGGTCTAACTCTGTATCCGAGTGTGGCCTAACTCTGTATCCGAGTGTGGTCTAACTCTGTATCCGAGTGTGGTCTAACTCTGTATCCGAGTGTGGTCCAACTCTGAATCCGAGTGTGGTCTAACTCTGTATCCGAGTGTGGTCTAACTCTGTACCCGAGTGTGGTCTAACTCTGTACCCGAGTGTGGTCTAACTCTGTATCTGAGTGTGGTCTAACTTTGGATCCGAGTGTGGTCTAACTTTGGATCTGAGTGTGGTCTAACTTTGTACCCGAGTGTGGTCTAACTCTGTATCCTAGTGTGGTCTAACTCTGTATCCGAGTGTGGTCTAACTCTGTATCTGAGTGTGGTCTAACTTTGGATCCGAGTGTGGTCTAACTTTGTACCCGAGTGTGGTCTAACTCTGTATCCGAGTGTGGTCTAACTCTGTATCCGAGTGTGGTCTAACTCTGTATCCGAGTGTGGTCTAACTCTGTATCCGAATGTGGTCTAACTCTGTATCCGAGTGTGGTCCAACTCTGAATCCGAGTGTGGTCTAACTCTGTATCGAGTGTGGTCTAACTCTGTATCTGAGTGTGCTCTAACTCTGTATCCGAGTGTGGTCTAACTCTGTATCCTAGTGTGGTCTAACTCTGTATTAGAGTGTGGTCTAACTCTGTATCCGAGTGTGGTCTAACTCTGTATCTGAGTGTGGTCTAACTGTACCCGAGTGTGGTCTAACTCTGTATCTGAGTGTGGTCTAACTCTGTATCAGAGTGTGGTCTAACTCTGTATCAGAGTGTGGTCTAACTCTGTATCAGAGTGTGGTCTAACTCTGTATCCGAGTGTGGTCTAACTCTGTATCCGAGTGTGGTCTGACTCTGTATCTGAGTGTGGTCTAACTCTGTATCCGAGTGTGGTCTGACTCTGTATCCGAGTGTGGTCTGACTCTGTATCCGAGTGTGGTCTAACTCTGTATCCGAGTGTGGTCTAACTCTGTATCTGAGTGTGGTCTAACTCTGTATCAGAGTGTGGTCTAACTCTGCACCCGAGTGTGGTCTAACTCTGTCCCCGAGTGTGGTCTAACTCTGTATCCGAGTGTGGTCTAACTCTGTATCCGAGTCTGGTCTGACTCTGTATCCGAGTGTGGTCTAACTCTGTACCCGAGTGTGGTCTAACTCTGTATCCGAGTGTGGTCTAACTCTGTATCCGAGTGTGGTGTAACTCTGTACCCGAGTGTGGTCTAACTCTGTATCCGAGTGTGGTCTAACTCTGTACCCGAGTGTGGTCTAACTCTGTACCCGAGTGTGCTCTAACTCTGTATCCGAGTCTGGTCTGACTCTGTATCCGAGTGTGGTCTAACTCTGTACCCGAGTGTGGTCTAACTCTGTATCCGAGTCTGGTCTGACTCTGTATCCAAGTGTGGTCTAACTCTGTACCCGAGTGTGGTCTAACTCTGTATCAGAGTGTGGTCTAACTCTGTATCCGAGTGTGGTCTAACTCTGTATCCGAGTGTGGTCTAACTCTGTATCCGAGTCTGGTCTGACTCTGTATCCGAGTGTGGTCTAACTCTGTATCCGAGTGTGGTCTAACTCTGTACCCGAGTGTGGTCTAACTCTGTATCTGAGTGTGGTCTAACTCTGTATCAGAGTGTGGTCTAACTCTGTATCCGAGTGTGGTCTAACTCTGTATCAGAGTGTGGTCTAACTCTGTGTCCGAGTGTGGTCTAACTCTGTATCTGAGTGTGGTCTAACTCTGTATCAGAGTGTGGTCTAACTCTGTGTCCGAGTGTGGTCTAACTCTGTATCTGAGTGTGGTCTAACTCTGTATCAGAGTGTGGTCTAACTCTGTGTCCGAGTGTGGTCTAACTCTGTATCTGAGTGTGGTCTAACTCTGTATCGGAGTGTGGTCTAACTTTGGATCCGAGTGTGGTCTAACTCTGTACCCGAGTGTGGTCTAACTCTGTATCCGAGTGTGGTCTAACTCTGTATCCGAGTGTGGTCTAACTCTGTCCCCGAGTGTGGTCTAACTCTGTATCCGAGTGTGGTCTAACTCTGTATCTGAGTGTGGTCTAACTCTGTATCCGAGTGTGGTCTAACTCTGTCCCCGAGTGTGGTCTAACTCTGTATCAGAGTGTGGTCTAACTCTGTATCCGAGTGTGCTCTAACTCTGTATCCGAGTCTGGTCTAACTCTGTATCCGAGTGTGATCTAACTATGTAACCAAGTGTGGTCTAACTCTGTATCCGAGTGTGGTCTAACTCAGTATCCGAATGTGGTCTAACTCTGTATCCGAGTGTGGTCGAACTCTGTATCCGAGTGTGGTCTAACTCTGTATCCGAGTGTGGTCTAACTCTGTACCCGAGTGTGGTCTAACTCTGTATCCGAGTGTGGTCTAACTCTTTATCCGAGTGTGGTCTAACTCTGTATCCGAGTGTGGTCTAACTCTGTATCCGAGAGTGGTCTAACTCTGTATCAGAGTGTGGTCTAACTCTGTGTCCGAGTGTGGTCTAACTCTGTATCCGAGTGTGGTCTAACTCTGTGTCCGAGTGTGGTCTAACTCTGTACCCGAGTGTGGTCTAACTCTGTATCTGAGTGTGGTCCAACTTTGGATCTGAGTATGGTCTAACTCTGAATCCGAGTGTGGTCTAACTCTGTACCCGAGTGTGGTCTAACTCGTTATCCGAGTGTGGTCTAACTCTGTATCCGAGTGTGGTCTAACTCTGTCCCCGAGTGTGGTCTAACTCTGTATCAGAGTGTGGTCTAACTCTGTATCTGAGTGTGGTCTGACTCTGTACTCGAGTGTGGTCTAACTCTGTACTCGAGTGTGGTCTAAATCTGTATCCGAGTGTGGTCTAACTCTGTACCTGAGTGTGGTCTAACTCTGTACTCGAGTGTGGTCTAACTCTGTATCCGAGTGTGCTCTAACTCTGTATCCGAGTGTGGTCTAACTCTGTACCTGAGTGTGGTCTAACTCTGTACCCGAGTGTGGTCTAACTCTGTATCCGATTGTGGTCTGACTCTGTACCCGAGTGTGGTCTAACTCTGTGTCCGAGTGTGGTCTAACTCTGGATCTGAGTGTGGTCTAACTTTGGATCCGAGTGTGGTCTAACTCTGTATCCGAGTGTGGTCTAACTCTGTATCCGAGTGTGGTCTAACGCTGTATCCTAGTGTGGTCTAACTCTGTATCCTAGTGTGGTCTAACTCTGTATCCCAGTTTGGTCTAACTCTGTATCCGAGTGTGGTCTAACTCTGTATCAGAGTGTGGTCTGACTCTGTATCCGAGTGTGGTCTGACTCTGTATCCGAGTGTGGTCTAACTCTGTATCCGAGTGTGGTCTAACTCTGTATCCGAGTGTGGTCTAACTCTGTATCAGAGTGTGGTCTAACTCTGTATCCGAGTGTGGTCTAACTCTGTATCCGAGTGTGGTCTAACTCTGTACCCGAGTGTGGTCTAACTCTGTGTCCGAGTGTGGTCTAACTCTGTATCCGAGTGTGGTCTAACTCTGTATCCGAGTGTGGTCTAACTCTGTACCCGAGTGTGGTCTAACTCTGTACCCGAGTGTGGTCTAACTCTGTATCCGAGTGTGGTCTAACTCTGTATCCGAGTGTGGTCTAACTCTGTATCCTAGTGTGGTCTAACTCTGTATCCTAGTGTGGTCTAAATCTGTACCCGAGTGTGGTCTAACTCTGTATCCGAGTGTGGTCTAACTCTCTATCCGAGTGTGGTCTAACTCTGCACCCGAGTGTGGTCTAACTCTGTATCCGAGTGTGGTCTAACTCTGTACTCGAGTGTGGTCTAACTCTGTACTCGAGTGTGGTCTAACTTTGTACCTGAGTGTGGTCTAACTCTGTACTCGAGTGTGGTCTAACTCTGTACTCGAGTGAGGTCTAACTCTGTATCCGAGTGTGCTCTAACTCTGTATCCGAGTGTGGTCTAACTCTGTACCTGAGTGTGGTCTAACTCTGTATCAGAGTGTGGTCTAACTCTGTATCCGAGTGTGCTCTGACTCTGTATCCGAGTGTGCTCTGACTCTGTATCCGAGTGTGCTCTGACTCAGTATCCGAGTGTGGTCTGACTCTGTATCCGAGTCTGGTCTGACTCTGTATCCGAGTGTGGTCTAACTCTGTATCCGAGTGTGGTCTAACTCTGTACCCGAGTGTGGTCTAACTCTGTATCTGAGTGTGGTCTAACTCTGTATCAGAGTGTGGTCTAACTCTGTATCCGAGTGTGGTCTACCTCTGTATCAGAGTGTGGTCTAACTCTGTGTCCGAGTGTGGTCTAACTCTGTATCTGACTGTGGTCTAACTCTGTATCAGAGTTTGGTCTAACTCTGTGTCCGAGTGTGGTCTAACTCTGGACCCGAGTGTGGTCTAACTCTGTGTCCGAGTGTGGTCTAACTCTGTATCTGAGTGTGGTCTAACTCTGTATCGGAGTGTGGTCTAACTTTGGATCCGAGTGTGGTCTAACTCTGTATCCGAGTGTGGTCTAACTCTGTACCCGAGTGTGGTCTAACTCTGTGTCCGAGTGTGGTCTAACTCTGTATCCGAGTGTGGTCTAACTCTGTATCCGAGTGTGGTCTAACTCTGTACCCGAGTGTGGTCTAACTCTGTACCCGAGTGTGGTCTAACTCTGTATCCGAGTGTGGTCTAACTCTGTATCCGAGTGTGGTCTAACTCTGTATCCTAGTGTGGTCTAACTCTGTATCCTAGTGTGGTCTAAATCTGTACCCGAGTGTGGTCTAACTCTGTATCCGAGTGTGGTCTAACTCTCTATCCGAGTGTGGTCTAACTCTGCACCCGAGTGTGGTCTAACTCTGTATCCGAGTGTGGTCTAACTCTGTACTCGAGTGTGGTCTAACTCTGTACTCGAGTGTGGTCTAACTTTGTACCTGAGTGTGGTCTAACTCTGTACTCGAGTGTGGTCAAACTCTGTACTCGAGTGAGGTCTAACTCTGTATCCGAGTGTGCTCTAACTCTGTATCCGAGTGTGGTCTAACTCTGTACCTGAGTGTGGTCTAACTCTGTATCAGAGTGTGGTCTAACTCTGTATCCGAGTGTGCTCTGACTCTGTATCCGAGTGTGCTCTGACTCTGTATCCGAGTGTGCTCTGACTCAGTATCCGAGTGTGGTCTGACTCTGTATCCGAGTCTGGTCTGACTCTGTATCCGAGTGTGGTCTAACTCTGTATCCGAGTGTGGTCTAACTCTGTACCCGAGTGTGGTCTAACTCTGTATCTGAGTGTGGTCTAACTCTGTATCAGAGTGTGGTCTAACTCTGTATCCGAGTGTGGTCTACCTCTGTATCAGAGTGTGGTCTAACTCTGTGTCCGAGTGTGGTCTAACTCTGTATCTGACTGTGGTCTAACTCTGTATCAGAGTTTGGTCTAACTCTGTGTCCGAGTGTGGTCTAACTCTGGACCCGAGTGTGGTCTAACTCTGTGTCCGAGTGTGGTCTAACTCTGTATCTGAGTGTGGTCTAACTCTGTATCGGAGTGTGGTCTAACTTTGGATCCGAGTGTGGTCTAACTCTGTACCCGAGTGTGGTCTAACTCTGTATCCGAGTGTGGTCTAACTCTGTATCTGAGTGTGGTCTAACTCTGTATCCGAGTGTGGTCTAACTCTGTCCCCGAGTGTGGTCTAACTCTGTCTCAGAGTGTGGTCTAACTCTGTATCCGAGTGTGCTCTAACTCTGTATCCGAGTGTGGTCTAACTCTGTATCCGAGTGTGGTCTAACTCTGTATCAGAGTGTTGTCTAACTCTGTATCCGAGTGTGGTGTAACTCTGTACCCGAGTGTGGTCTAACTCTGTATCCGAGTGTGGTCTAACTCTGTACCCGAGTGTGGTCTAACTCTGTGTCCGAGTGTGGTCTAACTCTGTATCTGAGTGTGGTCTAACTCTGTATCAGAGTGTGGTCTAACTCTGTATCCGAGTGTGGTCTAACTCTGTACCCGAGTGTGGTCTAACTCTGTATCCGAGTGTGGTCTAACTCTGTATCCGAGTGTGCTCTAACTCTGTATCCGAGTGTGGTCTAACTCTGTATCCGAGTGTGGTCTAACTCTGTATCAGAGTGTTGTCTAACTCTGTATCCGAGTGTGGTCTAACTCTGTACCCGAGTGTGGTCTAACTCTGTATCCGAGTTTGCTCTAACACTGTATCCGAGTGTGGTCTAACTCTGTATCCGAGTGTGGTCTAACTCTGTATCCGAGTCTGGTCTAACTCTGTATCCGAGTGTGGTCTAACTCTGTATCCGAGTGTGGTCTAACTCCGTATCCGAGTCTGGTCTAACTCTGTATCCGAGTGTTGTCTAACTCTGTATCCGAGTGTGGTCTAACTCTGTATCCGAGTGTGGTCTAACTCTGTATCCGAGTGTGGTCTAACTCTGTACCCGAGTGTGGTCTAACTCTGTATCCGAGTCTGGTCTAACTCTGTATCCGAGTGTGATCTCACTATGTACCCAAGTGTGGTCTCACTCTGTATCCGAGTGTGGTCTAACTCTGTATCCGAGTGTGGTCTAACTCTGTATCCGAATGTGGTCTAACTCTGTATCCGAGTGTGGTCTAACTCTGTATCAGAGTGTGGTCGAACTCTGTATCCGAGTGTGGTCTAACTCTGTATCCGAGTGTGGTCTAACTCTGTACCCGAGTGTGGTCTAACTCTGTATCCGAGTGTGGTCTAACTCTTTATCCGAGTGTGGTCTAACTCTGTATCCGAGTGTGGTCTAACTCTGTGTCCGAGTGTGGTCTAACTCTGTACCCGAGTGTGGTCTAACTCTGTGTCCGAGTGTGGTCTAACTCTGTATCTGAGTGTGGTCCAACTTTGGATCTGAGTATGGTCTAACTCTGAATCCGAGTGTGGTCTAACTCTGTACCCGAGTGTGGTCTAACTCGTTATCCGAGTGTGGTCTAACTCTGTATCCGAGTGTGGTCTAACTCTGTCCCCGAGTGTGGTCTAACTCTGTATCAGAGTGTGGTCTAACTCTGTATCCGAGTGTGGTCTGACTCTGTACTCGAGTGTGGTCTAACTCTGTACTCGAGTGTGGTCTAAATCTGTATCCGAGTGTGGTCCAACTCTGTACCTGAGTGTGGTCTAACTCTGTACTCGAGTGTGGTCTAACTCTGTATCCGAGTGTGCTCTAACTCTGTATCCGAGTGTGGTCTAACTCTGTACCTGAGTGTGGTCTAACTCTGTACCCGAGTGTGGTCTAACTCTGTATCCGATTGTGGTCTGACTCTGTATCCGAGTGTGGTCTGACTCTGTATCCGAGTGTGGTCTAACTCTGTACCCGAGTGTGGTCTAAATCTGTACCCGAGTGTGGTCTAACTCTGTGTCCGAGTGTGGTCTAACTCTGTATCTGAGTGTGGTCTAACTTTGGATCCGAGTGTGGTCTAACTCTGTATCCGAGTGTGGTCTAACTCTGTATCCGAGTGTGGTCTAACGCTGTATCCTAGTGTGGTCTAACTCTGTATCCTAGTGTGGTCTAACTCTGTATCCGAGTGTGGTCTAACTCTGTCCCCGAGTGTGGTCTAACTCTGTATCCGAGTGTGGTCTAACTCTGTATCCGAGTGTGGTCTAACTCTGTATCAGAGTGTGGTCTAACTCTGTATCCGAGTGTGGTCTAACTCTGTATCCGAGTGTGGTCTAACTCTGTACCCGAGTGTGGTCCAACTCTGTACCCGAGTGTGGTCTAACTCTGTATCCGAGTGTGGTCTAACTCTGCATCCGAGTGTGGTCTAACTCTGTATCCGAGTGTGGTCTAACTCTGTATCCTAGTGTGGTCTAACTCTGTACCCGAGTGTGGTCTAACTCTGTATCCGAGTGTGGTCTAACTCTCTATCCGAGTGTGGTCTAACTCTGCACCCGAGTGTGGTCTAACTCTGTATCCGAGTGTGGTCTAATTCTGTACTCGAGTGTGGTCTAACTCTGTACTTGAGTGTGGTCTAACTTTGTACCTGAGTGTGGTCTAACTCTGTACTCGAGTGTGGTCTAACTCTGTACTCGAGTGAGGTCTAACTCTGTATCCGAGTGTGCTCTAACTCTGTATCCGAGTGTGGTCTAACTCTGTACCTGAGTGTGGTCTAACTCTGTACTCGAGTGTGGTCTAACTCTGTATCCGAGTGTGGTCTAACTCTGTACTCAAGTGTGGTCTATCTCTGTACTCGAGTGTGGTCTAACTCTGTATCAGAGTGTGGTCTAACTCTGTACTCGAGTGTGGTCTAACTCTGTATCCGAGTGTGGTCTAACTCTGTACCTGAGTGTGGTCTAACTCTGTACCTGAGTGTGGTCTAACTCTGTACCCGAGTGTGGTCTAACTCTGTATCCGAGTGTGGTCTAACTCTGTATCCGAGTGTGGTCTGACTCTGTATCCGAGTGTGGTCTAAATCTGTACCCGAGTGTGGCCTAACTCTGTACCCGAGTGTGGTCTAACTCTGTACCCGAGTGTGGTCCAACTCTGTATCCGAGTGTGGTCTAACTCTGTATCCGAGTGTGGTCTGACTCTGTATCCGAGTGTGGTCTGACTCTGGATCCGAGTGTGGTCTAACTCTGTATCCGAGTGTGGTCGAACTCTGTACCCGAGTGTGGTCTAACTCTGTATCCGAGTGTGGTCTAACTCTGTATCCGAGTGTGGTCTAACTCTGTATCCGAGTGTGGTCTAACTCTGTATCCGAGTGTGGTCTAACTCTGTATCCGAGTGTGGTCTAACTCTGTATCCTAGTGTGGTCTAACTCTGTACCCGAGTGTGGTCTAACTCTGTACTCGAGTGTCGTCCAACTCTGTACTCGATTGTGGTCTAACTTTGTATCCGAGTGTGGTCTAACTCTGTACCTGAGTGTGGTCTAACTCTGCACTCGAGTGAGGTCTAACTCTGTATCCGAGTGTGCTCTAACTCTGTACCTGAGTGTGGTCTTACTCTGTACCTGAGTGTGGTCTAACTCTGTACTCGAGTGTGGTCTAACTCTGTATCCGAGTGTGGTCTAACTCTGTACTCGAGTGTGGTCTAACTCTGTACTCGAGTGTGGTCTATCTCTGTATCAGAGTGTGGTCTAACTCTGTACTCGAGTGTGGTCTAACTCTGTACTCGAGTGTGGTCTAACTCTGTATCCGAGTGTGGCCTAACTCTGTACCTGAGTGTGGTCTAACTCTGTACCCGAGTGTGGTCTAACTCTGTATCCGAGTGTGGTCTGACTCTGTATCCGAGTGTGGTCTGACTCTGTATCCGAGTTTGGTCAGACTCTGTATCCGAGTGTGGTCTGACTCTGTACCCGAGTGTGGTCTAACTCTGTACCCGAGTGTGGTCTGACTCTGTATCCGAGTGTGGTCTGACTCTGGATCCGAGTGTGGTCTAACTCTGTATCAGAGTGTGGTCTAACTCTGTATCAGAGTGTGGTCTAACTCTGTACCCGAGTGTGGTCTAACTCTGTATCCGAGTGTGGTCTAACTCTGTATCCGAGTGTGGTCTAACTCTGTATCCGAGTGTGGTCTAACTCTGTACTCGAGTGTGGTCTATCTCTGTACTCGAGTGTGGTCTAACTCTGTATCAGAGTGTGGTCTAACTCTGTACTCGAGTGTGGTCTAACTCTGTATCCGAGTGTGGTCTCACTCTGTACCTGAGTGTGGTCTAACTCTGTACCTGAGTGTGGTCTAACTCTGTACCCGAGTGTGGTCTAACTCTGTATCCGAGTGTGGTCTAACTCTGTATCCGAGTGTGGTCTGACTCTGTATCCGAGTGTGGTCTAAATCTGTACCCGAGTGTGGCCTAACTCTGTACCCGAGTGTGGTCCAACTCTGTACCCGAGTGTGGTCCAACTCTGTATCCGAGTGTGGTCTAACTCTGTATCCGAGTGTGGTCTGACTCTGTATCCGAGTGTGGTCTGACTCTGGATCCGAGTGTGGTCTAACTCTGTATCCGAGTGTGGTCTAACTCTGTATCCGAGTGTGGTCTAACTCTGTATCCGAGTGTGGTCTAACTCTGTATCCGAGTGTGGTCTAACTCTGTATCCGAGTGTGGTCTAACTCTGTATCAGAGTGTGGTCTAACTCTGTATCCTAGTGTGGTCTAACTCTGTACCCGAGTGTGGTCTAAATCTGTATCCGAGTGTGGTCTATCTCTGTATCAGAGTGTGGTCTAACTCTGTACTCGAGTGTGGTCTAACTCTGTACTCGAGTGTGGTCTAACTCTGTATCCGAGTGTGGTCTATCTCTGTATCAGAGTGTGGTCTAACTCTGTACTCGATTGTGGTCTAACTTTGTATCCGAGTGTGGTCTAACTCTGTACCTGAGTGTGGTCTAACTCTGTACTCGAGTGAGGTCTAACTCTGTATCCGAGTGTGCTCTAACTCTGCACCTGAGTGTGGTCTAACTCTGTACCTGAGTGTGGTCTAACTCTGTACTCGAGTGTGGTCTAACTCTGTATCCGAGTGTGGTCTAACTCTGTACTCGAGTGTGGTCTAACTCTGTACTCGAGTGTGGTCTATATCTGTATCAGAGTGTGGTCTAACTCTGTACTCGAGTGTGGTCTAACTCTGTACTCGAGTGTGGTCTAACTCTGTATCCGAGTGTGGCCTAACTCTGTACCTGAGTGTGGTCTAACTCTGTACCCGAGTATGGTCTAACTCTGTATCCGAGTGTGGTCTGACTCTGTATCCGAGTGTGGTCTGACTCTGTATCCGAGTGTGGTCTGACTTTGTATCCGAGTGTGGTCTAACTCTGTACCCGAGTGTGGTCTAACTCTGTACCCGAGTGTGGTCCAACTCTGTATCCGAGTGTGGTCTAACTCTGTATCCGAGTGTGGTCTAACTCTGTATCCGAGTGTGGTCTGACTCTGTATCCGAGTGTGGTCTGACTCTGGATCCGAGTGTGGTCTGACTCTGGATCCGAGTGTGGTCTAACTCTGTATCCGAGTGTGGTCTGACTCTGTATCCGAGTGTGGTCTGACTCTGGATCCGAGTGTGGTCTAACTCTGTATCAGAGTGTGGTCTAACTCTGTATCAGAGTGTGGTCTAACTCTGTACCCGAGTGTGGTCTAACTCTGTATCCGAGTGTGGTCTAACTCTGTATCCGAGTGTGGTCTAACTCTGTATCCGAGTGTGGTCTAACTCTGTATCAGAGTGTGGTCGAACTCTGTATCCTAGTGTGGTCTAACTCTGTACCCGAGTGTGGTCTAACTCTGTATCCGAGAGTGGTCTAACTCTGTATCCGAGTGTGGTCTAACTCTGTATCCGAGTGTCGTCTAACTCTGTACCCGAGTGTGGTCTAACTCTGTATCCGAGTGTGGTCTAACTCTGTATCCGAGTGTGGTCTAACTCTGTATCCGAGTGTGGTCTAACTCTGTATCCTAGTGTGGTCTAACTCTGTATCCGAGTGTGGTCTAACTCTGTATCCGAGTGTGGTCTAACTCTGCACCCGAGTGTGGTCTAACTCTGTATCCGAGTGTGGTCTAACTCTGTACTCGAGTGTCGTCTAACTCTGTACTCGATTGTGGTCTAACTTTGTATCCGAGTGTGGTCTAACTCTGTACCTGAGTGTGGTCTAACTCTGCACTCGAGTGAGGTCTAACTCTGTATCCGAGTGTGCTCTAACTCTGTACCTGAGTGTGGTCTTACTCTGTACCTGAGTGTGGTCTAACTCTGTACTCGAGTGTGGTCTAACTCTGTATCCGAGTGTGGTCTAACTCTGTACTCGAGTGTGGTCTAACTCTGTACTCGAGTGTGGTCTATCTCTGTATCAGAGTGTGGTCTAACTCTGTACTCGAGTGTGGTCTAACTCTGTACTCGAGTGTGGTCTAACTCTGTATCCGAGTGTGGCCTAACTCTGTACCTGAGTGTGGTCTAACTCTGTACCCGAGTGTGGTCTAACTCTGTATCCGAATGTGGTCTGACTCTGTATCCGAGTGTGGTCTGACTCTGTATCCGAGTTTGGTCAGACTCTGTATCCGAGTGTGGTCTGACTCTGTACCCGAGTGTGGTCTAACTCTGTACCCGAGTGTGGTCTGACTCTGTATCCGAGTGTGGTCTGACTCTGGATCCGAGTGTGGTCTAACTCTGTATCAGAGTGTGGTCTAACTCTGTATCAGAGTGTGGTCTAACTCTGTACCCGAGTGTGGTCTAACTCTGTATCCGAGTGTGGTCTAACTCTGTATCCGAGTGTGGTCTAACTCTGTATCCGAGTGTGGTCTAACTCTGTACTCGAGTGTGGTCTATCTCTGTACTCGAGTGTGGTCTAACTCTGTATCAGAGTGTGGTCTAACTCTGTACTCGAGTGTGGTCTAACTCTGTATCCGAGTGTGGTCTCACTCTGTACCTGAGTGTGGTCTTACTCTGTACCTGAGTGTGGTCTAACTCTGTACCCGAGTGTGGTCTAACTCTGTATCCGAGTGTGGTCTAACTCTGTATCCGAGTGTGGTCTGACTCTGTATCCGAGTGTGGTCTAAATCTGTACCCGAGTGTGGCCTAACTCTGTACCCGAGTGTGGTCCAACTCTGTACCCGAGTGTGGTCCAACTCTGTATCCGAGTGTGGTCTAACTCTGTATCCGAGTGTGGTCTGACTCTGTATCCGAGTGTGGTCTGACTCTGGATCCGAGTGTGGTCTAACTCTGTATCCGAGTGTGGTCTAACTCTGTATCCGAGTGTGGTCTAACTCTGTATCCGAGTGTGGTCTAACTCTGTATCCGAGTGTGGTCTAACTCTGTATCCGAGTGTGGTCTAACTCTGTATCAGAGTGTGGTCTAACTCTGTATCCTAGTGTGGTCTAACTCTGTATCAGAGTGTGGTCTAACTCTGTATCCGAGTGT
The DNA here is from genome assembly GCF_035084215.1 of Heptranchias perlo. Classification (NCBI taxonomy): domain Eukaryota; kingdom Metazoa; phylum Chordata; class Chondrichthyes; order Hexanchiformes; family Hexanchidae; genus Heptranchias; species Heptranchias perlo. Next base: position 2,647,018 of record NC_090341.1, on the reverse strand, counting down.
GGTCTAACTCTGTATCCGAGTGTGGTCCAACTCTGCACCCGAGTGTGGTCTAACTCTGTATCCGAGTGTGGTCTAACTCTGTACTCGAGTGTGGTCTAAATCTGTATCCGAGTGTGGTCTATCTCTGTATCAGAGTGTGGTCTAACTCTCTACTCGAGTGTGGTCTAACTCTGTACTCGAGTGTGGTCTAACTCTGTATCTGAGTGTGGTCTATCTCTGTATCAGAGTGTGGTCTAACTCTGTACTCGATTGTGGTCTAACTTTGTATCCGAGTGTGGTCTAACTCTGTACCTGAGTGTGGTCTAACTCTGTACTCGAGTGAGGTCTAACTCTGTATCCGAGTGTGCTCTAACTCTGCACCTGAGTGTGGTCTAACTCTGTACCTGAGTGTGGTCTAACTCTGTACTCGAGTGTGGTCTAACTCTGTATCCGAGTGTGGTCTAACTCTGTACTCGAGTGTGGTCTAACTCTGTACTCGAGTGTGGTCTATCTCTGTATCAGAGTGTGGTCTAACTCTGTACTCGAGTGTGGTCTAACTCTGTACTCGAGTGTGGTCTAACTCTGTATCCGAGTGTGGCCTAACTCTGTACCTGAGTGTGGTCTAACTCTGTACCCGAGTATGGTCCAACTCTGTATCCGAGTGTGGTCTGACTCTGTATCCGAGTGTGGTCTGACTCTGTATCCGAGTGTGGTCTATCTCTGTACCCGAGTGTGGTCTAACTCTGTACCCGAGTGTGGTCCAACTCTGTATCCGAGTGTGGTCTAACTCTGTATCCGAGTGTGGTCTGACTCTGTATCCGAGTGTGGTCTGACTCTGGATCCGAGTGTGGTCTAACTCTGTATCAGAGTGTGGTCTAACTCTGTATCAGAGTGTGGTCTAACTCTGTACCCGAGTGTGGTCTAACTCTGTATCAGAGTGTGGTCTAACTCTGTATCCGAGTGTGGTCTAACTCTGTATCCGAGTGTGGTCTAACTCTGTATCAGAGTGTGGTCTAACTCTGTATCCTAGTGTGGTCTAACTCTGTACCCGAGTGTGGTCTAACTCTGTATCCGAGTGTGGTCTAACTCTGTATCCGAGTGTGGTCTCACTCTGCACCCGAGTGTGGTCTAACTCTGAATCCGAGTGTGGTCTAACTCTGTACTCGAGTGTCGTCTAACTCTGTACTCGATTGTGGTCTAACTTTGTATCCGAGTGTGGTCTAACTCTGTACCTGAGTGTGGTCTAACTCTGTACTCGAGTGAGGTCTAACTCTGTATCCGAGTGTGCTCTAACTCTGTACCTGAGTGTGGTCTAACTCTGTACCTGAGTGTGGTCTAACTCTGTACTCGAGTGTGGTCTAACTCTGTATCCGAGTGTGGTCTAACTCTGTACTCGAGTGTGGTCTAACTCTGTACTCGAGTGTGGTCTATCTCTGTATCAGAGTGTGGTCTAACTCTGTACTCGAGTGTGGTCTAACTCTGTACTCGAGTGTGGTCTAACTCTGTATCCGAGTGTGGCCTAACTCTGTACCGGAGTGTGGTCTAACTCTGTACCCGAGTGTGGTCTGACTCTGTATCCGAGTGTGGTCTAACTCTGTACTCGAGTGTGGTCTAACTCTGTACTCGAGTGTGGTCTAACTCTGTATCCGAGTGTGGCCTAACTCTGTACCGGAGTGTGGTCTAACTCTGTACCCGAGTGTGGTCTAACTCTCTATCCGAGTGTGGTCTAACTCTGTATCCGAGTGTGGTCTAACTCTGTATCCGAGTGTGGTCTAACTCTGTATCAGAGTGTGGTCTAACTCTGTACCCGAGTGTGGTTTAACTCTGTACCCGAGTGTGGTCTAACTCTGTATCCGAGTGTGGTCTAACTCTGCATCCGAGTGTGGTCTAACTCTGTATCCGAGTGTGGTCTAACTCTGTATCCGAGTGTGGTCTAACTCTGCACCCGAGTGTGGTCTAACTCTGCACCCGAGTGTGGTCTAACTCTGTACTCGAGTGTGGTCTAAATCTGTATCCGAGTGTGGTCTAAATCTGTATCCGAGTGTGGTCTAAATCTGTATCCGAGTGTGGTCTAACTCTGTACCTGAGTGTGGTCTAACTCTGTATCCGAGTGTGGTCTAACTCTGTATCCGAGTGTGGTCTAACTCTGTACCTGAGTGTGGTCTAACTCTGTACCTGAGTGTGGTCTAACTCTGTACTCGAGTGTGGTCTAACTCTGTATCCGAGTGTGGTCTGACTCTGTATCCGAGTGTGGTCTAACTCTGTACCCGAGTGTGGCCTAACTCTGTACCCGAGTGTGGTCTAACTCTGTACCCGAGTGTGGTCCAACTCTGTATCCGAGTGTGGTCTAACTCTGTATCCGAGTGTGGTCTAACTCTGTACCCGAGTGTGGTCTGACTCTGTATCCGAGTGTGGTCTGACTCTGGATCCGAGTGTGGTCTAACTCTGTATCAGAGTGTGGTCTAACTCTGTATCCGAGTGTGGTCTAACTCTGTACCCGAGTGTGGTCTAACTCTGTACCCGAGTGTGGTCTAACTCTGTATCCGAGTGTGGTCTAACTCTGTATCCGAGTGTGTTCTAACTCTGTACCCGAGTGTGGTCTAACTCTGTACCCGAGTGTGTTCTAACTCTTTATCCGAGTGTGGTCTAAATCTGTATCCGAGTGTGGTCTCACTCTGTACCCGAGTGTGGTCTAACTCTGTATCAGAGTGTGGTCTAACTCTGTATCCGAGTGTGGTCTCACTCTGTATCCGAGTGTGGTCTAACTCTGTATCCGAGTGTGGTCTAACTCTGTACCCGAGTGTGGTCTAACTCTGTACCCAAGTGTGGTCTAACTCTGTACCCGAGTGTGGTCTCACTCTGTATCAGAGTGCGGTCTAACTTTGTATCCGAGTGTGGTCTAACTCCGTATCCGAGTGTGCTCTAACTCCGTATCCGAGTGTGCTCTGACTCTGTATCCGAGTGTGCTCTGACTCTGTATCCGAGTGTGCTCTGACTCTGTATCCGAGTGTGCTCTGACTCTGTATCCGAGTGTGGTCTGACTCTGTATCCGAGTGTGGTCTGACTCTGTATCCGAGTGTGGTCTGACTCTGTATCCGAGTGTGGTCTGACTCTGTATCCGAGTGTGGTCTGACTCTGTCCCCGAGTGTGGTCTAACTCTGTATCCGAGTGTGGTCCAACTCTGTACCCGAGTGTGGTCTAACTCTGTACCCGAGTGTGGTCTAACTCTGTATCCGAGTGTGGTCTAACTCTGTATCCGAGTGTGGTCTAACTCTGTATCCGAGTGTGGTCTAACTCTGTATCAGAGTGTGGTCTAACTCTGTATCCGAGTGTGGTCTAACTCTGTATCCGAGTGTGGTCGAACTCTGTATCCGAGTGTGGTCTCACTCTGTATCCGAGTGTGGTCTAACTCTGTATCCGAGTGTGGTCTGACTCTGTATCCGAGTGTGGTCTGACTCTGTATCCGAGTGTGGTCTGACTCTGTATCCGAGTGTGGTCTGACTCTGTATCCGAGTTTGGTCTGACTCTGTATCCGAGTGTGGTCTAACTCTGTATCCGAGTGTGGTCTAACTCTGTATCAGATTGTGGTCTAACTTTGGATCCGAGTGTGGTCTAACTCTGTATCAGAGTGTGGTCTAACTCTGTATCAGAGTGTGCTCTAAGTCTGTATCAGAGTGTGGTCTAACTCTGTATCCGAGTGTGGTCTAACTCTGTATCCGAGTGTGGTCTAACTCTGTATCCGAGTGTGGTCTAACTCTGTACCCGAGTGTGGTCTAACTCTGTATCCGAGTGTGGTCTAACTCTGTATCCGAGTGTGGTCCAACTCTGTATCCGAGTGTGGTCTAACTCTGTATCCGAGTGTGGTCTAACTCTGTATCCGAGTGTGGTCTAACTCTGTATCCGAGTGTGGTCTAACTCTGTATCCGAGTGTGGTCTAACTCTGTATCCGAGTGTGGTCTAACTCTGTATCCGAGTGTGGTCTAACTCTGTCTCAGAGTGTGGTCTAACTCCGTATCCGAGTGTGGTCTGACTCTGTATCCGAGTGTGGTCTGACTCTGTATCCGAGTGTGGTCTAACTCTGTATCCGAGTGTGGTCTAACTCTGTATCCGAGTGTGGTCTAACTCTGTATCCGAGTGTGGTTTAACTCTGTATCCGAGTCTGGTCTAACTCTGTACCCGAGTGTGGTCTAACTCTGTATCCGAGTGTGGTCTAACTCTGTATCCGAGTGTGGTCTAACTCTGTATCCGAGTGTGGTCCAACTCTGTATCCGAGTGTGGTCTAACTCTGTATCCGAGTGTGGTCTAACTCTGTATCCGAGTGTGGTCTAACTCTGTATCCGAGTGTGGTCTAACTCTGTATCCGAGTGTGGTCTAACTCTGTATCCGAGTGTGGTCTAACTCTGTATCCGAGTGTGGTCCAACTCTGTATCCGAGTGTGGTCTAACTCTGTATCCGAGTGTGGTCTAACTCTGTATCCGAGTGTGGTCTAACTCTGTATCCGAGTGTGGTCTAACTCTGTATCCGAGTGTGGTCCAACTCTGTATCCGAGTCTGGTCTAACTCTGTACCCGAGTGTGGTCTAACTCTGTACCCGAGTGTGGTCTAACTCTGTATCAGAGTGTGGTCTAACTCTGTATCAGAGTGTGGTCTAACTCTGTATCCGAGTGTGGTCTAACTCTGTATCCGAGTGTGGTCTAACTCTGTATCAGAGTGTGGTCTAACTCTGTATCAGTGTGTGGTCTAACTCTGTACCCGAGTGTGGTCTAACTCTGTACCCGAGTGTGGTCTAACTCTTTATCCGAGTGTGGTCTAACTCTGTATCCGAGTGTGGTCTAACTCTGTATCAGAGTGTGGTCTAACTCTGTACCCGAGTGTGGTCTAACTCTGTATCCGAGTGTGGTCTAACTCTGTATCCGAGTGTGCTCTAACTCTGTATCCGAGTGTGCTCTAACTCTGTATCCGAGTGTGCTCTAACTCTGTACCCGAGTGTGTTCTAACTCTGTACCCGAGTGTGGTCTAACTCTGTATCCGAGTGTGGTCTAACTCTGTATCCGAGTGTGCTCTAACTCTGTATCCGAGTGTGCTCTAACTCTGTATCCGAGTGTGCTCTAACTCTGTATCCGAGTGTGGTCTAACTCTGTACCTGAGTGTGGTCTAACTCTGTACTCGAGTGTGGTCTAACTCTGTATCCGAGTGTGGTCTAACTCTGTATCCGAGTGTGGTCTAACTCTGTATCAGAGTGTGGTCTAACTCTGTATCCGAGTGTGGTCTAACTCTGTACCCGAGTGTGGTCTAACTCTGTATCCGAGTGTGGTCTGACTGAGATTTGATGTTCGTTTCATCGAATAGTCGATATGTTCCTATTTTCTTTCTTCGACTGTGTGTTTAAGCCAACAGCACTCAGGCTCCCTCTGTGGGCAGTCATTGGGAGGTGCAGCAGCCGAGTGGGGACCTCCGTCTGAGTTTCGTGTCCGCCATGGCTCAGCTCTCTCACCTCTGAGTCAGGAGGTCGTGGGTTTGAGCCCCACCCCAGAGACTTGAGCTGACGGTGCCAGTAATGAGGGAGTGCTGCAGCGTCGGAGGAGATGTTAAACCGAGGCCTCGTCTGCCCTCTCACGGTCACTGTTCAAAACAAAGCAGGAGAGATCTCCCAGTGCCCTGGCCAATATTTATCCCTCAACTAACATCACTAAAGAACAGATTGGGATCTTGCTGTGCGCAAATTGGCTGCTGCGTTTCCCTACATTAGAACAGAGATCAAATTTCAAAAAAGTATTTAATTGGCTGTAAAGTGCTTTGGGATGCCCCGAGATGGTGAAATGTGCTGTATAAATGCAAGTTCTTGCCTTTGCCCCCTCCCATCCCATTGCCCTGCTTGCATTGCCTCATCTGGGGGCCTGAATTCGATAGCGCCTGACAGGGGGCGTGATACGATCAGGGGGCTGAACTCGCGCGTCCCAAGGGAGGGGCCACAGAACCATCCGAAATTTATCCTCGGGCCTTGTTGGAATAAATTGCGATTGGCACCCGCAGCTTGTCAGTCCGGAACCTTCAATCGGGGGAAGGGGGGCCCGGCGTCGTGATCGGTGGGGGTCAGGGTCAGGGGATGGGGGGAGTGAGGGGTGAGCGAGGGGGGAGTGAGTGGTGGGGGTCGGGGTCAGGGGTGGGGGGGAGTGAGGGGTGAGCGAGGGGGGAGTGAGTGGTGGGGGTCAGGGTCGGGGGTGGGGGGGAGTGAGGGGTGAGCGAGGGGGGAGTGAGTGATGGGGGTCGGGGTCGGAGGGGGGGGAGTGAGGGGTGAGCGAGGGGGGAGTGAGTGGTGGGGGTCAGGGTCGGGGGTGGGGGGGAGTGAGGGGTGAGCGAGGGGGGAGTGAGTGGTGGGGGTTGGGGTCGGGGGGGGGGGGAGTGAGGGGTGAGCGAGGGGGGAGTGAGTGGTGGGGGTTGGGGTCGGAGGGGGGGGGAGTGAGGGGTGAGCGAGGGGGGAGTGAGTGGTGGGGGTCGGGGTCGGGGGGGGGGGAGTGAGGGGTGAGCGAGGGGGGAGTGAGTGGTGGGGGTCGGGGTCGGGGGTTGGGGGGAGTGAGGGGTGAGCGAGGGGGGAGTGAGTGGTGGGGGTCAGGGTCGGGGGTTGGGGGGAGTGAGGGGTGAGCGAGGGGGGAGTGAGTGGTGGGGGTCAGGGTCGGGGGTTGGGGGGAGTGAGGGGTGAGCGAGGGGGGAGCGAGTGGTGGGGGTTGGGGTCAGGGGATGGGGGGAGTGAGGGGGGAGTGAGTGGTGGGGGTCGGGGTCGAAGGTGGGGAGTGAGGGGTGAGCGAGGGGGGAGCGAGCGGTGGGGATCGGAGCGGGAGGGGGGATCAAAGGGTAATGGTTGGGGTCAGAGTGGGGGGAGACGGGAGCGAGCGGTGGGGATGGGGGTTGGAGTGGGGGGGGAGCGAGGGTTGGGGGTCGGAGAAGGGGGGAGCGTGCGGTAGAGTCGGGGTCGAACTGGGGAGGGGCAGAGGTTCACGGTTGTAATGTGGGGGTTGGGACTCCTGCTCCTCCTTGCCCCACATACAGGCAAGTATTTGGAACAAACGTACCTTGCTGGCTGTGGTCTGTAGCGGTCCCTTTAAGGGTCACCGGTTAGGCCGCATGCAGGCCTGGTTTTGCCTGGTGACGGGGCTGACTGCCATTGGGCAAAACAATCTTGCAGTGGGGACCTCAAACAGGCGATAGGCTCCTGAGAATGGTGGTGGACAATTAAACAACTAACGGGAGGAGGAGGCTCCATGAACATCCCCATCCTCAATGGAGTCCAGCACGTGAGTGCAAAAGACAAGGCTGAAGCGTTTGCAACCATCTTCAGCCAGAAGTGCCGAGTGGATGATCCATCTCAGCCTCCTCCCGATATCCCCACCATCACGGAAGCCAGTCTTCAGCCAATTCAATTCACTCCACATGATATCAAGAAACGGCTGAGTGCACTGGATACAGCAAAGGCTATGGGCCCTGACAACATCCCGGCTGTAGTGCTGAAGTCTTGTGCTCCAGAATGAGCTGCGCCTCTAGCCAAACTGTTCCAGTACAACTACAACACTGGCATCTACCCGACAATGTGGAAAATTGCCCAGGTATGTCCTGTCCACAAAAAGCAGGACAAATCCAATCCGGCCAATTACCGCCCCATCAGTCTACTCTCAATCATCAGCAAAGTGATGGAAGGTGTCGTCGACAGTGCTATCAAGCGGCACTTACTCACCAATAACCTGCTCACCGATGCTCGGTTTGGGTTCCGCCAGGACCACTCGGCTCCAGACCTCATTACAGCCTTGGTCCAAACATGGACAAAAGAGCTGAATTCCAGAGGTGAGGTGAGAATGACTGCCCTTGACATCAAGGCAGCATTTGACCGAGTGGCACCAAGGAGCTCTACTAAAACTGGTCAATGGGAATCGGGGGGAAATTCTCCAGAGACTGGAGTCATACCTAGCACAAAGGAACATTACTGTGGTAATTGGAGGCCAATCATCTCAGTCCCAGGACATCACTGCAGGAGTTCCTCAGGGCAGTGTCCTAGGCCTAACCATCTTCAGCTGCTTCATCAATGACCTTCCCCCCATCATAAGGTCAGAAGTGGGGATGTTCGCTGATGATTGCACAGTGTTCAGTTCCATTCGCAACCCCTCAAATAATGAAGCAGTCCGAGCCCGCATACAGCCAGACCTGGACAACATCCAGGCTTAGGCTGATACATGGCAAGTGACAGTCATGCTACACAAGTGCCAAGGCAATGACCATCTCCAACATCGAGGTGTTCAAAATCATGAAAGGTTTTGATAGAGTAAATAAGGAGAAAATGTTTCCAGTGGCAGGAGGGTCAGTAAACAGAGGACACAGATTTAAGGTAATTGGCAAAAGAATCAGAGGTGACATTTTAAAAATTAGAAATAGGAGCAGGAGTAGGCCATATGGCCCCTCGAGCCTGCTCCGCCATTCAATATGATCATGGCTGATCTTCTACCTCAACTCCACTTTCCCGCCCAATCCCCATATCCCTTGATTCCCTTAGAGTCCAAAAATATATCGATTTCAGTCTTGAATATACTCAATGACTCAGCATCCACAGCCCTCTGGGGTAGAGAATTCCAAATAGTCATGACCCTCTGTGTGAAGAAATTCCTCCTCATCTCAGTCTTAAATGGCCGACCCCTTATCCAGTTTGAGACTCTCAAGCCGGGGGAACCATCCTCTCAGCATCTACCCTGTCAAGCCCTCTTAGAATCTTATATGTTTCAATGAGATCACCTCTCATTCTTCTAAACTCCAGAGAGTATAGGCCCATTCTACTCAATCTCTCCTCATAGGACAACCCTCTCATCCCAGGAATCAATCTAGTGAACCTTCGTTGCACCGCCTCTAAGGCAAGTATATCCTTCCTTAGATAAGGAGACCAAAACTGTACATAGTACTCCAGGAAGTCTCACCAAAGTCCTGTACAATTGCAGTAAGACTTCCTTACTCTTGTACTCCAACCCTCTTGCAATAAAGGCCAACCTGCCATTTGCTTTCCTAATTACTTGCTGTACCTGTATGTTAGCTTTCTGTGTTTCGGGTACAAGGACACCCAAATCTCTCTGAACACCAACGTTTAATAGTTTCTCACCATTTAAAAAATATTCTGTTTTTCTATTTTTCCTACCAAAGTGAATAACCTCACATTTCCCCACATTATACTCCATCTGCCACCTTCTTGCCCACTCACTTAACCTGTCTATATCCCTTTGCAGACTCTTTGTGTCCTCCTCACAGCTCACTTTCCCACCTAGCTTTGTATCGTCAGCAAACTTGGATACATTACACTCGGTCCCTTCATCTAAGTCATTAATATAGATTGTAAATAGCTGAGGCCCAAGCACTGATCTATTCTATTTTCTCCCTCTTTATCAATTATTTGGTCATCCTTTGCTGGTTTCTAAAACTCCCCCAATCCTCAGGCTTACTACTCTTCTTGGCAACATTATAGGCCTCTTCTTTTAATCTAATACTCTCCTTAATTTCTTTAGTTAGCCATGGATGGATCACTTTTCCTGTGGGGTTTTTATTTCTCAATGGAATGTATATTTGTTGATAATTTTGAAATATTTCTTTAAATGTTCGCCATTGCTTATCTACCGTCATAGCTTTTAATCTAATTTCCCAATCTACCTTAGCCAACTCGCTCCTCATACCTATGCAATTGGCTTTATTTAAGTTTAAGACTCTAGTTTCGGACTTAAGTATGTCAATCTCAAACTCAATGTGAAATTCTATCTACTGTGAGATTACTAATTAACCCTATCTCATTACACAATATAAGATCTAAAATAGCCTGTTCCCTGGTTGGTTCCATGATATTGCTCCAGGAAACTGTGTCCAATGCTTTCCATGAACTCGTTCTCCAGACTACCTTTGTCAATTTGATTTGCCCAGTTTATATGAAGATTGAATCCCCCATGATTATTGCATTCCCTTTGTTATAAGCTCCTATTATTTCTTGATTAATGCACTGTCCAACAATAACTACTATTCGGGGGCCTATAAATTACTCCCAACAATGTTTTCTGCCCCTTGTTATTTCTTATCTCCACCTATACTGATTCTACAGGAGACGTGGGGAAAATAAATTTTATGCAGCGAGTTGTTCTGATCTGGAATGCGCTGCCTGAAAGGGCGGTGGAAGCAGATTCAATAATAACTTTCAAAAGGGAATTGGATAAATACTTGAAAAAGAAAAAATTTGCGGGGCTATGGGGAAAGAGCAGGGGGTGAGTGGGACTAATTGGATAGCTCTTTCAAAGAGCCGGCACAGGCACGATGGGCTGAATGGCCTCCTTCTGTGCTGTATCATTCTATGATTCTAAGAGAGAGTCGAACCTCCCCTTGACATTCAACGGGATCACACTAGATGGTTGACTCTTAATGACCTCAAGACAACTATGCATGGGTGATAAATACAGCCTTGACTGTGTTACCCAGATCCCAAGAACAAATAAATAAAACGACAGTGATAACCCATTCAGACCAGTTGTGTAAATCCATTGTTGACTAGCTGACCATGGATTTGTGCTGAGAGCGTGCGCAGAGAAAGATACCATCAAAGAAACATTCATAAATCATTTAAACCCCTTTGATCCTTGTGAGCAGCTCGGGCGCTGGACTCGGGGCGGAGGGGGGAGGGTGGAGGGAGATGAAAGGGAACCTTGAATTATCTCAGAAGCGTAAATACAGTAACGAGCACAAAAGGGGAGATTTTAAAAAATCGAATTTGGAAACTCGTTTCCATTGCATGGGCCAACAGCAGAGAGAGAGAGAGAGATAGAACTGGCGAATGTCCCAGAACAGAGGAATTTTGTCACCTGACTGAGTCGGGTTATAAATAGCGCCTTAATTATGCACCGCTGCCAAATATCATCTTCAATGTGTCCGACTCCAGTGCAAGGTGTCAGCCGGGCTTCTGTTGAAAGTTCCGCTCGCTCTAGCAGGCTTCTCCGCTCCCTCCTCTCCTGAAGGGGCTGAATCTCATTGTGGGGGGTGGGGTTTACTGTCCCCTGCCTCTGGTACCGAATGGATGGTTTTCATTGGAACCCTGACATTGGCTAATACCAGCCGGCTGTTCGGCCATGTTAGGCTGACCTTGTGGCGGCAGCAAGGGCAGCGGCCAATAATAGCATCACTGTGGTTGTGGAATCTACCCAAGGGAAGCTTTAAATAGACCGGAATCCTGAATAACAGGAGGGCGGGGGCTCAGAGCCAATGCTAATCACAGGCCAGAATTCACCAATCAATCAAACATTCTTCCATCTCTCTGAACTCCCAAAAAAGAAATGAAGTTGACTGGTATCCCCCTGTCTATAAAGGGCGATATCTGCACTCTACTGGTATCCCCCTGTCTATAAAGGGCGATATCTGCACTCTACTGGTAACCCCCTGTCTATAAAGGGCGATATCCGCACTCTACTGGTATCCCCCTGTCTATAAAGGTCGATATCTGCACTCTACTGGTGCCCCCCTGTCTATAAATGACGATATCCGCACTCTACAGATATCCCCGTGTCTATAAAGGGTGATATCCGCACTCTACTGGTATCCCCGTGTCTATAAATGATGATATCCGCACTCTACTGGTATCCCCGTGTCTATAAATGACGATATCCGCACTCTACTGGTATCCCCGTGTCTATAAATGGCGATATCCGCACTCTACAGATATCCCCGTGTCTATAAAGGGTGATATCTGCACTCTACTGGTGCCCCCTGTCTATAAAGGGCAATATCCGCACTCTACTGGTATCCCCGTGTCTATAAATGACGATATCCGCACTCTACTGGTATCCCCCTGTCCATAAAGGGCGATATCCGCACTCTACTGGTGTCCCCCTGTTCATAAAGGGCGATATCTGCACTCCAGTGGTATCCCCGTGTCTATAAAGGGTGATATCTGCACTCTACTGGTATCCCCGTGTCTATAAATGACGATATCCGCACTCTACTGGTATCCCCCTGTCCATAAAGGGCGATATCCGCACTCTACTGGTGTCCCCCTGTTCATAAAGGGCGATATCTGCACTCCAGTGGTATCCCCCTGTCTATAAAGGGTGATATCTGCACTCTACTGGTATCCCCCTGTCTATAAAGGACGATATCCGCACTCTACTGGTATCCCCCTGTCTATAAAGGGCGATATCCGCACTCTACTGGTATCCCCGTGTCCATAAAGGGTGATATCCGCACTCTACTGGTATCCCCGTGTCTATAAAGGGTGATATCCGCACTCTACTGGTATCCCCGTGTCTATAAAGGGCGATATCTGCACTCTACTGGTATCCCCGTGTCCATAAAGGGCGATATCTGCACTCTACTGGTATCCCTCTGTCTATAAAGGGGAATATCCGCACTCTACTGGTATCCCCCTGTCTATAAAGGGCGATATCTGCACTCTACCGGTATCCCACTGTCTATAAAGGGCGATATCCGCACTCTACTGGTATCCCCGTGTCTATAAAGGGCGATACCTGCAATCTATTGGTATCCCCGTGTCCATAAAGGGTGATATCCGCACTCTACTGGTATCCCCGTGTCTATAAAGGGCGATATCTGCACTCTACTGGTATCCCCCTGTCTATAAAGGGCGATATCTGCACTCTACTGGTATCCACCATCTATAAAGGGCGATATCTGCACTCTACTGGTATCCCCCTGTCTATAAAGGGTCATATCCGCATTCTACTGGTGCCCCGTGTCTATAAAGGGTGATATCCGCAATCCACTGGTATCCCCCTGTCTATAAAAGGCGATATCCACACTCTACTGGTGCCCCGTGTCCATAAAGGGCGATATCTGCACTGTACTGGTATCCCCGTGTCTATAAAGGGCGATATCCGCACTCTACTGGTATCCCCCTGTCTATAAAGGGCGATATCCGCACTCTACTAGTGCCCCCATGTCTATAAAGGGCGATATCCGCACTCTACTGGTGCCCCCTGTCTATAAAGGTCGATATCTGCACTCTACTAGTGCCCCCATGTCCATAAAGGGCGATATCCGCATTCTACTGGTGCCTCGTGTCTATAAAGGGTGATATCCGCAATCTACTGGTGTCCCCCTGTCTATAAAGGGCGATATCCGCATTCTACTGGTGCCCTGTGTCTATAAAGGGTGATATCTGCACTCTATTGGCGCCCCCATATCTATAAATGGCGATATCCGCACTCTAATGATTTCCCCCTGTCTATAAATGGCGATATCCGCACTCTACTGGTATCCCCGTGTCTATAAAGGGTGATATCTGCACTCTACTGGTGCCCCCCTGTCTATAAAGGGCAATATCCGCACTCTACTGGTATCCCCGTGTCTATAAATGACGATATCCGCACTCTACTGGTATCCCCGTGTCTATAAAGGGTGATATCTGCACTCTACTGGTGCCCCCTGTCTATAAAGGGCAATATCCGCACTCTACTGGTAACCCCGTGTCTATAAATGACGATATCCGCACTCTACAGATATCCCCGTGTCTATAAAGGGTGATATCTGCACTCTACTGGTGCCCCCCTGTCTATAAAGGGTGATATCCGCATTCTACTGGTATCCCCGTGTCTATAAATGACGATATCCGCACTCTACTGGTATCCCCCTGTCCATAAAGGGCGATATCCGCACTCTACTGGTGTCCCCCTGTTCATAAAGGGCGATATCTGCACTCCAGTGGTATCCCCGTGTCTATAAAGGGTGATATCTGCACTCTACTGGTATCCCCGTGTCAATAAAGGGCGATATCCACACTCTACTGGTATCCCCGTGTCTATAAAGGGCGATATCTGCACTGTACTGGTATCCCCATGTCCATAAAGGGTGATATCCGCACTCTACTGGTATCCCCGTGTCTATAAAGGGTGATATCCGCACTCTACTGGTATCCCCGTGTCTATAAAGGGCGATATCTGCACTCTACTGGTATCCCCGTGTCCATAAAGGGCGATATCTGCACTCTACTGGTATCCCTCTGTCTATAAAGGGCAATATCCGCACTCTACTGGTATCCCCCTGTCTATAAAGGGCGATATCTGCACTCTACCGGTATCCCACTGTCTATAAACGGCGATATCCGCACTCTACTGGTATCCCCGTGTCTATAAAGGGCGATATCTGCACTCTACTGGTAACCCCCTGTCTATAAAGGGCGATATCTGCACTCTACTGGTATCCACCATCTATAAAGGGCGATATCTGCACTCTACTGGTATCCTCCTGTCTATAAAGGGTGATATCCGCATTCTACTGGTGCCCCATGTCTATGAAGGGTGATATCCGCAATCCACTGGTATCCCCCTGTCTATAAAAGGCGATATCCGCACTCTACTGGTGCCCCCATGTCTATAAAGGGCGATATCCGCACTCTACTGGTGCCCCGTGTCTATAAAGGGCGATATGCGCACTCTACTGGTATCCCCCGTCTATAAAGGGTGATATCGGCACTCTACTAGTGCCCCCCTGTCTATAAAGGGCGATATCGGCACTCTACTAGTGCCCCCATGTCGATAAAGGGCGATATCCGCATTCAACTGGTGCCCCGTGTCTATAAAGGGTGATATCCGGAATCCAGTGGTGTCCCCCTGTCTATAAATGGCGATAACTGCACTCTACTGGTGCCCCCATGTCTATAAAGGGCGATATCCGCACTCTACTGGTGTCCCCCTGTCTTTAAATGGCGATATCCACACTCGACTGTCATCCCCCTGTCTATAAAGGGTGATATCTGCACTCTACTGGTATCCCCGTGTCCATAAAGGGCGATATCTGCACTCTACTGGTATCCCCGTGTCCATAAAGGGCGATATCCGCACTCTACTGGTATCCCCGTGTCTATAAAGGGCGATATCCGCACTCTACTGGTATCCCCGTGTCCATAAAGGGCGATATCCGCACTCTACTGGTATCCCCGTGTCTATAAAGGGCCATATCTGCACTCTACTGGTATCCCCGTGTCCATAAAGGGCGATATCCGCACTCTATTGGTATCCCCGTGTCTATAAAGGGCGATATCTGCACACTACTGGTATCCCCGTGTCTATAAAGGGCGATATCTGCACTCTACTGGTATCCCCCTGTCTATAAAGGGCGATATCCGCACTCTACTGATGCCCCGTGTCCATAAAGGGTGATATCCGCACTCTACTAGTGCTCCCATGTCTATAAAGGGCGATATCCGCACTCTACTGGTATCCCCCTGTCTATAAAGGGCGATATCTGCACTCTACTGGTATCCCCCTGTCTATAAAGGGCGATATCCGCACTCTACTGGTGCCCCGTGTCCATAAAGGGTGATATCCGCACTCTACTAGTGCCCCCATGTCTATAAAGGGCGATATCCGCACTCTACTGGTATCCCCCTGTCTATAAAGGGCGATATCCGCACTCTACTGGTGCCCCCTGTCTATAAAGGTCGATATCCGCACTCTACTGGTATCCCCCTGTCTATAAAGGGCGATATCCGCACTCTACTGGTGCCCCCTGTCTTTAAAGGGCAATATCTGCACTCTACTGGTATCCCCCTGTCTATAAAGGGCAATATCCACACTCTACTGATATCCCCGTGTCTATAAAGGGCGATATCTGCACTCTACTGGTATCCCCCTGTCTATAAAGGGCGATATCCGCACTCTACTGGTATCCCCCTGTCTATAAAGGGCGATATCTGCACTCTACTGGTATCCCCGTGTCGATAAAGGGCGATATCTGCACTCTACTGGTATCCCCCTGTCCATAAAGGGCGATATCCGCACTCTACTGGTATCCCCCTGTCGATAAAGGGCGATATCTGCACTCTATTGGCGCCCCCATGTTTATAAATGGTGATATCCGCACTCTAATGATTCCCCCCTGTCTATAAATGGCGATATCCGCACTCTACTGGTATCCACGTGTCTATAAAGGGTGATATCTGCACTCTACTGGTGCCCCCCTGTCTATAAAGGGCAATATCCGCACTCTACTGGTATCCCCGTGTCTATAAATGACGATATCCGCACTCTACAGATATCCCCGTGTCTATAAAGGGTGATATCTGCACTCTACTGGTGCCCCCCTGTCTATAAAGGGCAATATCCGCACTCTACTGGTATCCCCGTGTCTATAAAGGGCGATATCCGCACTCTACAGATATCCCCGTGTCTATAAAGGGCGATATCTGCACTCCAGTGGTATCCCCCTGTCTATTAAGGGTGATATCTGCACTCTACTGGTATCCCCGTGTCAATAAAGGGCGATATCCGCACTCGACTGGTATCCCCGTGTCTATAAAGGTCGATATCTGCACTCTACTGGTATCCCTGTGTCTATAAAGGACGATATCCGCACTCTACTGGTATCCCCCTTTCTATAAAGGGCGATATCCACACTCTACTGGTATCCCCGTGTCTATAAAGGGCGATATCTGCACTGTACTGGTATCCCCGTGTCCATAAAGGGTGATATCCGCACTCTACTGGTATCCCCGTGTCTATAAAGGGTGATATCTGCACTCTACTGGTATCCCCGTGTCCATAAAGGGCGATATCTGCACTCTACTGGTATCCCCCATCTATAAAGGGCGATATCTGCACTCTACCGTTATCCCACTGTCTATAAAGAGCGATATCCGCACTCTACTGGTATCCCCGTGTCCATAAAGGGTGATATCCGCACTCTACTGGTATCCCCGTGTCTATAAAGGGCGATATCTGCACTCTACTGGTATCCCCCTGTCTATAAAGGGCGATATCTGCACTCTACTGGTATCCCCGTGTCTTTAAAGGGCGATATCCGCACTCTACTGGTATCCCCCTGTCTATAAAGGGCGATATCCGCACTCTACTGGTATCCCCGTGTCTATAAAGGGCGATATCTGCACTGTACTGGTATCCCCGTGTCCATAAAGGGTGATATCCGCACTCTACAGGTATCCCCGTGTCTATAAAGGGTGATATCTGCACTCTACTGGTATCCCCGTGTCCATAAAGGGCGATATCTGCACTCTACTGGTATCCCCCGTCTATAAAGGGAGATATCTGCACTCTACCGGTATCCCACTGTCTATAAAGAGCGATATCCGCACTCTACTGGTATCCCCGTGTCCATAAAGGGTGATATCCGCACTCTACTGGTATCCCCGTGTCTATAAAGGGCGATATCTGCACTCTACTGGTATCCCCCTGTCTATAAAGGGCGATATCTGCACTCTACTGGTATCCACCATCTATAAGGGCGATATCTGCACTCTACTGGTATCCCCCTGTCTATAAAGGGTGATATCCGCATTCTACTGGTGCCCCGTGTCTATAAAGGGTGATATCCGCAATCCACTGGTATCCCCCTGTCTATAAAAGGCGATATCCGCACTCTACTGGTGCCCCCATGTCTATAAAGGGCGATATCCGCACTCTACTGGTGCCCCGTGTCTATAAAGGGCGATATGCGCACTCTACTAGTGCCCCCATGTCCATAAAGGGCGATATCCGCATTCAACTGGTGCCCCGTGTCTATAAAGGGTGATATCCGCAATCCACTGGTGCCCCCATGTCTATAAAGGGCGATATCCGCACTCTACTGGTGTCCCCCTGTCTTTAAAGGGCGATATCCACACTCGACTGTCATCCCCCTGTCTATAAAGGGTGATATCTGCACTCTACTGGTATCCCCGTGTCTATAAAGGGCGATATCTGCACTCTACTGGTATCCCTGTGTCCATAAAGGGCGATATCCGCACTCTACTGGTATCCCCGTGTCTATAAAGGGTGATATCCGCACTCTACTGTTATCCCCGTGTCTATGAAGGGCGATATCCGCACTCTACTGGTATCCCCGTGTCTATAAAGGGCGATATCTGCACTCGACTGGTATCCCCGTGTCCATAAAGGGCGATATCCGCACTCGACTGGTATCCCCGTGTCTATAAAGGGCGATATCTGCACTCTACTGGTATCCCCCTGTCTATAAAGGGCGATATCCGCACTCTACTGGTGCCCCGTGTCCATAAAGGGTGATATCCGCACTCTACTAGTGCCCCCATGTCTATAAAGGGCGATATCCGCACTCTATTGGTATCCCCCTGTCTATAAAGGGCGATATCTGCACTCTACTGGTATCCCCCTGTCTATAAAGGGCGATATCCACACTCTACTTGTGCCCCCTGTCTATAAAGGTCGATATCTGCACTCTACTAGTGCCCCAATGTCTATAAAGGGCGATATCCGCATTCTGCTGGTGCCCCGTGTTTATAAAGGGCGATATCCTCAATCTACTAGTGCCCTGTGTCTATAAAGGGTGATATCCACACTCTACTGGTGCCCCCTGTCTTTAAAGGGCAATATCTGCACTCTACTGGTATCCCCCTGTCTATAAAGGGCAATATCCGCACTCTACTGGTATCCCCGTGTCTATAAAGGGCGATATCCGCACTCTACTGGTATCCCCGTGTCTATAAAGGGCGATATCCGCACTCTACTGGTATCCCCGTGTCTATAAAGGGCGATATCCGCACTCTACTGGTGCCCCGTGTCTATAAATGGTGATATCCGCACTCTACTGGTATCCCCGTGTCTATAAACGGCGATATCCACACTCTACTGGTGCCCCCTGTCTTTAAAGGGCAATATCTGCACTCTACTGGTATCCCCCTGTCTATAAAGGGCAATATCCGCACTCTACTGGTATCCCCGTGTCTATAAAGGGCGATATCCGCACTCTACTGGTATCCCCCTGTCTATAAAGGGCGATATCCACACTCTACTGGTGCCCCGTGTCTATAAATGGTGATATCCGCACTCTACTAGTGCCCCCATGTCTATAAAGGGTGATATCCGCACTCTACTGGTATCCCCGTGTCTATAAAGGGCGATATCCGCACTCTACTGGTGCCCCCTGTCTATAAAGTGCGATATCTGCACTCTACTGGTATCCCCCTGTCTATAAAGGGCGATATCCGCATTCTCTGGTGCCCCGTGTCTATAATGGGCGATATCCGCATTCTACTGGTGCCCTGTGTCTATAAAGGGTGATATCCGCACTCTACTGGTATCCCCGTGTCTATAAAGGGCGATATCCGCACTCTACTGGTGCCCCCTGTCTATAAAGTGCGATATCTGCACTCTACTGGTGCCCCCTGTCTTTAAAGGGCAATATCCGCACTCTACTGGTATCCCCGTGTCTATAAAGGGTGATATCTGCATTCTACTGGTATCCCCGTGTCTATAAAGGGCGATATCCGCACTCTACTGGTATCCCCCTGTCTATAAAGGGCGATATCCGCACTCTACTGGTGCCCCGTGTCTATAAAGGGCGATATCTGCACTGTACTGGTGTCCCCCTGTCTATAAAGGGCGATATCTGCACTCTACTGGTATCCCCCTGTCTATAAAGGGCGATATCTGCACTCTACTGGTATCCCCCGTCTATAAAAGGCGATATCTGCACTCTACTGGTATCCCCGTGTCTATAAAGGGCGATATCTGCACTCTACTGGTATCCCCCTATCTATAAAGGGCAATATCCGCACTCTACTGGTATCCCCCGTCTATAAAGGGCGATATCCGCACTCTACTGGTGCCCCGTGTCTATAAAGGGTGATATCCGCACTCTACTAGTGCCCCCATGTCTATAAAGGGCGATATCCGCACTCTGCTGGTGCCGCCATGTCTATAAAGGGCAATATCCGCACTCTATTGGTATCCCCGTGTCTATAAAGGGCGATATCCGCACTCTACTGGTGCCCCCCTGTCTATAAAGTGTGATATCCGCACTCTGCTGGTGCCTCCATGTCTATAAAGGGCGATATCCGCATTCTACTGGTATCCCCGTGTCTATAAAGGGCGATATCCGCATTCTACTGGTGCCCCCATGTGTATAAAGGGCGATATCCGCACTCTACTGGTATCCCCCTGTCTATAAAAGGCGATATCCGCATTCTACTGGTGCCCCCATGTGTATAAAGGGTGATATCCGCACTCTACTGGTGCCCCGTGTCTATAGAGGGCGATATCCGCACACTCTTGACTCCCCGTTACAGCATGAAATGTGACCATATTTTGTGCTTTGACCACAGTCAGGCCTTGAGTTTCCGTATGATTTCCACCCAAATATCAGCGCAATCTGGGTGGAATTGAATGAAATAGCGGTAAAGGCGGCGGAATTTTCAGCACAAGTGAGTTGTGCCCGTGACCACTTCACGCTGGAGTATCTGCGACCTTTTACGTTGTTTCAAAAGTCCATTCGACGGCCGACTAAACAGGCCACGCCCCCAGGTTGCAACGGCCACTTTCTGCTCATTACGCGGGTCCATTGCATCGTGCCCAGATTCTCGGGCGCACAGGCTCCCGTGGGTCACATCAAGCTGGCGTTAATCACCTGTACCTGCTGTGACCATCAGTCAATTGAAGTCACACAGATTGAAGTCTTTTATAAACATCTAAATAGTAAAAGGGTCAGAAAAGGAGATCTTCTTGTGGAGGCAGAGGGCGTGGCTGAGGTACTGAATGAATATTTCACATTGGTCTTCACTGGAGAAGAGGATGCTGCCACTGTAGAGTAAAGGAGGAGGTAGTAGTGATATTGGATAGGATAAAAATAAAGAGGAGGTACTTAAAAGGTTGGCAGGACTCAAAGTAGAAAAGTCACCCGGTCCAGATGGGATGCATCCTCGGTTACTGAGGGAAGTAAGGGTGGAAATTGCAGAGGCTCTGGCCACAATCTTCCAATCCTCCTTAGATATGGGGATGGTGCCGGAGGACTGGAGGATTGCAAATGTTACATCCCTGTTGAAAAAAGGGGAATTGTAAACAATTTTACAACACCAAGTTATAGTCCAGCAATTTCATTTTAAATTCACAAGCTTTCGGAGGCTTCCTCCTTCCTCAGGTGAACGATGTGGAAATGAAATCCTCGAAATGAAATCGCATTTATAATTCACAGAACAATGCTTGGTGATTACAGACAGTTTTTTCAACTGCCCGTTGCCAAGGCAATCAGTGTGCAGACAGACAGGTGTTACCTGCAAGGTCTCAGAATATACAAATCACCAAAAAAAAACAAAAAACAAAAAAAAAACAGAGATAGAGAGGTAGAAACATAGAAAAGACAGCAACTGACCCGTTATATTAAAAACAGATAACATTTGTTCGCTGGTGGGGTTACGTGTAGCGTGACATGAACCCAAGATCCCGGTTGAGGCCGTCCTCATGGGTGCGGAACTTGGCTATCAATTTCTGCTCGACGATTTTGCGTTGTCGTGTGTCTCAAAGGCTGCCTTGGAGTACGCTTACCCGAAGGTCGGTGGATGAATGTCCATGACTGCTGAAGTGTTCCCCGACTGGGAGGGAACCCTCCTGTCTGGCGATTGTTGCGCGGTGTCCGTTCATCCGTTGTCGCAGCGTCTGCATGGTCTCGCCAATGTACCATGCTCTGGGGCATCCTTTCCTGCAACGTATGAGGTAGACAACGTTGGCCGAGTCACAGGAGTATGAACCATGCAGCTGGTGGGTGGTGTCCTCTCGTATGATGGTGGTATCTGTGTCGATGATCTGGCATGTCTTGCAGAGGTTATCGTGGCAGGGTTGTGTGGTGTCGTGGACGCTGTTCTCTTGAAAGCTAGGTAATTTACTGCGAACGATGGTCTGTTTGAGGTTGGGTGGCTGTTTGAAGGCGAGTAGTGGAGGTGTGGGGATGGCCATAGCGAGGTGTTCGTCGTCATTGATGACATGTTGAAGGCTGCGGAGAACATGGCGTAGTTTCTCCGCTCCGGGGAAGTACTGGACGACAAAGGGTACTCTGTTGATTGCGTCCCGTGTTAGTCTCCTGAGGAGGTCTATGCGATTTTTCGCTGTGGCCCGTCGGAACTGTCGATCGATGAATCGAGCATCATATCCCGTTCTTACTAGGGCGTCTTTCAGCGTCTGTAGGTGTCCATCGCGTTCCTCCTCGTCTGAGCAGACCCTGTGTATTCGCAGGGCCTGTCCATAAGGGATGGCCTCTTTGACGTGGTTAGGGTGGAAGCTGGAAAAGTGGAGCATCGTGAGGTTGTCCGTGGGCTTGCGGTAGAGTGAGGTGCTGAGGTGCCCGTCTTTGATGGGAGATTCGTGTGTCCAAGAAAGAAACTGATTCTGAGGAGTAGTCCATGGTGAGCTTAATGGTGGGATGGAACTTGTTGATGTTATCGTGTAGTCTCTTTAGTGATTCCTCACCGTGGGTCCATAGAAAGAAAATGTCGTCGATGTATCTGGTGTATAGCGTTGGTTGGAGGTCCTGTGCAGTGAAGAAGTCCTGCTCGAACTTGTGCATGAAAATGTTGGCGTATTGGGGTGCGAATTTGGTCCCCATGGCTGTTCCGTGTGTTTGGGTAAAGAACTGGTTATCGAAGGTGAAGACATTGTGATCCAGGATGAAGCGGATGAGTTGTAGGATGGCGTCCATAACTTGGTGTTGTAAAATTGTTTACAATTGTCAACCCCAGTCCATCACCGGCATCTCCACATCAAAAAAGGGGAGAGGGATAAACCCGGCAATTACAGGCCAGTCAGACTAACATCGGTGGTGGGGAAACTTTTAGAGACAATAATCAGGGACAAAATAAATTGGCATTTGGCAAAGTCAGCACGGATTTGTTAAAGGAAAATCGTGTTTGACTCACTTGCTTGAGTTCTTTCATTAGGTAACGGAGAGGGTTGATGAGGGTAGTGCGGTTGATGTTGTGTATATGGACTTTCAAAAGGCATTTGATAAAGTACCACATAATAGACTTGTTGGCAAAATTAAAGAGACAGTGACAGCGTGGATACAAAATTGGCTCGGGGACAGAAAACAGAGAGTAGTGGTGAACGGTTGTTTTTCAGACTGGAGGGAAGTATACAGTGGTGTCCCCCGGGGTCAGTATTAGGACCACTGCTCTTTTTGATATATATTAATGACCTGGATATTGGATATAGAGGATATTATTTTAAAGTTTGCTGATGACATGAAACTTGGAAATGTAGTAAATAATGTGAAGGATAGTAACAGACTTCAGGAGGACAGAGACGGACTGCTGAAATGGGCAGACACATGGCAGATGAAATTTAACGGAGAAAAATGTGAAGTGCTGCATTTTGGTAGGAAGAATAAGGAGAGGCAATATAAACTAAATGATACAATTTTAAAGGGGGTGCAGGAACAGAGAGACCTGGGGAAGTATGTACACAAATCGCTGAAGGTGGCAGGACAAGTTGAGAAGGATGTTAAAAAAGCATGGGGGATCCTGGGCTTTATTAATAGAGGCACAGAGTACAAAAGCAAGGAAGTTATGCTAAACCTTCATAAAATACTGGTGAGGCCTCAGCTGGAGTATTGTGTTCAATTCTGGGCACCACACTTTAGGAAGGATGTCAAGGCCTTGGAGAGGGTGCAGAGGAGATTTACTAGAATGGATCCAGGGATGAGGGACTTCAGTTATGTGGAGAGACTGGAGAAGCTGGGATTGTTCTCCTTAGTAAACAATTTTACAACACCAAGTTATAGTCCAACAAATTTATTTTAAATTCCACAAGCTTTCGGAGGCTTCCTCCTTCCTCAGGTGAATGGTGTGAGGAAGGAGGAAGCCTCCGAAAGCTTGTGGAATTTAAAATAAAATTGCTGGACTATAACTTGGTGTTGTAAAATTGTTTACAATTGTCAACCCCAGTCCATCACCGGCATCTCCACACCTTGTTCTCCTTACAGCAGAGAAGGTTAAGGGGAGATTTGATCGAGAGAAATTATTTCTGCTGATCTGGGAGTCTAGGACTAGGGGACATAGCCCAAAAATTAGAGCCAGGACTTTCAAGAGTGAAGTTAGGAAACACTTCTACATGCAAAGGGTGGTAGAAGTTTGGAACTCTCTTCCAGAAACTAGCTCAATTGTTAATTTCAAATCTGAGATTGATAGATTTTTGTTAACCAAAGACATTCAAGGATATGGGGCTAAGGCGGGTAAATGGAGTTAGGTCACAGGTCAGCCATGATCTCTTTGGATGGCTCGAGGGGCTATATGGTCTACTCCTGTTCCTATGTTCCTCGGTGTTCAAAATCATGAAGGGTTTTGAGAGAGTAAATAAGGAGAAACTGTTTCCAGTGGCAGGAGGGTCGGTAACCAGAGGACACAGATTTAAGGTGATCGGCAAAAAGGCCAGAGGGGGAGATGAGGAGAAATATTTTTATGCAGTGAGTTGTGATGATCTGGAATGCGCTGCCTGAAAGGGCGGTGGAAGCAGATTCAATAATAACTTTCAAAAGGGAACTGGAGAAATACTTGAAGGGGGAAAATTTGCAGGGCTATGGGGAAAGAGCAGGGGAGTGGGACTAATTGGATAGCTCTTTCAACGAGCCGGCACAGGCACGATGGGCCGAATGGCCTCCTCCTGTGCTGTACCTACTATGACACTATGATAGGCACTTCCTGTCCTGCTGCGGTAATTAGTTAATGGAATACAGCAGTGAGCTAAAGTGAATTGTAGGAGTTTCTTACCTTGTGATCTTCAGCTTCACTCTGAAGGTAAATCTTTGTGTTCTTTGCCTTTTCTACGACTCCCCATCACCCAGCACCTTGAGACCTTATTGACCGTGTTCCAGTCACGAATCGATTGCGATCCTTGATTGCGCTGATTCAAGAGGAGATTTTACGTTCAAACTTACGCTAATGAGGCCGCGGGGAAACCCCAACATAACTTCACCTCGGCAATAAACCTGACGCAGTGTGCGGTGCATTCTGGGCGCACTTTGCCGATCGCACCCCTAACGGAAAATCCGAGCCCCGAACGGTTCTTGCGGAAACTCTTCAGTGATTTGATGGGACTCTGGCACAGCTCACGGTCGCCACCTGGTGCTGGTGTCGCCGTATTACAACACACCGACACCACAGACCATAAACTACCCATCAAATAGCTCATCATTGGCCTGAGGGTTTCATGATGATAATCAGTCACTCTGATCGGTGTAAACGGGACATTGCAAAAACGAGCCTCCACCCGCCCTCTGTGAGCGGGACCTGTGTGTAATTCTAAGACCAGCTGCATTATTGCCAGGAGATGCGTTCCTTGCATTGCGAACACCAGTGATTGGGAGCTTACCCACTGGGCGGGGGGGCGGAGGGAGGAGATGTGATGTTGCTGCAAGATTTAAAGGGCTGATTTTCAGCAAACGAGCTGAAACAGTCAACCGGTGAAATCCTTTCCAACTCATGTAAAAGAAAGAACTTTCACGACCTCCCAAAGCACTTTACAGCCAATGGATTGTAGTCACTGTAGGAATCACACCAGACAATTTGCAAACAGCAAGATCCCACATCAGCAATGTGATATTGACCCGATCATCTGTTTTAGTGATGTTAGTTTAGGGATAAATATTGGCCAAGACACCAGAGAGAACTCTCCTTTGAAATAGTGGCCATGGGATCTTTTACAGCCACTTGAGAGGGCAGGCAGGGCCTTGGTTTAACATTTTATCTGAAATCTGGCACCTCTGACAGTGCAGTGCTCTCAGTACCACACTGGGAGTATCAGCCTGGGATTAAATGCTCAAATTTCTGAAGTTAGGCATGAATACTCGACCTTCTAACTCAGAGGCGAGAGGGCTATCCACTGCACCACTACTGACACCTCTCTTACTGTGGTGCAAGGGAGAAAAATCTGTAACCCCGTTCATCCCTGTTCAATCCCCACCCTGGGCTCTGCCTGTACTCACCAGTGGGGGAATTAGGGAGTCTCTCAGACCTCAACCAATATTAGTTTTCAACGCAACATTTTGACGTACAATTGGCTCCCTACAATCATGCACATTAGATCTGTTTCTCATAGGCTGGTGCCGAGCTGGAGGTTACTATGGTGCAAGAGGAGTGTGAAGCAGTGACCTTGTGTGACGAGCACGATACGTTGTACATTAACTGCAGTAACTTGACCTGCTGGAGTCCGTCCAACGTCAAACACTTTCACAGGCATGAGTTGGCAATTTACTTTCGCCACTTCTCTCCCCTCTTCTCCAGAAGACGCTGACTCGTACTGGGGCCCAGTTCCTTCCCCCCGCGGCCTCTGGGAGCTGGTCGACTGTGGGGTCAGCCCGTCCTTCCCCAAACGCCCAGCGCACGTGCCCTTCCCAGCAATCGGGGGAAGGAACGCTGCCCTCCAAACCAGTGGCACTGAGGCCAATTGTAGCAATCCCACTGTACGAGCCCAGTGAGGGTCCGATTCAGTGCTGTAATCGTCAGCTAAGTTTCAGTGAAAGATATTCCTCCGTTTGATTAAAATGAACGGTTGAAATATCGGGAGAATGTGAGTCAAGAACAGAAATCTCGGCACCAGAATCTTCAACCTGTGCTCCAGGTGAGTGAGGCTCCACTCCGGGAGGGAATCTCACAATTTCAGGGCTAAATTGCCCTGATGGCTGAGTGACTAAAGACACCGCCCGGTGTGACACTGAGTCACACTGACCCTCAGTGAGTAAATGCACTGCCCGGTGTGACACTGAGTCACACTGACCCTCAGTGTGTAAATGCACCGCCCGGTGTGACACTGAGTCACACTGACCCTCAGTGTGTAAATGCACCGCCCGGTGTGACACTGAGTCACACTGACCCTCAGTGAGTAAATGCACCACCCGGTGTGACACTGAGTCACACTGACCCTCAGTGTGTAAATGCACCGTCCGGTGTGACACTGAGTCACACTGACCCTCAGTGAGTAAATGCACCGCCTGGTGTGACACTGAGTCACACTGACCCTCAGTGTGTAAATGCACCGTCCGGTGTGACACTGAGTCACACTGACCCTCGGCAGGTGAAGAGTGGCTACACCGGCAGATCCTGATGGGACCCCATCTGCCCTACAGAGTCACCAAAAATCAGTGGGTTTCCATCTGCGTGGGAGGTCCCTGATCGTCCACCATAACCTCCGAGGAAAATCCAAGGAAACCCGGAAAATCGGTGTAAACATGATGCTCAGTGATACGTATTACATTGAGTAACATTGAATCTACAGCACAGAGACAGGCCATTCGGCCCAACTGGTCCATGCCGGTGTTTATGCTCCACACGAGCCTCCTCCCTCCTAACTTCATCTCACCCTATCAGCATATCCTTCTATTCCTTTCTCCCTCATGTGTTTATCCAGCTTCCCCTTAAATGTATCTACACTATTCGCCTCAACTACTCCTTGTGGGAGCGAGTTCCACATTCTCACCACTCTCTGGGTAAAGAAGTTTCTCCTGAATTCCCTATTGGATTTATTAGTGACTATCTTATATTTATGACCTCTAGTTCTGGTCTCCCCCACAAGTGGAAACATTTTCTCCACGTCTACCCTATCAAACCCTATCATAACTTAAAAACCATTATCAGGTCTCCCCTCAGCTTTCTCTTTTCTAGAGAAAAAAGCCCGAACCTGTTCAGAATTTCTTGATAAGTACATTGCTTATAAGTATTGTACTTGCATATTGTTAGTTGAACACTAGGAGGCCCCCTGATGGGAGTAAGCTCATTGCAGTAACAACACCCCAAGGTCTCTTGTTACACTGGAATTCTGTATCATTGGCAGAACGTTCCGAAGTCTCAAATGAAAGCAGCTGTTGTACTACCACACCAGCTCGAGTGTTCAGTCAGACATAACAGGCATGAATTTTGCTACAATGGCCCCAGGAGCGTGAGTCACCGCACTGGGTGAGAACATCAGGAATGTATGAAAGATGATGGAGTGGAAATGCCCAGCTGGTCCATCGAGCCCAACTCATACACCGTGATGCCTGAAACTTCACGATTCACAACAACCACCCATACCCCATCCAACCCACCCCCACCCCCTCCCCACAATCCCTCTCAACCCCCCAACCTCTCCCCCACTCACCCCACCACTTGTGTGGCCAATTCTGGTTGGATGTATTCCTCGAAGTTTCGTCACATGACCTCCTCCCGCCAACCGCCCCCACACTCCCGTCATTGGTCACCTGACATGTCCATCCTCTCCCTGCCCCGCCCCCCCCCCCACACTCCCGTCATTGGTCGCCTGACATGTCCATCCTCTCCATGCCCTGCCCCCACATTCCTGCCATTGGTCGCCCGACATGTCCATCCTCTCCATGCCCCGCCCCCACACTCCTGCCATTGGTCGCCCGACATGTCCATCCTCTCCATGCCCCGCCCCCACACTCCTGTCATTGGTCGCCCGACATGTCCATCCTCTCCATGCCCTGCCCCCACACTCCTGTCATTGGTCGCCCGACATGTCCATCCTCTCCATGCCCCGCCCCCCACACTCCTGTCATTGGTCGCCCGACATGTCCATCCTCTCCATGCCCTGCCCCCACACTCCTGTCATTGGTCGCCCGACATGTCCACCCTCTCCATGCCCTGCCCCCACACTCCTGTCATTGGTCGCCCGACATGTCCACCCTCTCCATGCCCTGCCCCCACACTCCTGTCATTGGTCGCCCGACATGTCCACCCTCTCCATGCCCGGTCTTCCCAACCCAATTGGAAAGTGAACAGATTCTTTGTTACCCGATTGAACGATTCTTGACTGATAGTCAAAACAGCCTTTTTCCTCCCAACTATGATATTTTTATATTTGTTAAACAAAAGTGTTCAAAGATTATTCAAAAATACAATTTTTTTAATGACCCTATGATTTTTCTCCCCAGGTTTTTTTCTCTCAGTAGTAACCTGGAGATTAATCCTTAATCCATACAGTTTTGGTCTCCATACTTAAGAAAAGACATACTTGCTCTCGAGGCAGTACAAAGAAGGTTCACTCGGTTAATCCCGGGGATGAGGGGGCGGACATATGAGGAGAGGTTGAGTAGATTGGGACTCTACTCATTGGAGTTCAGAAGAATGAGAGGCGATCTTATTGAAACATATAAGATTGTGAAGGGGCTTGATCGGGTGGATGCGGTGAGGATGTTCCCAAGGATGGGTGAAACTAGAACGAGGGGGCATAATCTTAGAATAAGGGGCTGCTCTTTCAAAACTGAGATGAGGAGAAACTTCTTCACTCAGGGGGTAGTAGGTCTGTGGAATTTGCTGCCCCAGGAAGCTGTGGAAGCTACATCATTAAATAAATTTAAAACAGAAATCGACAGTTTCCTAGAAGAAAAGGGAATTAGGGATTACGGGGAGCGGGCAGGAAATTGGACATGAATTTAGATTTGAGGTTAGGATCAGATCAGCCATGATCTTATTGAATGGCGGAGCAGGCTCGAGGGGCCGATTGGCCTACTCCTGCTCCTATTTCTTATGTTCTTATGTTCTAATTCCTGAAGACTCCAGGCCATTCCTGGGGGGTTGACAACCCCCTACCCGACCCCTCACCCCAGCAGCTGTGTGACCTCTGGGGAGAGGCAAAAAAACAGAGAGAGGCCAATTTATGGCAAAATAAATCTGGAAAATTCCCCTCTGACCCTTTTGGCGATCGAAACTAGTCTAGGAGATCACACGGACCATAATTTATATCAGGTAGTATCTCCCCGCACCTTTTGCAGGTCATGATCTCCGCCCCAGCCCGAAATTGGTCCAGCTCTTTATTTGAAAGTATACAGTGAATCAGCAACGCACCGCACATCCCATTGGTCGACCATCCCCTGTACTCTGCCCCCTCCCACCCTCCGCCCCAATCTCCTTCCTCTCCCCCTGCCCTCCCCCTCTTCCTTTTCCTCACCCTCAACAGCTCTCTCCTCCCCATCCCCTTCCCTCCTCTCACCCTGTCATCTTCTCCCCCAACGGAGCTATAGCTTTGTCAGCCTTGGCACAGTGGGCAGCACTCTCGCCTCTGAGGCAGAAGGTCACGGGTTTAAGACCCACTCCAGGGACTTGGACCTATAATCCAGGCCGACGCTCCCAGTGCAGTACCGAGGGAGTGCTGCACTGTTAGAGGTCCTGTCTTTTGGATGAAACATTAAGCCCATCTGCCCTCTCAGATGGACGTAAAAGATCCCATCACATTATTCGAAGAACAGCAGGGGAGTTCTCCCCTGTGTCCTGGCCAATATTTATCCCACAACCAACATGACTAAATATCTGGTCATTATCACATTGCTGTCTGTGGGATCTTGCTGTGCATAAATTGGCTGCTGCGTTTCCTACATTACAACAGTGACTACACTTCGAAAGTACTTCATTGGCTGTAAAGTGCTTTGGGACGTCCTGAGGTTGTGAAAGGCGCTATATAAATGCAGCTTCTTCTTCCTATAACAAACCATAACAGAATGCCAGAGAGATTGGATGGAAGAATTGAGAGATTTCCAAGAGTTACTATCCTTTATTGAATTAAAATGTACAACATTTCTAATTAAACAGCATTTGTTATGGGTATATTAAACTTCAGTAACGCTGCATTAATCTCCAATATCTACTGCAAAGTACAAAAGATAAATGGTGGACAGAGACTGTGCAGAGAATTGAAATGTAAATACATTTTTACATAGGACCCACCCCGAACTCAGCAATCATGAACCAGGAGAGGAGAATGAGTTTGTAAACCGTCCGATACCGGGCATGTGGAGTCTTTGAGAAACGTGTGAGAGATGCGAACAGCCAGTTTAATTCGAGCAGTCACTGTCGCTGTGCCCTGTTTCTCGCAGTGAATGGTCCCTCGTCCAGCTTACACGACACATCCGGTCGAGTTACGAGCTCTGGGGTGGAGCGGGGGAGAAAGTCGCGTTGAGGGCTCTTCGGGTTCCAATTGGTACATTCCTGGCCCGATGGGGCCCCATTGGATAGGATCTAAAAGGTCTAGACAGAATAGATAGAGAGAAACTGTTCCCATTGGATTGGATAGGCACAAAGTGTGAAAGCATACGGGATTCTGGGCTTTATAAATAGAGGCATAGAGTGTAAAAGTATGGAAGTCATGATGAACCTTTATAAAACACTGGTTCGGCCACAACTGGAGTATTGTGTCCAGTTCTGGGCACCGCACTTTAGGAAAAATGTGAAGGCCTTAGAGAGGGTGCAGAAGAGATTTACTAGAATGATTCCAGGGATGAGGGACTATAGTTACGTGGATAGACTGGAGAAGCTGGGATTGTTCTCCTTGGAACAGAGATGGTTGCGAGGAGATTTGATCGAGGTATTCAAAATCATGAAGGGTCCAGACAGAGTAGATAGAGAGAAACTGCTCCCATTGGTGGAAGGGTCAAGAACCAGAGGACATAGATTTAAGGTGATTGACAAAAGAACCAAAGGTGACATGAGGAAAAACTTTTTTACACAGCGAGTGGTTAGGATCTGGAATGCACTGCCCGAGGGGGTGGTGGAGGCAGATTCAATCATGGCCTTCAAAAGGGAACTGGATAAATACTTGAAAGGAAAAAATTTGCAGGGCTACGGGGATAGGTGGGGGAGTGGGACTAGCTGGATTGCTCTTGCATAGAGCCAGAGTGGACTCAATGGGCCGAATGGCCTCCCTCCGTGCTGTAACCTTTCTATGATTCTATCTGGGATTTCGAATGCTACAATCGAACCCTTGTAATTGAATCCCTCAGTGGTTTATTGGGGACACAGAGTGGTACCGAGTGATACCGAGCCACAGAGATCGGGAAGATCCCAGGGTCTATCTTTGGTCTCAGCCAGGGAGGCTACAATTGGGTTTAGTGTCCCTGGGCTAGGGAAGAGAAGAAGCGGAACAGAGATTCTGCGGCTGATGAGTTCATTTACCCCCGCGGGGGAAT
Source organism: Heptranchias perlo (assembly GCF_035084215.1). NCBI lineage: Eukaryota > Metazoa > Chordata > Chondrichthyes > Hexanchiformes > Hexanchidae > Heptranchias > Heptranchias perlo. Next base: position 2,615,342 of record NC_090341.1, on the reverse strand, counting down.
GCAGGTGTGTTCTGGATGTCTGGTGAGGGCAGGATCGGGTGGGATTGTAATAACTTCCCCCCAAAGCCTCACCCGTTAATAACGGACATGAGGGCTGGGTGCTCGAGCATGGGCCAGGAGAGAGAGGGAGAGAATAGAAGGTTGAGGGGAGATCTAATTGAGGTGTTTATAATGATAAAGGAATTTGATAGGGTAGATAGAGAGAAACTATTTCCTCTGGTGGGGGGAGTCCAGAACAAGGGGGCAGAACCTTAAAATTAGAGCCAGGCCGTTCAGGGGTGATGTCAGGAAGCACTTCTTCACACAAAGGGGAGTGGAAATCTGGAACTCTCTCCCCCAAAAAGGCTGTGGATGCTGGGGGTTAATTGGAGATTTCAAGACTGAGATCGTTAGATTTTTATTTGGTGAGGGTATCGAGGGATACGGAGCAAAGGCGGGTAAATGGAGTTGAGGAACAGATCGCCATGATCTAATTGAATGGCGGAACAGGCTCGAGGGGCTGAATGGCCTCCTATTCCTATCTATTTAAGTGATGATTAACTCTTACCGATTGTAAAAATCCAAATGATTTCAGCTGAAAGGTTCTTTTTTCAGATCGGAACCAATGATTACAACAATAGTGTCGATGGTAGCTCATTGTACGAATACCTGGGGAATGGCAGCGGACATGTGGCTAAAGAGAGATCGTTAATTAATCATTGGCGAAAGTCCATCTGATTATTTATTACATTTCAGAAAGCACCATGATGGGTGAATCTCCTCTCTCTCTGGTGGAGCCAATCTTTGGCTTTCTTTCCTTCTCCTCCTTTCTCTCCTCCTCTGTTAATATTCGATCGTCACTGTTTTGGTCTTCAGATACTCATTCAATGCTTCCTGGCCTGTGGAGTAAAAGAGCAGCAGTTCCAGCTTCATACCGTAAACGGGAACAGGTCTTTACTCGAGAGTGACGCCCTCCTCATCCCAACCCCATTCCCCCACCAATTTTAAGAACATTAGGAACAGGAGGAGGCCATTCAGCCCCTCAAGCCTGTTCCGTGATCTGATTTACGCCTTTCCCGCCCTCTGAATCCCTGTGTGGGGGGAGGTGCTGGATACTAACCCCCACGTAGTCATTCATTTTGAGACAAAGAAGGGGTGAATTTCCCTGGGGGCGTTCCTGATTGCCCCCCTCCCCCACCCCTTCCACCTTTCCAGGGTTTCTGTAGCTTTTCCGCCAATGTTATGTTGGACAATTGGGTGAACCCCCTCCCTCCACCATGGACATTCATCCGCTGAGTGTCTGCAAGCTACTCAACTGTGTGTGGCATCACAGTGGAGTCTGAGCTTGTTCTTACCCACACACAAACAGGTACACGCAGACCTGTGCACCCACACACAAACAGGTACACGCAGACCTGTGCACCCACACACAAACAGGTACACGCAGACCTGTGCACTCACACACAAACAGGTACACGCAGACCTGTGCATTCACACACAAACAGGTACACGCAGACCTGTGCACCCACACACAAACAGGTACACGCAGACCTGTGCACCCACACACAAACAGGTACACGCAGACCTGTGCACTCACACACAAACAGGTACACGCAGACCTGTGCATTCACACACAAACAGGTACACACAGACCCACGCACTCACACACAAACAGGTACACACAGACCTGTGCACCCACACACAAACAGGTACACACAGACCCACGCACTCACACACAAACAGGTACACGCAGACCTGTGCACCCACACACAAACAGGTACACACAGACCCACGCACTCACACACAAACAGGTACACGCAGACCTGTGCACCCACACACAAACAGGTACACACAGACCCACGCACTCACACACAAACAGGTACACGCAGACCTGTGCACCCACACACAAACAGGTACACACAGACCTGTGCACCCACACACAAACAGGTACACACAGACCCGTGCACCCACACACAAACAGGTACACGCAGACCCACGCACTCACACACAAACAGGTACACGCAGACCCACGCACCCACACACAAACAGGTACACGCAGACCCACACACTCACACACAAACAGGTACACGCAGACCCACGCACTCACACACAAACAGGTACACGCAGACCCACGCACTCACTCACTTTCCAGCAGGAGTCACTGGTTAACGAACCCCTAGTCCAAGTTGGACAGTACCTCCCAAACCCGCGACCTCCACCCCCTAGAAGGACAAGGGCAGTAGGTGCATGGGAACACCGTCAGCTCCAAGTTCCCCTCCGAGTCACACACCATCCTGACTTGGAGATATATCGGCCGTTCCTTCATTGTTGCTGGGTCAAAATCCTGAAACTCCTGACCCAAGAGCACTGTGGGAGAACTTTCACCGCACGGACTGCAGTGGTTCAAGAAGGCGGCTCACCACCACCTTCTCAAGGGCCAACTCGGGATGGCCAATAAATGCCGGCCTTGCCAGCGATGCCCACATCCCGAGAACAATGTTCAAAAAGGTTGTATTGTTCCTACTGCTGTTCAAATCCACACCATGGCCTCGCCCCTCCCTTTCTCTGTAACCTCCTCCAGCCCTACAACCCTCCGAGATCTCTGCGCTCCTCTAACTCTGGCCTCTTGCACATCCTCCAATCCCTTCGCTCCACCATTGGCGGCCGTGCCTTCAACTGTCTAGATCCTAAACTCTTGAACTCCCCCTCTAAACCTCTCTGCCTCCCCACCTCCTTTAGGATGCTCCTTAAAATCCACCTCTTTGACCAAGCTTTTGCACACCTGTCCCCATGCCTCCTCCTTTGGCTTGGTCTCAATTTTTGTCTCCTGTGAAGCACCTTGGGTCGTTTTCCTACGTTAAAGGCTCTATATAAATGCAAGTTGTTGCTGTTTCTCTGGCTGAGATCAGCTAACACGACACAAGTGGAAAGATCGAACCTTGGACCATCCTGGTCTGTGCGGCTTAGCCCCTAGGGGCAATGCCGAGCCAGGCACTGCCCTTTCTTTCTCCCGTACAGATGCCCTACCTAAATCTTTGCCAAAGCCGGATTGCTTGAAGCCCCCAAACGGTGCGGCCACATCGGTCTTGTTGTAGGTGTTGATGAACACGGTCCCAGCCTGAAGTTTCTCGCTGACGTACAGGGCCTTGCTGATATCGCGGGTGAAGACGCCGGAGGCCAGACCGAACTCTGTGTGGTTGGCACGTTTCAAGACGCCATCGAGATCCCTGACCAACAGAGGAACACAAGGTGAGCAGGTGGATACCGTTCTCCAGATAATAGTCAGATGTTTCACGCGGTGGTGAAACAGGGAGGGATTCGGGGAGCGGAGGGTCAATCTGTGAAAGCTCATCAGCGCTGAAGCTCTGTAACTCCACTGGCTCCCTGTCCCTCAGTTTAAAAAAGATTCATTCTCGGGATGTGGGTGTCACTGACAAGGCCGGAATTTATTGCCCGTCCCTCGTTGCCCCTTCAGAAGGTGGTGGGCCGCCATCTCCTTAAACCACCGGTAACGGGTTTTTGATACAACTGAGGGGCTTGTTACAACTCAACCACATTGGGTGTGGGGGGCTGGAGTCACATGGAGGCCCAGACCGGGTAAGGACGGCAGGTTTCCTTCCCTAAAGGACATGAGTGAACCAGTTGGGTTTTTACAACAATCCGAAAGCTTCATGGTCACTTTTACTGAGACCGGCTTTTTATTTCCAGATTATTTTAAAACTGAATTCAAATTCTCGAACTACCAATGGTGGGATTTGAATTCACGTTCTCTGGATTATTAGTCCAGGCCTCTGGATTACCAGACCAGTAACATAACCCCCACACGGTACTATAGTGGTTAAATTACGAGACTCGTGCCCCTATTCCTGAGGGATTGAAACTCACATTCTCTGAATTATTAGTCCAGTAACATAACCCCTACATTACCGCACCCACTAGTGTATTGAATTCAAAATACCCATCCTTGTCTCCAAATTCCTCCAGGGGATCGCACCTCTCTCTACCTCGCCAGTCTCCTCCGACATGGACAGTTTTGATCGAGTTTCCAACAGCGAGGAGGGTCGGTAACCAGAGGACACAGATTTAAGGTGATCGGCAGAGGAGCCAGAGGGGAGATCAGGAAACAGTTTTTTATGCAGAGAGTTGTTACGATCTGGAATGCGCTGCCTGAAAGGAACTAAAAGCCGACAAATCCCCTGGATCTGATGGCCGACATCCGAGGGTTCGAAAAGAGGTGGCAGCAGAGATAGTGGATGCATTGGTTGTGATCTTCCAAAATTCCCTAGATTCTGGAACGGTCCCAGTGGATTGGAAGGTGGCAAATGTAACCCCGCTATTCAAGAAAGGAGGGAGAGAGAAAACAGGGAACTACAGGCCAGTTAGCCTGACATCAGTCGTCGGGAAAATACTGGAATCCATTATTAAGGAAGTGGTAACAGGGCATTTAGAAAATCATAATATGATCAGGCAGAGTCAGCATGGTTTTATGAAAGGGAAATTGTGTTTGACAAATTTATTAGAGTTTTTTGAGGATGTAACTAGCAGGGTAGATAAAGGGGAACCAGTGGATGTCGTATATTTGAATTTTCAAAAGGCATTCGATAAGGTGCCACATAAAAGGTTGTTACACAAGATAAGGGCTCATGGGGTTGGGGGTAATATAATACCATGGATAGAAGATTGGTTAATGGACAGAAAACAGAGAGTAGGGATAAACGGGTCATTCTCAGGTTGTCAGGCTGTAACTAGTGGGGTACCACAAGGATCAGTGCTTGGGCCTCAGCTATTTACAATCTATATTAACGACTTAGATGAAGGGACCGAGTGTAATGTATCCAAGTTTGCTGATGATACAAAGCTTGGTGGGAAAGTTAGCTGTGAGGAGGGCACAAAGAGTCTGCAAAGGGATATAGACAGGTTAAGTGAGTGGGCAAGAAGGTGGCAGATGGAGTATAATGTGGGGAAATGTGAGGTTATTCACTTTGGTAGGAAGAATAGAAAAACGGTATATTTTTTAAATGGTGAGAAACTATTAAATGTTGATGTTGAGAGAGACTTGGGTATCCTCGTACAAGAAACACAAAATGTTAATATGCAGGTACAGCAAGCAATTAGGAAAGCAAATGGCATGTTGGCCTTTATTGCAAGGGGCTGGAGTACAAGGGTAAGGAAGTCTTACTGCAATTGTACAGGGCTTTGGTGAGACCTCACCTGGAGTACTGCGTACAGTTTTGTTCTCCTTATCTAAGGAAGGATATACTTGCCTTAGAGGCGGTGCAACAAAGGTTCACTAGATTGATTCCTGGGATGAGAGGGTTGTCCTATGAGGAGAGATTGAATAGAATGGGCCTATACTCTCTGGAGTTTAGAAGAATGAGAGGAGATCTCATTGAAACATATAAGATTATGAGGGGGCTTGACAGGGTAGATGCTGAGAGGTTGTTTCCCCTGGTTGAAGATTGTAGAACTAGGGGGCACAGTCGCAGGATAAGGGGTCGGACTTCAAGACTGAGATGAGAAGGAGTTTCTTCACTCAGAGAGTTGTGGATCTTTGGAATTCTTTACCCCAGAGGGCTGTGGATGCTGAGTCGTTGAATATATTCAACACTGAGATCGATAGATTTCTGGACTCGAGGGGAATCAAGGGATATGGGGATCGGGCGGGAAAGTGGAGTTGAGGGGCCATATGGCCTACTCCTGCTCCTATTTCTTATGTTCTTATGAAAGGGCGGTGGAAGCAGATTCAATAGTAACTTTCAAAAGGGAATTGGATAAATACTTGCTGAGTGAAAATTTGCAAGGGCTACGAGAAAAGAGCAGGGGCAGTGGGACTAATTGGAAAGTTCTTTCAAAGAGTGAGCACAGGCACGATGGGCCAAATGGCCTACTCCTGTGCTGTATCTTTCTATGATTCTGCCCTGTGTTTTTTATAATGATCTAGAGACTCCCTGGTGCACTTGTAGCAGGAGGTATGAGAGTACCTACCCGTTTTGGAACTTGGAGATGATCATGATGGGCCCGAAGGATTCCTCCTTTGCAATGAACATATCGTCCTGCACGTCTACAAACACGGTCGGTTCAAAGAAAAACCCTGCAATGGAAACGGCAACTCAGGGTGACTGTACATTAAATATGCTGTACCTGCCCTGGGAGTGTTTGATGGGACAGTGTAGAGGGAGCTTTACTCTGTATCTAACCCGTGCTGTACCTGCCCTGGGAGTGTTTGATGGGACAGTGTAGAGGGAGCTTTACTCTGTATCTAACCCGTGCTGTACCTGCCCTGGGAGTGTTTGATGGGACAGTGTAGAGGGAGCTTTACTCTGTATCTAACCCGTGTTGTACCTGCCCTGGGAGTGTTTGATGGGACAGTGTAGAGGGAGCTTGACATGTCTTTGGAGTAATTGATAGTGATCTTGAAGCCTGAAATGTGACGTGTTCTGTTCCGCAGACACGAAACTATTTTTTACCCATCAATTTCCGCCGTCCCTTGGGTTAAATTTCTACATTACTGAAACTCAACTCTGTCCCTGTTAATCTCAAGAGTCTGGGCAAATCCTCACTGTGAGCAGTGCAAAATTATAGCCTAGGAATGAACGCCGGCACTGTTCCCTGTGTGTTGAGATTCAGCTCAGCAGGTACATCCCATGATTCCCATCCTCCTTCTCCCAGAATTGCCCTAACTCTCCTGAAGACACTGGGGTCCAGTTTCACAGGCATCTGCTGCTCCTTGGTGTATAATCCTTCACAAAACACTGGTTCGGCCTCAGCTGGAGTATTGTGTTCAATTCCGGGCACCAAAATGTTGGAAGGATGTTAAGGCCTTAGAGAGGGTTCATCAGAGATTCATTAGAATGGTACCAGGGATGAGGGACTTCAGTTATGTGGAGAGACTGGAGAAGCTGAGATTGTTCTCCTTAGAGCAGAGAAGGTTAAGGGGAGATTTGATAGAGGTGTTCAAAATCATGAAGGGGTTTGATAAAGGGCGGTGGAAGCAGATTCAACAGTAACTTTCAAAAGGGAAATGGATAAATAGTTGAAAAGGAAAAATTTACAGGGCTATGGGGAAAGAGCAGGGCAGTGGGACTAATTGGATAGCTCTTTCAAAGAGCCAGCACAGGCACGATGGGCCGAATGGCTTCCTTCTGTGCTATAATATACTATGATACTATCTCTCCCAAGTGGCAATGCTTTGTGTGTGACCCCCACACTCCCTCCACTCACCCCCATTCACTCCCTCCACTCCCTCCACTCCCTCCACCACCGTCCCCACTCCCCCAGCTACTGAGGGGGTGACATTGGTAAACGTGTAACGGATGATAACGAATCGGCAGCCAAGTTTTACACCACGCCCACTTTTCAATTCCAGTTTCCCCCCCCCCCCGCCCCCGAGTGGTTCCTTGCCTTTTCGGGACGTCACAGTCAAAGTCAGGGCTGTCCAGCGTCAGCTGTGGCTCAGTGAGCAGCACTCTCGCCTCTGAGTCAGAAGGTCATGGGTTCAAATCCCACTCCAGAGACTTGAGCTCAGAATCCAGGCTGACACTTCCAGTACTGAGGGAGTGCTGCACTGTCAGAGGTGCCGTCTTTCGGATGAGACCTAAATGATCTCATGGCCACTATTTTGAAGAAGAGCATGGGGAGTTCTTCCTGGGGCCAATATTTATCCCTCAACCAGCATCGCTAAAAAACACATTACCTGGTCATTATCACCTTGCTGTTTGTGGGATCTTGCTGTGCGCAAATTGGCTGCTGCGTTTCCTACATTACAACAGTGACTACCGAAGAAAAGTGCTTTGTTGGCTGCAAGGCGTTTTGGGACGTCCTGAGGTTGTGAAAGGTGCTATATAAATGCAAGTCTTTTTCTTTCTCGCTCAACACTTTGTACGGACTCCTTCCAAAAAGGGCCCTGGATACCAGGATTACCGGTTTGTGTGGACTCTCCGCTGGGATCACCTACCAGGCCTGGGTACCTGCTTCCCTCCATAGACCAGTGTGGCCCCTTCCTTCACCCCCGTAGCGCAGTACTCTATCAGCTTGTCCAGGTGGGCCTTATGGTTCTGAGGTCCGTGATCCGTTGACCTGTCCAAGGGGTCACCAATCTTCATTTTCTTCACCTCTTCTATCTATGAGGAAATGAAAACAAGAAAGAAGGAAAGAAATGAATTGCATTTATATAGCACCTGATCACTTCCTCAGGACATCCCAGAATTTGTTGGAAGTAGAGTCCATAAAAGCTTTTAAAAGGGAAGTGCATAAATATTTGTAAAAGAACATTTTTAAGAGAGGATGGGGGATGGGCAGGGGACTGGGACTAAAGGTGCAGCTCGTTCAAAGAGCTGCGATGGGCTGAATGGCCTCCTCCTGCCTTTTAAAATTCCAGTCATTACTGTTTTGATCCATTGCCACTGTCAAAGAGGCAAATATATCAGCCAATTTGTGCACAGCAAGAACTCACAAACAATAAATGCAAACAACAATGACGAGTTAATCTGTTTTTTGGTGATGTTGGATGGAGGAGGAATGTTGGCCCCAGGACACTGGAAGAACTTCCCGGCTCTTCTTTAAATAGTGGCCGTGGGACCTTTAACATCCAGCTGAACAGGTAAACAGGGCCTCAGTTTAACGTCTCATCCGAAAGACGGCACCTCCGACAGGATGCCCTCAGTACGGTACTGGGAGCCTGGATTTTATGCTCAAGACTCTGGAGTGGGACTTAAAGCCACGACCTTCTAACTTGGAGGCAGGAGTGTGCTACCCACTGAGCCACAGCTGACACAATCATAAGCAAGTCTTTGCCAATAATTTACTAGGGATATTTAATGAACCCTTGGAAAGTTTCTAGATTATGAAGGGAATTAGCAAAGCCGATCCAGGCAAATTTTTCCCTGAGGAAGTTAGGAGTAAGAAGGGATATCGGGTGGAACCTATTCACCCAAAAGGGAATTGAGTTATGAAATAAGTTGACAATATAAGTGGGATCAAGAGGCAACTGGATGTGTTTCTGGAGAGAGAAGGGGTTGAGGGATATGATGAGAAGGTGGGTAGGTAGGATTGAGGGATATGGTGAGAAGGCAGGATTGAGGGATACGGTGAGGAGATGGGTAGGTGGGGTTGAGGGATACGGTGAGAAGGTGGTTGAGGGATAAATATTGGCCGAAGACACCAGGGAGAACTCCCCTACTCTTCTTTGAAATGGTGGCCATGGGATCTTTCACATCCACCTGGGAGGGCAGGCGGAGCCTTGGTTTATCGTCTCACCTGAAAGACGGCACCTCCGACAGTGCTCAAGTCTCCGGAGACCATGACCTTCTGACTTAGAGGTGAGAGTGCTACCCATTGAGCCACGGTTGACGGGGAATGGACTTTGATAGGCTGAGCGGCTTAGTCTCATTCCGCACTTTGCTAATTGAGTAAGTATCTGAAACTGATTGTCCTTCAGATCCAGACAGGTGGCAAACTGTAAGACTCACCACTTTGCATAGAAATTGATCATGGATAAGTTCTTCTACAAAGAGTCTTCCTGCAGCAATACAGTTCTCTCCCTTGTTAAAGAACACAGCCGCCATCCCCTGGGAAAACACAGCAAGGGTTAAATGTAATGCAGCAGCACTCACTGGCCCATGGATTTGAATATTTGTTCTCTGGGTGTGAGCGACCAGTATTTATTGCCCATCCCTAGTTGCCCTGAGGGCTTTAAGCATCAACCAGGTGGTGTGGGACTGGAGTCACATGTAGACCCAGACTGGGTAAGGACGGCAGGTTCCATTTGCTGGAGGACATTAACAAACCAGTTATAATTTTACGGCAACCCGACAGCTTCATAGTCACTTTTACTGGTGCTGGCCCACAAATTACCAGATTTATTGAATTACATAGAAACATAGAAAATAGGAGCAAGAGTAGACCTGCTCCGCCATTCAAAATGATCATGGCTGATCGTCTAACTCAGTACCCTGTTCCCGCTTTTTCCCCCTATCCCTTGATCCCTTTAGCATTAAGAAATATATCTATCTCCTTCTTGAATACATCTAATGACTTGGCCTCCACTGCATTCTGTGGTAGTGATGTGGATCCAGACCTTCAAAGCATCCTACGCACTCTCATCCCACGTACTCCCCGCGTGGGAGACTTCTACTGCCTCCCAAAGATACATAAAGCCAACACACCCGGACGTCCTATCGTATCAGGCAACGGAACCCTGTGTCAGAACCTCTCTGGATACGTCGAGGGCATCCTGAAACCCATCGTACAGGGAACCCCCAGCTTCTGTCGCGACACTACAGACTTCCTACAAAAACTCAGCACCCACAGACCAGTTGAACCAGGAACACTTCTCACCACGATGGACGTCTCGGCACTCTACACCAGTATCCCCCACGATGACGGCATCACTGCAACAGCCTCAGTACTCAACACCAACAACAGCCAATCTCCAGACGCCCTCCTACAACTCATCCGCTTCATCCTGGATCACAATGTCTTCACCTTCGATAACCAGTTCTTTACCCAAACACACGGAACAGCCATGGGGACCAAATTCGCACCCCAATACGCCAACATTTTCATGCACAAGTTCGAGCACGACTTCTTCACTGCACAGGACCTCCAACCAACGCTATACACCAGATACATCGACGACATTTTCTTCCTATGGACCCACGGCGAAGAATCACTGAAGAGACTACACGATAATATCAACAAGTTCCATCCCACCATCAAACTCACCATGGACTACTCCTCAGAATCAGTTTCTTTCTTGGACACACAAATCTCCATCAAAGACGGGCACCTCAGCACCTCACTCTACCGCAAGCCCACGGACAACCTCACGATGCTCCACTTTTCCAGCTTCCACCCCAACCACGTCAAAGAGGCCATCCCCTATGGACAGGCCCTACGAATACACAGGATCTGCTCAGACGAGGAGGAACGCGATGGACACCTACAGACGCTGAAAGACGCCCTCGTAAGAACGGGATATGACGCTTGACTTGTCGATCGACAGTTCCGACGGGCCACAGCGAAGAATCGCATAGACCTCCTCAGAAGACAAACACGGGACGCAACCAACAGAGTACCCTTCATCGTCCAGTACTTCCCTGGAGCGGAGAAACTACACCATGTTCTCCGCAGCCTTCAACATGTCATCGATGACGACGAACACCTCGCTAAGGCCATCCCCACGACTCCACTGCTCGCCTTTAAACAGCCACCCAACCTCAAACAGACCATAGTTCGCAGCAAGTTACCCAGTTTTCAGGAGAACAGCGTCCACGACACCACACAACCCTGCCACGGCAACCTCTGCAAGACACGCCAGATCATCGACACGGATACCACCATCACACGAGAGGACACCACCCACCAGGTACACGGTTCATACTCCTGTGACTCGGCCAACGTTGTTTACCTCATACGTTGCAGGAAAGGATGCCCCGGAGCATGGTACATTGGCGAGACCATGCAGACGCTGCGACAACGGATGAACGGACACCGCGCAACAATCGCCAAACAGGAGGGTTCCCTCCCAGTCGGGGAACACTTTAGCAGTCAAGGACATTCAGCCACCGATCTTCGGGTAAGCGTTCTCCAAGGCGGCCTTCGAGACACACGACAACGCAAAATCGTCGAGCAGAAGTTGATAGCCAAGTTCCGCACCCATGAGGACGGCCTCAACCGGGATCTTGGGTTCATGTCACGCTACACGTAACCCCACCAGCAAAAAGGGGGAAAAAATGTATATGTTTTTAAAAATTCTCTCTCTCTCTCTCTGCCATTTTGAGTTTCTTTCTGCCTGCCTGTGTAATAGACACAATGTGTATCTAGTGTACTGGGACGTGCTGTTCTCCATGACTGGCCTGTTTGAATAACAACGACACCTTTTGATTGGTGTGATGCTGTCCCAACATAGTATAAGATATGCGATTTGAGAACCTTTTCATTCATTCATCTGACGAAGGAGATAATCTCCGAAAGCTTGTGATTTTAAAATAAATTTGTTGGACTATAACCTGGTGTTGTAAGATTCCACAGGTTCACCACCCTCTGAGTGAAGAAATTTCTCCTCATCTCAGTTCTGGACTCCCCAGCCATCGGGAACATCCTCCCTGCATCTAGTCTGTCTAGTCCTGTTAGAATTTTACATGTTTCAATGAGATCACCCCTCATTCTTCTAAACTCTTGTGAATATAGGCCTAGTCAACCCAATCTTTCCTCATACATCAGTCCTGCCATCCCAGGAATCAGTCTGGTAAACCTTTGTTGCACTCCCTCCATGGCAAGGACATCCTTCCTCAGATAAGGAGACCAAAACTGCACACAATACTCCAGGTGTGGTCTCACCAAGGCCCTGTATAACTGCAGTAAGACATCCCTGCTCCTGTACTCAAATCCTCTTGCAATGAAGGCCAATATACCATTCGCCTTCCTAACTGTTTGCTGCACCTGAATGCTCGCTTTCAGCGACTGGTGTACAAGGACACCCAGGTCTCGTTGCACCTCCCCTTTTCCCAATCTATCACCATTCAGATAATAATCTGCCTTTCTGTTTTTACAACCAAAGTGGATAACCTCACATTTATCCACGTTATACTGCATCTGCCATGTTCTTGCCCACTCACCCAACTTGTCTAAATCACATTGGAGCCTCTTTGCATCCTCCTCACAGCTCACATTCCACCCCAGCTTTGTGTCATCTGCAAACTTGGAAATATTACATTTGGTTCCCTCATCCAAATTATTGATATATATTGTGAATAGCTGGGGCCCAAGCACTGATCCCTGCGGTACCCCACTAGTCACTGCCTGCCACCCGGAAAAAGACCCGTTTATTCCTACTCTCTGTTTCCATTTCATAACTTGCCCTGGTGGGTTTCGAACTCATGACCAATGAATTACTAGTCTGACCAATGAATTACTAGCGGTCATTAATACAATAACCACTATATTATAGCCCTGTCCTGTTATTTTTTTCTCTCTCGTGTCTGTGTTACTGTGACATCCCCTACACTGGAGTTAGTGACAGAATCAGGAAAACCCCCTCCCCTCCCCTCCTCCCCTCCCCTCCCCGCCTCCTCTCCCTCCCCCTCCCCCTCCCCTCCCCTCTCCCTCTCCCCTCCCCTCCTCCTCTCCCTCCCTCCCTCCCTCTCCTCCTCCTCTCCCTCCCCTCTCCTCCTCCTCTCCCTCCCCTCTCCTCCTCTTCCAGACTCGACTATTCCAAGTGGCCAGTCGCAATATATAAGCCTAGACAGTGGAGTGTCGATAGGCTGTTCAACCAAGCGGGGCATCACGGGCCAAGCCTGTTCCTGGCCTCATACGACATCTACATGCCCACTTTTCCAACAGGAGTCAGTAAGCAGTGATCAGGAGCAGGAACCCAGGCTGATTGATCCCCTTCCCTCTCCCCCCTCCTTAACCCAGAGGTGCGGAGATCCACCGCAGCCCACCTCACCTCAGATCAGCAGAGTCTGGGGACTGAACCTGTGGTTTTGGTCTTCACAGTTAGCGAAACGTACCAATCGGAGGCTGTGACTTGGGGTGGGTGAGTCTGTCTGCAGCCCCCACTACTTCTGATATAGTTGACTTCTATAGAGGGGTAATTTTAACCGAACTCTCCGGGCGGGAAAGCCGTGGGATTGGGTGGAATGCCGGTTTTACACTCTGCCCAATATTACCCTTCAGTGAATTCAATATAGAGTCAGATCGGGCGGGATGTAAAGCCAGTGTTATATCCGATCCCTTGGGTTTCCGACGGACAGATTAGGTTAAAATCACCCCTCTAGATTCAAACGCCTCAAACCGCTGATTTTGATTTGTGTCCTTACCGTGCGTACAGCCTTGTCTAAATCACAGTCACTGAAGATAATGAGTGGAGACTTGCCTCCTAACTCCAGAGAGACTTTCTTCACATTACTCGCTGCACAGCTGCAGGGGAACAAAGCACAATTTACAATCCTGGGCGAGCTGGGTTCTGGTCACTTTTTCATTCCCACACTCCCTCCCTCCCTCCCTCCCATCACCTCGCTGATGCCTCTGAAAGAAAAACAGCCCTTCACCCAACTGGGGATTCTACAAACACCAGGGTTTCACACCAAGGGCTCCAGCGGCCTCCTTGACTGTGGGACAAGGGAAATTACAGCCAAACCTGACCTTGTCTTCAGCCTCAGACCGTGGGGGTTCACTGGGGAGCCCGTCAGGTAGGAAACTGGAGCCGATGTTTTTATACCCTTCCCAGGAGGTCCTGGGGTGACCAAAAGCTTGGCTGAAAAGGTGGGTTTTAAGCTGAGCCTGAAAGGAGGAGAGAGAGGCGACGAGGTTTGGGGAGGGAATTCCAGAGCTTAGGGTCTAGACCACCGAAGGCACGGCTGCCAATGGTGGGGCGAAGGGAGTGGGGGTTGCACAAGAGGCAAGAATTGGAAAAGCGCAGAGATCTCGGAGGGTTGTAGGGCTGGAGGAGGTTACAGAGATAGGGAGGGGCGAGGGCCATGGAGGGATTGGAACACAATGATGAAATTTTAAAAATCGAGGCTTTGCTGGACCAGGAGCCAGTGTAGGTCAGTGAGCACAGGGGGTGATGGGTGAACGGGACTTGGTGCGAGTTAGGATACGGGGCAGCAGAGTTTTGGATGAGCTCAAGTTTACGGAGGGTGGAACATGGGAGGCCGGCCAGGAGAGCAATGGAATAGTCGAGTCTGGAGGTGAGCAAGGACTTTGTGTCTTGCCAGCCAGCAGAGAGAAGAGACTTTCATCCCACAAGAAAATCCAGAGTGAGAAAAGGCCATCGAGAGCCAATATTTCCAGACTTTTTTTGAACTGAATTCAAATTCTCAAACAGCCATTGTAGGATTTGAACTCACGGTCTCTGAATTATTAGTCCAGTAATTCAACCACTACACTTCAAAACTATTTAATTGGCGATGAAGCGCTTTGGGATGTCCTGAGGTCAGTGAAAGGTGCTGGAGAAATGCCAGTTTCTTTCTTTAATGAAGTAAAGTCGATTATCTCACTACAATCTGTTTGATTCACCAGTTACCTTTTCATGATTTGCTTCCCGACTGGAGTTGACCCCGTGAACCCAAGCTTTCTCACATCCGGGTGGTCAGCTATTCTCTGTCCAATCAACGAGCCTGTCAGACAGAAAAATAATCTTTCAGCGGAAGCCCAAAGCAGAAGCTGACAGCAACAGGGACAAGGGTTAGGACTGGTCACTGGTCCAGGGGGTCCTCGCTCTGGGAAAAGGATGGGCCAACAAGGGATGAATGTTTCTTTACTATGGGGAAGCTGGAGAAGGGCTTCATCGGAGACATTACAAGGTGTCAGAAGTTTGTGGGTTGAAGTCCCATTCCAGAGATTTGAGCCCATAATCCAGGTTGACGCTCCAGTGCAGTACTGAGGGAGTGCTGCACTGTCGGAGGTGCCGTCTTTCAGATGAGACGTTAAACCGAGGCCCCGTCTGCCCTCTCAGGAGGATATAAAAGATCCCACAGCCACTATTTTGAATAAGAGCAGGGGAGTTCTCCCGGTGTCCTGTCCAATATTTATCCCTCAACCAACATCACTAAAACAGATTATCTGGTCATTATCACGTTACTGTTTGTGGGATCTTGGCTGCCACGTTAATTCTTACATTACAGTGACTACACTTTAAAAAAAAGTACTTCATTGGCTGTAAAGTGCTTTGGGACGTCCTGAAGTCTGAAAGGTGCTATATAAATGCAAGTCTTTCTTACTTTCTTGTAACTCATTCCTCCAACACTAGGGGTGAGTCTCAGAGAAAGGCCGATGACTGATCTTTTACTGCTGGCCCAAGAGCAACATTCAAGTCTTGTTTATTGTCAACTGATTTGAGCGGCTGAGGTGCTCCACGTATCTAGGGTGTTAAGGCCTCCCATCGAATGCCAAGCTACTGCCCGCTGCCTGGGTGGCTTTCTGTGCACTTGGCGCCATACTTTCAGCCTACCTGCTCCTGGTAAGATGTTCACCACGCCCTTTGGGAATCCAGCCTTCGCCGCGAGCTCCGCAAATTTCAACGCTGTCAAGGGCGTCACCTGTCAGAATGAATAGGACGTTCCTTACATTAATAAAACATTGCGAAGATGCCTCACCCATCCTACACACTCAAGAGATCCCACCCAACCACTTAATACCTTTGGTTAAAAAAAAAATCTATCAATCTCTGATTTAAAATTAACAATTGAGGGGGGACATGATTGAGGTGTACAAAATTATGAGGGGCACAGATAGGATGGATACTAAGGAGCTTTTTCCCTTCGTTGAGGCTTCTGTAACAAGGGGACATAGATTCAAGGTAAAAGGCGGGAGGTTTAGAGGGGATTTGAGAAAGAACTTTTTCACCCAGAGGGTGGTTGGAGTCTGGAACTCACTGTCTGAGAGGGTTGTGGAGGCAGGAACCCTCACAACATTCAAGAAGCATTTGGATGAGCACTTGAAATGCCACAGCATACAAGGCTACGGACCAAATGCTGGAATATGGGATTAGAGTAGACAGGGGTTGATGGCCGGCGCGGACACGATGGGCCGAAGGGCCTCTATCCGTGCTGTATGACTCTATGACTCTATGACTCTATGAGCTAGCACCAACTGCCGTTTGGAGACCGAATCACTTACACACCCATTCTGCCCACAGGCCTTCCCCAAAGGCCTCTCACCTTATCCCCAGATCTCGCTGACCAAGGGGGGCCCACAGGCCTCATCCAGTCTCCCTACCTGGGGCCCAACGCCCCAAAGCCTCACTCAGCCACTTTGCCCAAGGGCATTACCCAGATGCCTTGTCTAAAGGGCTTGACAAGCTGCAGAATTCTAGCTGTGCTACTCAGAGGTCCCACCAGAAAGGAATGCAGGCCGTGAATGGACCTGGAACACCAATTAAGCCTGTTTAATTCTAAGGAATTTGGAGGATCGATCACAAAGTTGTGTCAAGCTTTCAGCCACTATATTACCAAATGAAATCATAGGAACAGGAGGAGGCCATTCAGCCCATCGAGCCTGTTCCACCATTCAATGAGATCATGGCTGATCTGTGACCTAACTCCATATACCCGCCTTAGCCCCATATCCCTTAATACCTTTGGTTAACAAAAATCTATCAATCTCAGATTAAAAATTAACAATTGAGCTAACATCAACTCCGGTTTGCAGATGAGAGTTACAAACTTCTACCACCCTTTGCGTGTAGAAGTGTTTCCTAAGGGGTATGGGGAGAGAGCGGGAATATGGTATTGAGATAGTGGATCAGCCATGATCATATTGAATGACAGAGCAGGCTTGAAGGGCCGAATGGCCTACTCCTGCTCCTATTTTCTATGTTTCTAATTTCACTCCTGAAAATCCTGGCTCTAATTTTTAGGCGCTGCCCCCTACTCCTAGACTCCCCAACCAGCGGAAATAGTTTCTCTCTATCTACCCTATCGTTCCCCTTAATATCTTGAAAACTTCGATCAAATCACCCCTTAATCTTCTAAATTCCAGGGAATACAACCCTAGTTTGTGTAATCTCTCCTCGTAATTTAACCCTTGGAGTCCAGGTACCATTCTAGTAAATCTACGCTGCACTCCCTCCAAGGCCAATATATCCTAAGGTGCGGTGCCCAGAACTGAACACAGTACACCAGGTGCGGTCTAACCAGGGTTTTGTATAGCTGTAGCATAACTTCTGCCCCCTTGTATTCTAGTCCTCTAGATATAAAGGCCAGCATTCCATTAGCCTTTTTGATTATTTTCTGTACCTGTCCATGACATTTTAATGATCTATGTACACGGACCCCTAAGTCTCTTTGGACCTCCACTGTTTCGAGCTTTTCACCATTTAGAAAGTACTCTGATTTATCCTTTTGGAAACTCTGCCCAAGCCTGAGCCATCCAGACCAGGAGGGTCCCAGGTTTGAACCTCTGGCCTGGTGAACCGGTGTGGATGACCTCACACTTGTTTATATTGAAATCCATTTGCCACAGTTTTGCCCATTCACTTAATCTATTAATATCTCTCTGTAATTTTATGCTTCCATCTACACTGCTTACAATGCTGCCTATCTTTGTATCATCGGCAAACCTGGATATGTGACTCTCTATCCCGTCATCTAAGTCATTAATAAATACAGTGAATAGTTGAGGCCCCAACACCGATCCCTGTGGGACACCACTAGTCACACCCTGCCAATTTGAGCACCTGCCCATTATCCCAACTCTCCCTTCAAAGAATCTACTTGGCACAAGTTACCTCACAGCTACTGAGAAACGGACTCGGGACCAACATCTTTGACACTCTCACCTATTGGAGGTTTTACATCAAGTTGGCTCTGGGGTCCTGAGGCCAATTGTTCTAGACTGCTGCCCCGGTTCACCAGGCCTGGGACCCTCCTGGTCTGGATAGCTCAGGCTTTGGGCAGAGTTTCCAACCCAGTTAACCATATCCCAAACACTGCACCAATGTTGGGACTTGGCCATCCGTGCTTGTATGATAACAACAACAATTCTGCCGTACGCTTGAAAAATGTGAGAAGGTCAACTCACCTGTGCCGGCTTCAGAACCACGGTGTTACCAGCGGCAAGGCAGGCTGCGGCCTTCCACGCCAGCATCATAAGTGGATAATTCCACGGGATCACAATGCCACACACCCTGCGTCAACAGAAAACCAAGAGTGTTCCCCGGGTCTAGATCATTGTAAAAATATCGCAATTAACCAACACGCACTACGGTGTCTGCCGTGGCTCAGTGGGTAGCACTTTCACCTCTGAGGTCAGAAGGTCATGGGTTCGAAGTCCCAGAGACTTGAGCCCCATAATCCAGTGCTCGACCTGAGGATGTGCTGCACTGTTGGAGGTGCTGGCCGATATTTATCCCTCAACTAATAGAACCGGTTACCTGCTTATTATCTCATTGCTGTTTGTGGGATCTTGCTGTGCACAATTTGGCTGCCGTGTTTGCTACATTACAACAGTGACTACACTTCAAAAAGTACTTCATTGGCTGTAAAGCGCTTTGGGTCGTGAAAGGTGCTATATAAATGCAAGTCTTTTTTTCAATATATATTGTAGGGTATGGTGCTGTAATGGTTATGTTGCTGGACTAATAATCCAAAGGCCTAGACTAACAACCCAGCAGAACATGAGTTCAAATCCCACCGTGGCAGTTTGAATTCAGTTTAAAAACAAAATGGAAATAAAAAGCTGGTGTCAGTAAAAGTGACTTATTGAAGCTGTCGGATTGTCATAAAAACCCAACTGGTTTACACTGGAGTCAAGAATTGGCCAGACTAGTTAAGGACTGAAGGGTTCTCAAAATTCCCACATTTTTCATATCATCAACGAGGATGTGACTTTTGGACTTTTATGGCAGAGGACCCAACTGCTGGGTTAAATATGGATCCCTGCAGACATGCCCGGGCTTGTTAGGACAGTGTGGATTGTTCCTGAAAACCAGACAATGAGAGTAGACAGAATACGCATTCTTCCCTTTTAAAACAATCAACCCAGAGATCAAACAATCAACCCAAAACAAATTACCCAGCTTTCAGGAGAACAGCGTCCACGACACCACACAACCCTGCCACAGTAACCTCTGCAAGACATGCCAGATCATCAACACAGATACCACCATCACACGAGAGGACACCACCCACCAGGTACATGGTTCATACTCCTGTGACTCGGCCAACGCTGTCCACCTCATACGTTGCAGGAAAGGATGCCCCGGAGCATGGTACATTGGCGAGACCATGCAGACGCTGCGACAACGGATGAACGGACACCGCGTAACAATCGCCAGACAGGAGGGTTCCCTCCCAGTCGGGGAACACTTCAGCAGTCAAGGACATTCAGCCACCGACCTTCGAGTAAGCGTTCTCCAAGGCGGCCTTCGAGACACACGACAACGCAAAATCGTCGAGCAGAAATTGATAGCCAAGTTCCGCACCCATGAGGACGGCCTCAACCGGGATCTTGGGTTCATGTCACGCTACACGTAACCCCACCAGCGAACAAATGTTATCTGTTTTTAATATAACGGGTCAATTGCTGTCTTTTCCTTCCGGATGTTTCTATGTTTCTGCCTCTCTCGCTCTGTTTTTTTTAATTGGCATCTCCTCTGTTTTTTTTGTTCTGGCCGTTTGTATATTCGGTGGCCCTGTAGGTAACACCTATCTGTCTGAACACTTTGGTTGCCTTGGCAACGGGCAGTTGAAAAGACTCTCTGTAATCACCAGACATTGTTCTGTGAATTATAAATGCGATAGGTTCGAGGATTTCATTTCCACATTCACCTGAGGAAGGAGGAAGCCTCCGAAAGCTTGTGGGTTTTAAAATAAAATTGTTGGACTATAACTTGGTGTTGTAAAATTGTTTACAACTGTCAACCCAGAGAAAGACTTCAGCTTACACGAAACTAAAGCCCATCAAAACCTTGCATAAATTATCGCTTAGCAATCAATGCAATTATGCAAACCCATCAATACAATGGCTTTCAGTTCAAGACTAGTTACGGGGACAAGAAACCAACAATCACCGGAAGAAGCCCACCATAATCAGACAAAGAACGAACCTTGTTTTGGAATCAGATAAGAAATTCGAAAAACAGTATAACTGGGCGACCAGTTACGAAGCACAGAGTTGGTTTTGGAGCAGGTTCTAAGCAGTTGAGTTTTAAACAGCAGTTTTGGAGCAACAACAAGGCAACCGCAGCCCTCCACGAAGATCGCCCACCCACAACTGCGCCTCACCGCACCAACAGACTCGATCCAACTGAAGAACCTTCGCAGATTCCACAGACCAGGAACACGTGGGGACGGCAGGGCCCAGAGGACACAAAGAGCGTACCCCAAAACTGAAACCGGCTTACCTGGCTGGATTTCGAACTGTCAAGGAACCCTGGTTTGGTGAGCATGATCCCTGACCTCTCCTAGTTCAATTTCAACATCTCCACATCATGACTACCATCGACACCACAAACTGCCGGCTCACAGTGGAAAGGATATCCAAGAAGATCGCGCATTTAGACACAGACATCAAGTTTTTACAGAGCTGCAAGAAAGCAGACAAGATCCCGAAAGGACTCCAGATCACGAACCCACTCAAGTCCACATACAACTCGGATTACGCTGAGAGACTCTGCCGCCGTACCTCTCGCACACTCCGCAACCATCTCATACACCAACTCTACAGCAGACGCCACAACCTCGAAACCAAGATAGAGTCCATACTCTCAACCTGTACTCAGGACACAGCAGACCAGCTACGTTATACCGCCAAACAGACGAGGCAACGGAACTACGCTGCCTACATGAAAACCAAGAGCAGGAAGCTTGAGAAACTCGGCATCACCACCAGCAACGACCAAGCTTCCCCTGGTACCACGGTTGCAACCACAGGGAAGTCTATTGTCAATTTATCCGACCACACCCTTCAACCAGACGAAATCGAAGTTCTCAGCCGAGGGCTCAATTTCTGCCCCACTACCAAAATGGACCCCACTAGTCTCGCGGCGGACACAGAGGAATTCATCAGGAGAATGAGGCTCCGGGAATTCTACCACAAACCCCAAGATTTCAGCAGCGAACCCAATGAGACAATCGACGATCCGGAACAGCAGACAGAGGGATCCGCGGTACAGCAACCGAAGAGGAAAGAGTCAAACTGGACTCCTCCGGAGGGTCGCTGCCCTCAGCTGGACATGTATGCTCAAGCTGTCAGGAAATGCGTCAATGCCAGATTCATCAGCCGCACTCAGAAGACAGTCCAGAATGTCACCCGAGCACAACGCAACGCCATCAACGCTCTCAAGACCAACCGCAACATCGTCATCAAACCAGCGGACAAAGGAGGAGCCATAGTCATACAGAACAGAACAGACTATTGCAAAGAAGCATACCGACAACTGGACAACCAGGAACACTACAGACGGTTACCCGCAGATCCGACCAAAGAACACACCCACCAGCTCAACAAACTGATCAAGACCTTCGATCCAGACCTTCAAAGCATCCTACGCATTCTCATCCCACGTAATCCCCGCGTGGGAGACTTCTACTGCCTCCCAAAGATACACAAAGCCAACACACCCGGACGTCCCATCGTATCAGGCAACGGAACCCTGTGTGAGAACCTCTCTGGATACATCGAGGGCATCCTGAAACCCATCGTACAGGGAACCCCCAGCTTCTGTCGCGACACTACAGACTTCCTACAAAAACTCAGTACCCACGGACCAGTTGAACCAGGAACACTTCTCACCACGATGGACGTCTCGGCACTATACACCAGTATCCCCCACGATGACGGCATCGCTGCGACAGCATCAATACTCAACACCAACAACAGCCAATCTCCGGAAGCCATCCTACAACTCATCCGCTTCATCCTGGATCACAATGTCTTCACCTTCGATAACCAGTTCTTTACCCAAACACACGGAACAGCCATGGGGACCAAATTCGCACCCCAATACGCCAACATTTTCATGCACAAGTTCGAGCAGGACTTCTTCACTGCACAAGACCTCCAACCAACACTATACACCAGATACATCGACGACATTTTCTTTCTATGGACCCACGGCAAGGAATCACTAAAGAGACTACACGATAACATCAACAAGTTCCATCCCACCATCAAGCTCACCATGGACTACTCCTCAGAATCAGTTTCTTTCTTGGACACACGAATCTCCATCAAAGACGGGCACCTCAGCACCTCACTCTACCGCAAGCCCACGGACAACCTCACGATGCTCCACTTTTCCAGCTTCCACCCTAACCACGTCAAAGAGGCCATCCCCTATGGACAGGCCCTGCGAATACACAGGGTCTGCTCAGACGAGGAGGAACGCGATGGACACCTACAGACGCTGAAAGACGCCCTAGTAAGAACGGGATATGACGCTCGACTCATCGATCGACAGTTCCGACGGGCCACAGCAAAAAATCGCATAGACCTCCTCAGGAGACTAACACGGGACGCAACCAACAGAGTACCCTTTGTCGTCCAGTACTTCCCCGGAGCGGAGAAACTACGCCATGTTCTCCGCAGCCTTCAACATGTCATCAATGAGGACAAACACCTCGCTATGGCCATCCCCACACCTCCACTACTCGCCTTTAAACAGCCACCCAACCTCAAACAGACCATCGTTCGCAGCAAACTACCCAGCTTTCAAGAGAACAGCGTCCACGACGCCACACAACCCTGCCACGGTAACCTCTGCAAGACATGCCAGATCATCGACACAGATACCACCATCACACGAGATGACACCACCCACCAGGTGCATGGTTCATACTCCTGTGACTCGGCCAACGTTGTCTACCTCATACGTTGCAGGAAAGGATGCCCCAGAGCATGGTACATTGGCGAGACCATGCAGACGCTGCGACAACGGATGAACGGACACCGCGCAACAATCGCCAAACAGGAGGGTTCCCTCCCAGTCGGGGAACACTTCAGCAGTCATGGACATTCATCCACCGACCTTCGGGTAAGCGTACTCCAAGGCGGCCTTCGAGACACACGACAACGCAAAATCGTCGAGCAGAAATTGATAGCCAAGTTCCGCACCCATGAGGACGGCCTGAACCGGGATCTTGGGTTCATGTCACGCTACACGTTACCCCACCAGCGAACAAATGTTATCTGTTTTTAATATAATGGGTCATTTGCTGGCTCTCTCTGCCTTCCGGATGTTTCTGCCTCTCTCTCTGTTTTTTTTTTCTCTTTTTTTTTCTCTGTTTTTTTTCCCTGTTTGTTTTTTTGTTGAATGTGTATTCGGGGGTTCTGCAGATGACACCTCTCTGTCTGAACACGGTGATTGCCTTGGCAACGGGCAGTTGCAGAGGCAGTCTGTAAACACCATGTATTATTCAATATGTATAAATGCGTAGGCTTCAAGGAGATCTTGAAACATTTACCTGAGGAAGGAGAAAATCTCCGAAAGCTTGTGAATTTAAAATAAAATTGCTGGACTATAACTTGGTGTTGTAAAATTGTTTACAATTGTCAACCCCAGTCCATCACCGGCATCTCCACATCATAGTTCAATTTAGTTAGGTTTTGGGGGTGGGACAAGGGTAAGGGGATTAGTAGGGTGATTTTCCCTCGTTATGCCGTGTGTTCCCCATTCTTAACTAAGGTGTACTTTGTATCTCAGTGTTATCCTAATGTTATAAGTTCATTTGTGACTTCAATAAACCCAGTTTCTTTTCTTGTACCAAAACCAGTTGTCTGCTGCATTTTTTTGTTACAACCCCCAAATAAGTCCAAGGTCTAGAACCCAGGGAGTGGGAGCGATTCGGACCGCTCAGAAGTCAGAGGTGAAGCTGACACAGACCACCACCCCCTACAGGACGGCAGGTTCCCTTCCTCGAAGGATGTCAATGAACCAGTTGGGTTTTGCTTCAGTTTCATGGTCATTTTCCTGATGCCAGCCCACAAATTACCAAATTTAATGAATTCACTTTTACAATTTACCAAAGTGTGATTTGAACTCATGACCTCTAGGCTACTCTACCTGTCACAATGGGGCAGTGAGCTGGTAGAGGGAGAGTTCAAAGGTGAGGGCTTGTGGCATTCGGTGTTGAGAATCAGCCAATTGAATCAATCATAGAGTTTTGGCATAGGTTGGGGTTTGGTTAACCCCCTGTTAATCAAGCACTCTGTCCCGTACCCCTTTACTCCCCATTACTACAGCGGTAATGGTCAGATGTTACAAACTCGGCCACAGATTCTCCAGCCCGCAGGAAAACATCAATGTTAAAGTGTAGGTCAAACTCTTACCCAATTGGCTCCCTCTTAGTAAAGGTTAAGTTGCGATTGGGCCGAGCTTGGTTAATGGGGATGGTGCAGCCCTACAGAGAGAGGGGATAGGCAGCATTAGTGATTAAACAAACCTCTTCCCCTCATCAACCGGTGCAGGTGTACAGGTGCACTGCTTTACAAGTATACATGTGTGCAGGTATCCAGGTGTATGCAGGTGTACAGGTATCCAAGTGTGCGCAGGTGTACAGGTATCCAGGTGAGTGCAGGTGTGCAGGTATCCAGGTATGTGTAGGTATCCAGGTGTGTGCATGATTGCAGGTATCTATGTGTCTGCATGATTACAGATGTGTGCATGATTGCAGGTATCCAGGTGTGTGCATGTATCCAGGTGTGTGCATGATTGCAGGTATCCAGGTATGTGCAGGTATCCAGGTGTGCGCAGGTGTACAGGTGTTTTGTGAGCCATGCATGGGTAGTTCAGGAGCTGCAGGTAACGACCGCCACAAACCTGAATCTTGTCGCACCATCCAGCAAAGTAGCGGAATGTCTGGATGGACATCCCCACGTGGGTTTTCAGCGCCAGCGTGTAAACGGCCCCCGAGTCGATGGCCTCAATTGTTGCCAGTTCCTCCTGGTGCTGCTCCATCAGGTCGGCCAGCCTGCAGGTGAGGAGAATTCAGATCCTCAGCGGCAATCAGTCCGCATTTAAATTCAGGCAGCGATGAACCATCCGCGAGGGCAAGATTTTCCAGACTGCTTGTAATAATATTTCTTTATATCTGTAAATAACTGGGCCGAGCTAATCAATGGAGATTTGACTCGGGTTTCCCTCTGCCCAGCTTTCTCCCTTCCCCTCCTCTCCCCGGGATAGGGCTGCTCACTGATGCGAGACCCAAGGGGGCTCTCCGTGTGTGAGTCTGGACGGTGAATGTTCATCACCCCCTGCGCTCACTGACCTGCACTGGCTGCTGGTCCGGCAACGCCTCCATTTTAAAATTCCCATTTTTGGGTTCAAATCGCTCTATGGACTCGCCCCTCCCTATCTCTGTAACCTCCTCCAGTCCTACACCCCTCCCCATCTCTGTAACCTCCTCCAGTCCTACACCCCTCCCCATCTCTGTAACCTCCTCCAGTCCTACACCTCTCGGAGGTCTCTGCGTTCCTCCGATTCTGGCCTCTTGCACATCCCTGATTTTATTCTTTCCACCATTGGCGGCCGTGCCTTCAGCTGCCTGGCCCCTAAGCTCTGGAATTCCCTCCCTAAACCTCTCCGCCCTTTTTCTCCTTCTTTAAGGCGCTCCTTAAAACCCACCTCTTTGACCAAGCTTTTGGTCACCTGTCCTAATATCTCCTTATGTGGCTCGGTGTCAAATTTTGACAATCGCTCCTATAAAGCACCTTGAGATGTTTTACTACATTAAAGGCGCTATATAAATACAAGTTGTTGTTGTTTTGTTGTTGTATCTAACCCGTGCTGTACCTGCCCTGGGAGTGTTTGATGGGACAGTGTAGAGGGAGCTTTACTCTGTATCTAACCCTGTCCCTGACCCTGGGAGTGTTTGATGGGACAGTGTAGAGGGAGCTTTACTCTGTATCTAACCCTGTACCTGCCCTGGGAGTGTTTGATGGGACAGTGTAGAGGGAGCTTTACTCTGTATCTAACCCTGTACCTGCCCTGGGAGTGTTTGATGGGACAGTGTAGAGGGAGCTTTACTCTGTATCTAACCCTGTACCTGCCCTGGGAGTGTTTGATTCTGACAATGGCAGCAAAAGGGGACTAATATTCCATTCTCCATTATTTCCATCCCTCTCCAGGGTGAGTATGTGAGAAATGAAGCTCTTAATCCTGAATCTATTTCCATTGTATTCCAGAACCTTCCAAACACTTGGGCACTGTAATCCAATGGCAGCCACCCTCTTAGAGCTGAGATTAGGAGCCAATCTCTGGGATTTGTATTGTGTTTATTTTCTTTGTAAAATGTTGATTCTGTCTCTTTAATGGCTGGATCGTGTTTTTCTTGCTTTCAGTACTTTACCTGTAGATCAGTCTGCCCCGGTCCCTGGGGTTCATCCTCCCCCACTCTCCATTCTCAAATGCCTCCTTTGCAGCTTCCACAGCTCTGTCTACATCAGATACCTGGGCCAGGGACACCTTACAGATCACCTGAGAGAAGGAGACAGAGAGACTGTGAACGTGAGGTACAGGGGCAGTGAGTGAGAGGGAGTGAGGGGCAGTGAGTGAGAGGGGCGGTGAGTGAGAGGGAGTGAGGGGCGGTGAGTGAGAGTGAATGAGGGGCGGTGAGTGAGGGAGTGAGGGGCAGTGAGTGAGAGGGAGTGAGGAGCGGTGAGTGAGAGGGAGTGAGAGGGAGTGAGGGGCAGTGAGTGAGAGGGAGTGAGGGGCAGTGAGTGAGAGGGAGTGAGGGGCGATGAGTGAGAGGGAGTGAGGGGCGGTGAGTGAGAGGGAGTGAGGGGCGGTGAGTGAGAGGGAGTGAGGGGCGGTGAGTGAGAGGGAGTGAGGGGCGGTGAGTGAGAGGGAGTGAGGGGCGGTGAGTGAGAGGGAGTGAGGGGCGGTGAGTGAGAGGGAGTGAGGGGCGGTGAGTGAGAGGGAGTGAGGGGCGGTGAGTGAGAGGGAGTGAGGGGCAGTGAGTGAGAGGGAGTGAGGGGCGATGAGTGAGAGGGAGTGAGGGGCGGTGAGTGAGAGGGAGTGAGGGGCGATGAGTAAGAGGGAGTGAGGGGCAGTGAGTGAGAGGGAGAGGGAGTGAGGGGCGGTGAGTGAGAGGGAGTGAGGGGCGGTGAGTGAGAGGGAGTGAGGGGCGGTGAGTGAGAGGGAGTGAGGGGCGGTGAGTGAGAGGGAGTGAGGGGCGGTGAGTGAGAGGGAGTGAGGGGCGGTGAGTGAGAGGGAGTGAGGGGCGGTGAGTGAGAGGGAGTGAGGGGCAGTGAGTGAGAGGGAGTGAGAGGGAGTGAGGGGCGATGAGTGAGAGGGAGTGAGGGGCGGTGAGTGAGAGGGAGTGAGGGGCGGTGAGTGAGAGGGAGTGAGGGGCGGTGAGTGAGAGGGAGTGAGGGGCGGTGAGTGAGAGGGAGTGAGGGGCGGTGAGTGAGAGGGAGTGAGGGGCGATGAGTGAGAGGGAGTGAGGGGCGGTGAGTGAGAGGGAGTGAGGGGCGGTGAGTGAGAGGGAGTGAGGGGCGGTGAGTGAGAGGGAGTGAGGGGCGGTGAGTGAGAGGGAGTGAGGGGCGGTGAGTGAGAGGGAGTGAGGGGCGGTGAGTGAGAGGGAGTGAGGGGCGGTGAGTGAGAGGGAGTGAGGGGTAGTGAGTGAGAGAGGGTGAGTGAGAGAGTGAGGGGCAGAGAGTGAGGGGCAGTGAGTGAGAGGGAGTGAGTGAGAGAGTGAGGGGCAGTGAGTGAGAGGGAGTGAGTGAGAGGGAGTGAGTGAGAGGGAGTGAGTGAGAGAGTGAGGGCAGTGAGTAAGAGAGTGAGGGGCAGTGAGTGAGAGGGAGTGAGTGAGAGATAGAGCGGCAGGGAGTGAGAGATAGAGGGGTAGTGAGTGAGAGCGTGAGTGAGAGAGAATAAGTGAGAGAGTGAGGGGCAGTGAATGAGAGAGAGTGAGAGAGATAGAAGGGCAGGGAATGAGAGAGAATGAGTGAGAGAGAGATGGGGGCGGTGAGTGAGGGAGTGAGTGAGAGGGTGAGAGAGAGATGGGGGGCAGGGAGTGAGAGACAGAGTGAGAAAGTGAGAGACAATGAGACACGGAGCGAGAGATAGAGGGACAGGGAATGAGAGAAAGCAAAGAGAGAGAGTGTGAGAGAGAGAGAGTGAAAGCAAGACAGTGAACAAGAGATATGGGTGGGGAATAAGAGAGAGAACACAGAGAGGGAAAGAATGTGTGAGAGAGAATGTCAGTTCGAGAGAGGTAGGGGGAGGGGGAATGAGAGCGCATATGAAAGAATGAGAGAGTGAGAGGGATAGAGAATGAATGAGAGAGTGAGAGAGACAGAGAGAATGAGAGAGAATGATGTGGAGATGCCGGTGATGGACTGGGGTTGACAATTGTAAACAATTTTACAACACCAAGTTATAGTCCAGCAATTTTATTTTAAATTCACAAGCTTTCGGAGGCTACCTCCTTCCTCAGGTGAACATTTCCACATCGTTCACCTGACGAGAGAGAATGAGAGAGAGTGAGTGAGAGAGAGAGAGGCAGGGAATGAGAGAGAGAAGAGAAAGCGTGAGAGAGAGAGTGAATGAGAGAGAGTGAGTGAGAGAGAATAAGAGAGAGAGTGAGAGATGGGCACAGGGAATCAGAGAGGGAACAGAGAAAGAGTGTACAGGGATGTCTCTCTCTCCCATTTCTGGGCCGCTACAACTCGTTCCACTGGAGATAGTGAACCTAACTGTGATGGAGAACTCACTGTGCCATCTGTTGGGTTGATCGACTGATACCACTTCCCACCTTCCGCATCGACAAACTGCCCGTTGATGAAGGCTTGGTGAGGGATTCGGAGAGTCAGGTTATTGGCGCTCATCTCAAACTGTAAAGTAATTCAAAAAACAGAAGGCAATTCACAGCCAAAGATTATCACCTGGAGCATGCGATTAGATACCTAAATTCTGGTTGGTCAGCCAGGTGTCTGACACACGCAGAAACCCGTCCCCATCCTCTACTGACACTCCCGCGAAGGTAGAGTTCATGTTTGCCCAATATGGAGTGTACACTCAGACCCTGTGGGGATCCGCACCGCCGACCTAAACTCCAGGGCCCTTAGTGGCTGGTTGGCAACAGCTAAGGTCTGGGGACCCTGGACTGGAGTTTCCACTTTGGGCGCAATCGGCATTCGGGGGGAATTTCCGCTGAAATGCATTAACATAATCACAAACACAAAATCTGCCATCGACCAGCGCAATTTGGCAGCTTAACAGAGCATAATTATTTTTTTGGCAATCAAAAATATCAATTGATGAATTTAAGAGTGGAAACCAAGCGCAGCTTTATTAATGCAACTGAAAATGGGTTTATCACAAAAAATAAGCATTTTTAATAAAGGTCTCCAGTCCTCTGCCTGTGAGTGACCTGATTTAAAATCACTGAAAATGACTCAAAAAAAACTATACTGAGGCATTTCCTATTTTCACTGGTGTACACTAGTCAGTTTCTTAGTAAATTAATATTTTTTAACACTTTGAAACATTTAAACTGTGTTTTTGTGCCTAAGAAAACTGATGTAATTTTAAAACCCTCCTCGAGCGGCAGCAGACGGGCGCGATCAAAGGAAGCTCACCGTCCTTCTTGTTTCGAGCGGGGAGACGAGGCCAGTTTTGTGGGCGGGGCTAGTTTGCTCGCGATTTTTTGTTTAGCCTGAGCAAAAGATCGCGGAAACTCAAATCAGGCTGGGCACAAATTCGAAATGTATTTGCGCTGATTCGGCCGGATTGCGTTGAAAAAGCCAGCGCGATCGAGCGGAAACTCGGGGCCCTTATGTCCTTGTGAGGGTCGTGCCGGAGTGAAACCAGCTAAGATCACCGAGCCGACCAGGACACAGCACCGGGAAGCATCCCAGTGATTACATTCCCTCATGACATGAGAAGTCATGAGAAAGGCCCATTTGGCCAAGCGAGCTCCATCATTCCACAGCTCGTATAATCTAACTCACCGACGCAAATTCATTCTTTTCCAGAATTTTCATAGTTTTGCAACTTTTTAATCTCCCACAGTCTGCCCTTCCATCCACAGACTCCCTCCCTACTTCATCTCATCCTATCAGCATATCCTTCTATTCCTTTCTCCCTCGTGTGTTTATCCAGCTTCCCCTTAAATGTATCTACACTATTCGCCTCAACTACTCCTTGTGGGAGCGAGTTCCACATTCTCACCACTCTCTGGGTAAAGAAATTTCTCCTGAATTCCCTATTGGATTTATTAGTGACTATTTTATATTTATGGCCCCTAGTTTTGGTCTCCCCCACAAGTAAAAACATCTTCTCTACGTCTACTCTATCGAACCCCTTCATAATTTTAAAGGCCTCTATCAGGTCACCCCTCAGCCTTCTCTTTTCTAGAGAAAAGAGCCCCAGCCTGTTCAATCTTTCCTGATAGGTATAACCTCTCAGTTCTGGTATCATCCTAGTAAATCTTTTTTGCACTTTCTCCAGTGCCTCTATATCCTTTTTATAATATGGAGACCAGAACTATTCACAGTGTGGTCTAACCAAGGTTCTATACAAGTTTAACATAACTTCTCTGCTTTTCAATTCTATTCCTCTGGAAATGAGCCCCAGTGCTTGGTTAACCTGCGTTGCTACTTTTAATGATTTGTGAATCTGGACTTGACTTATCTCACTTCTCAACGACACTTTCCAGCCTTGTAGGCCTCAGGCCTTCACCTCGATTTCTCATTTTAAATCAGCCTGGGTTCCTGCTCCTGGTCACAATCCAGTGAGTCCTGCTGGAAAGCCCACAAGAGGGCATCAGGTTAGGAGAGGATAGATTGGAAAGTGTGAGCTGGGGCATAGGGCCAGAGGAGGTTTCAGGGGTGTAAGGTGGGGCCAGACACTGGGAGGGATTTGAAGCCAAGGATCAAAGTGTTGGAGAACCTCCATTGTTGAACCAGAGCACTAAAATCTTTGAAAAGGGAATTCGGTAGTTGCTTGAAAAAGAGGAAAATTAAAACGTAAGGGGAGTGAGGGGGAGAGTGGGATTAGACTGGGTGGGATATTAAAGGGTATGGGGAGTGAGGGGGAGAGTGGGATTAGACTGGGGATGATATATTAAAGGGTATGGGGAGTGAGGGGGAGAGTGGGATTAGACAGGGTGGGATATTAAAGGGTATGGGGAGTGAGGGGGAGAGTGGGATTAGACTGGGTGGGATATTAAAGGGTATGGGGAGTGAGGGGGAGAGTGGGATTAAACTGGGTGGGATATTAAAGGGTATGGGGAGTGAGGGGGAGAGTGGGATTAAACTGGGTGGGATGTTAAAGGGTATGGGGAGTGAGGGGGAGAGTGGGATTAGACTGGGTGGGATATTAAAGGGTATGGGGAGTGAGGGGGAGAGTGGGATTAAACTGGATGGGATATTAAAGGGTATGGGGAGTGAGGGGGAGAGTGGGATTAGACTGGGTGGGGAATAACGGGTATGGGGAGTGAGCAGGGGGGTGGGATTAGACTGGGTGGGATATTAAAGGGTATGGGGAGTGAGCAGGGGAATGGGATTAGACTGGGTGGGATATTAAAGGCTATGGGGAATGAGCAGGAGAGTGGGATTAGACTGGGGATGATATATTAAAGGGTATGGGGAGTGCGCGGGAGAGTGGGTAAGACTGGGGATGGGGTGGCTGTTCTTGGACTAGAACATTCTCTGATTCAAAGAGGATTTGAATCAGTTCTTGAATCGGTAGAGAGTGAAGGGAGAGGAGGTTCAGACAGGAGAGAGAAGATATCTGGATTGTGTCTTCAATCACAAACTAGCTGAAACAACGCTAGTGTCTTGTTGCTACAACCTTATGTTCTTGAGGTAATTCTACTTTTAAAAATTAATTTTTGAAATTAGAATTTTGGACATGGTGTCAACAGAGAGCTCAGGGGTAATCCTTGGTGTATGGATTATTATTACAAACTCTGCATACATAGTCTATCACCAGCTCTTCTTCCTCATCTTCCCCTCGGAGTTTCCTCACGAGCATCTGCATGAAGTCCTGGAATGTGGTGGCCATGTAGACATCTTCGTTCTGCAGCTGAAGACCATGACACTTCAGCTTGATTTCTTCCACCAGTCTGTGGGCAACAAAGACAAAGGAGGTTCCGACATTTAGCTGGTGATCTTGAAGCCCCGAGTCGGGCACCCGATTTTATAGCCTGTCCGATTTTACACCCTGCCTGATTTTACACCCCACCGAAGTCAACGAAGAGTAAAATTGGGTGTGTAAAACAGGCGACCGATCCATTCCAGTCGGGTGAGTTAGGTTGGGAGTTTGGGGAGTTAGTTTCCGTCTAAGTTTGGAACAAAAGGAACGCACAATGGCTCCTTCTTTCTATTGTGCTTGTTTTCAAATTCCTCCATGGCCTCGCCCCTCCCTATCTCTGTAACCTCCTCAGCCCCTACAACCCTCCGAGATCTTTGCGCTCCTCCAATTCTGGCCTCTTGCACATCCCCGATTTCCATCGCTCCACCATTGGCGGCCGAGCCTTCAGCTGCCTGGGCCCTAAGCTCTGGAATTCCCTCCCTAAACCTCTCCCCCTCTCTCTCCTCCTTTAAGACGCTGCTTAAAACCTACCTCTTTGACCAAGCTTTTGGTCACCTGACCTAATATCTCCTTATGTGGCTTGGTGTCAAATTCTGTTTGATAATCGCTCCTGTGAAGCGCCTTGGGACGTTTTACTACATTAAAGGTGCTACATAAATGCAAGTTGTTGTTGTTGTGCATTCAACAACAGTTGCAGGAAACTCAGGATGCACTCGTTCCAGGAGTGGGTATGACTGCATTACTCTGCTTGAAGGTGCAGTTGACGGTTAAAGTTGTAATTAACCAGTAAATGGAACTACACTGAGGAATGAGTCAGCAAGGAGCAAATCGTGGAAACAAAGAGATTTTAACCTTAATGTTTATCATTCTCCAGTATCAGTGTTTCTCCTGAATTCCCTATTGGATTTATTAGTGTCTATCTTATATTTATGGCCCCTAGTTCTGGTCTCCCCCACAAGTGGAAACATCTTCTCTACGTCTACCCTATCAAACCCCTTCATAATCTTAAAGACCCTTATCAGGTCACCCCTCAGCCGTCTCTTTTCTAGAGAAAAGAGCCCCAGCCTGTTCAATCTTCCCTGATGGTTATAACCTCTCAGTTCTGGTATCATCCATGTATTGGGCCCCCATCTTTGGTAAGTGAGTTTTCCACCAGTAGCCATTCCTTGAATTGCTTCTCCATAAATCAGACTCTTGGTGGAGTTCAAAAGGTCAATAAGCCCGCTGTAACCCTGGGAGCAGGGACATTACCTGACCACATCCATCGAGGCAGCTCCCGACTTGAAGAAATCTGTTGAATCCACAATTTCTGCTACATTGGAGAGGACGCCCTTCCAGAGAGTCTAGTCCAAGCAAAACATGGAGGAACATTAATGGCTGGGAGGAGGTACAGAGTGCGATGTCAACAAGCAGCGGTTTCATCAGTGAGGCACGTTCTCAAAGAGCGGAACTTCTAGCATTTTTTATAAACTATTTAGCTGAACTTTGTGCTTGTCAAGGTGAGGATGGGAGGCAGCCAGTATCGATATTGACGTCTCCCAGGGCAGGTACAGCACGGGTTAGATACAGAGTAAAGCTCCCTCTACACTGTCCCATCAAACACTCCCAGGGCAGGTACAGCATGGGTTAGAAACAGAGTAAAACTCCCTCTACACTGTCCCATCAAACACTCCCAGGGCAGGTACAGCACGGGTTAGATACAGAGTAAAACTACCTCTACACTGTCCCATCAAACACTCCCAGGGCAGGTACAGCATGGGTTAGAGACAGAGTAAACCTCCCTCTACATTGTCCCATCAAACACTCCCAGGACAAGTATAGGGTTAGATAGAAAGTAAAGCTCCCTCTACACTGTCCCATCAAACACTCCCCAGGGCAGGTACAGCACGGGTTAGATACAGAGTAAAGCTCCCTCTACACTGTCCCATCAAACACTCCCAGGGCAGGTACAGGGTTAGATACAGAGTAAAGCTCCCTCTACACTGTCCCATCAAACACTCCCAGGGCAGGTACAGCACGGGTTAGATACAGAGTAAACCTCCCTCTACATTGTCCCATCAAACACTCCCAGGGCAGGTACAGCACGGGATAGATACAGAGTAAAGCTCCCTCTACACTGTCCCATCAAACACTCCCAGGACAAGTATAGGGTTAGATAGAAAGTAAAGCTCCCTCTACACTGTCCCATCAAACACTCCCCAGGGCAGGTACAGCACGGGTTAGATACAGAGTAAAGCTCCCTCTACACTGTCCCATCAAACACTCCCAGGACAAGTATAGGGTTAGAAGCAGAGTAAAGCTCCCTCTACACTGTCCCATCAAACACTCCCAGGACAAGTATAGGGTTAGAAGCAGAGTAAAGCTCCCTCTACACTGTCCCATCAAACACTCCCAGGGCAGGTACAGCATGGGTTAGATACAGAGTAAAGCTCCCTCTACACTGTCCCATCAAACACTCCCAGGGCAGGTACAGCATGGGTTAGATACAGAGTAAAGCTCCCTCTACACTGTCCCATCAAACACTCCCAGGGCAGGTACAGCACGGGATAGATACAGAGTAAAGCTCCCTCTACACTATCTGAACAATGTGCCTCAGTCCCAACCTCAGACGAGTGCCCTTACTTCACCAGTGTGACATTTTTCCAATACCCCATTTTGCAGCCTTTGTGCGAGTCGAGCAAGGCTGTGGCAAATCAGCTGTGATGTCGTGTCCTGTGGGTCCACAACCAGGAGGAATTGAGTTGACATCCCCCCAAACGCATGTCATGCAGGCCCCTCACAGCCAGCAGAGAAAGGAAACCTGCAGCCCATCAGTCTGAGCTAGGAACGCACCCAGGACATAGAATTACATGGAATATACAGCACAGAAACAGGCCATTCGGCCCAACTGGTCCATGTATCATGGTATCATAGTAGGTACAGCACAGGAGGCCATTCGGCCCATTGTACCTGTGCCGGCTCTTTGAAAGAGCTATCCAATTAGTTCCACTCCCTTGTTCTCTCCCCATAGCCCTGCAAATTTTTCCCTTCAAGTATTTATCCAATTCCCTTTTGAAAGTTATTATTGAATCTGCTTCCACCGTCCTTTCAGGCAGCGCATTCCAGATCAGAACAACTCGCTGCGTAAAAGAATGTTTCCTCATGACGGCTCTGGCTTTTTTCCTGAGCACCTTAAATCTGTGTCCTCTGATTACCTTCTGCCTCTGGAAACAGTTTCTCCTTAATTACTCTGTCAAAACCCCTCATAATTTTGAACACCTCTATCAAATCTCCTCTTAACCTTCTCTGTTCTAAGGAGATCAACCCCAGCTTCTCCAGTCTCTCCACATTAACTGAAGTCCCTCATCCCTGGTACCATGCTAGTAAATCTCCTCTGCATCCTCTCCAAGGCCTTGACATCCTTCCTAAAGTGTGATGTCCAGAATTGAACACAATACTCCAGCTGAGGCCCAACCAGTGTTTTATAAAGGTTTAGCATAAATTCCTTGCTTTTGTACTCTGTGCCTCTATTAATAAAGCCCAGGATCCCTTATGCTTTTTTAACAGCCTTCTCAACTTGTCCTGCCACCTTCAACAATTTGTGTACATACACCCCCAGGTCTCTCTGTTCCTGCACCCCCTTTAAATTGTACCATTTAGTTTATATTGCCTCTCCTCATTCTTCCTACCAAAATGCATCATTTCACAATTCTCTGTGTTAAATTTCATCTGCCATGTGTCTGCCCATTTCACCAGTCTATGTCCTGTGGGGTTCAAAACCCCTTTATCAAAAGACATTTGAAGGAAAGGGTTAACTGTATCCCTTTTAAACAAAGACATTTGAAAACCTCGCAAATTCTGTTTTTCCCTCACTGACGCTGATGGGATTGGAGAAGTCTGAATTTCGGGATCGAGGTCATTGTCCTGCAGATCGATATCTAGATTATTAAATACATAAGTTCGATGGATAATATTGAGCTTACAGCATTGTCAGGTTTTCAAAACACACAGGCTGTTGGAAACACAAACTTTTCAACACAGCGGGGGGTAATGTAAGAAAAGGCAACAAGGACATAGATCAAAGGCTTCGGATCGGGAAAGCAATGATCGGTGTGAAAAAAGCATTGGGCCTCTCATTCCTATCTGGTAATCTGTTCAAAGAACTGGGATTTGTAAAACATCAAATAGTGTTGCATCCAGAATATGGTCAAATGGTGTAAGGAATGGATTTGAAGCCAATGAAGCATCAAAATTGGAGACGTCAGGACCATTAAGAATGTCTGGGTGTAGAAATGTAAGAAGCTATCTCTACATGAAGGGCCATAAACAGAGACAGTAAAGGGGCCTTTTTGAGCCCATGGTCTTTTCTACATCAAAGGGTCTCCGGTCACATGATCAAAATCCAAACTGTCAATCATTGAAGTATGTTAATGATTGAGGCATAGCGACAGGGAGTGGTTGGACAAAAAGAATGACCCTCCCCAATCCTACACCCTATTGGTAAAAACTTTATAAAAAGAAGACGGCAAGAAGAAGTCTCTTCACCGCCCGGGAGTCACAAGGAACGCACACTGCAGTCGAACATCACACAAGAAGAGGACCTCAAGGACTGAAGAGCTGATCAACCTTCAGGCCCAATGAGCAAAATCCTTGGTTTAAAGGTTGTATATCTATTAATGAATTGCCTGATGTATGAATGAATCGTTAAGTCACTGCATAATAACATTGTGAATTATTAAGTGTATAATGGAATGTTATAGAGGAAAGTCGTTTGTATGATTTGATTTTGCTTCATGAATGCTCGTATGAACGATAACATCATTAAACAATTACTTTTGATTAATGAAACTACCATGAGTGAGGGTGACTTTCTCTGCTTGACTATTCGTCCAGTGTCCAAGAATCACACAAAATAAGGAATTCCCCACAGCCTTCCTGAAGTCTGTTACTATCCTCCACAATGTTTACTACATTTCTGAGCTTTGTGTCATCTGCAAACTTTGAAATTATATCCTCTGTACCCAAATCCAGGTCATTAATATATATCAAAAAAAGCAGTGGTCTTAATACTGGCCCCTGGGGAACACCACTGTATACTTCCCTCCAGTCTGAAAAACAACCGTTCACCACTACTCTCTGCTTTCTGTCCCCGAGCCAATTTTGTATCCATGCTGTCACTGTTCCTTAAATCCCATGGGCTTTAATTTTGCTAACAAGTCTATTATGTGGTACTTTATCAAATGACTTTTGAAAGTTCATATACACAACATCAACCCTCTCTGTTGCTTTATGAAAGAACTCAAGCAAGTTAGTCAAACACGATTTTCCTTTAACAAATCTGTGCTGACTTTTCCAAGTCCCAATTCATTTTGTCCCCGATTATTGTCTCTAAAAGTTTCCCCACCACCGACATTAGGCTGACTGGCCTGTAATTGCCAGGTTTATCCTTCAGGGGTGTAACATTTGCAATTCTCCAGTCCTCCGGCACCATCCCCATATCTAAGGAGGATTGGAAGATTGTGGCCAGAGTCTCCACAATTTCCACCCTTACTTCCCTCAGTAACCGAGGATGCATCCCATCTGGATCGGGTGACTTTTCTACTTTGAGTCCTGCCAATCTTTTAAGTACCTCCTCTTTATCTATTTTTATCCTATCCAATATCACTACTACCTCCTCCTTTCCTGCTACAATGGCAGAATCTTCTTCTCTAGTGAAGATGTTGGTGTTTATGCTCCACACGAGCCTCCTCCCTCCCTACTTCATCTCACCCTATCAGCATATCCTTCTATTCCTTTCTCCCTCATGTGTTTATCCAGCTTCCCCTTAAATGTATCTACACTATTCGCCTCAACTACTCCTTGTGGTAGTGAGTTCCACATTCTCACCACTCTCTGGGGAAAGAAGTTTCTCCTGAATTCCCTATTGGATTTATTCCCTATTGGACTTAATCTCTTACTCTGACTTCCTCTTTGATTTTCTTCTCCTCTTCGGTCAGCTCCAACGAAGAAGTTTCTGAAGAAGCAAAGTATTTGGAGGCTGGGATCATTTTGCCATCTTCAAACTGGAGACTCTTCACCAAAACCTGAAAGGGAACAATAAGCTTTTGAGGAGCCATTGTCTCTGTTAATTGTATCCATGTGATTTATATCAATTAGTGTTATTGTATTCAGGTGGTGGGTACCAATTGGGAACTCTCTTGTATCCTTTTACATGGGAGCTTATCTAGGGGGTGCACGGTGTATAATGGGATCTCTGTGAATAAAGGCTTGGAAGCAACTGAAGACCAGGCTCCAGTAATCTATCCCTCACCACCGGGCTATCTGACTTTTTACAGTTCCAACAGGATATTGGGGATGAAAATTCAACTTGGGCGGGGATGCAAAATGAGCGATAGTGGCTCATTCGCCCTTTAGCACCTGTTCGATTTTGGGTTCCATTGAATTTTACCCCAGTGTATCACATTTATCACTCTCCTTGCTTAAATCAGACAATACATAAACTTCAGCTCATCCAAAACTCTGCTGCCCCGTATCCTAACTCGCACCAAGTCCCGTTCACCCATCACCCCCTGTGCTCGCTGACCTACATTGGCTCCCGATCCGGGAACGCCTCGATTTTAAAATTCTCATCCTTGTTTTCAAATCCCTCCATGGCCTCACCCCTCCCTATCTCTGTAACCTCCTCCAGCCCTACAACCCTCCGAGATCTCTGCGCTCCTCCAATTCAGGCCTCTTGCACATCCCCAATTTTAATCGCTCCACCATTGGCAGGCGTGCCTTCAGCTGCCTGGGCCCTAGAACTCCCTCTCTAAACCTCTCCGCCTCTCTACCTCTCTCACCTCCTTTAAGATGCTCCTTAAAACCTACCTCTTTGACCAAGCTTTTGGTCATCTGTCCTAATATCTCCTTATGTGGCTCAGTGTCAAATTCTTATGGGATATGGGGATCGGGCGGGAAAGTGGAGTTGAGGACGAAGATCAGCCATGATCTGATTGAATGGCGGAGCAGGCTCGAGGGGCCGAATGGCCTATTCCTGCTCCTAGTTCTTATGTTCTTATGTTTGTCAGATAATTGCTCCTGGGAAGCGCCTTGGGGCGTTTTGCTACACTAGAGACATTATATGAATGCAAGTTGTTGTTATTGCTGTTGAGGGGTTTCAGATGATGCATAATTCAATGTTTGCATAAAAGGTTTGTTACCATTTTACCGTCATTCCCAAACAGCACCAGGCCGTTTCTACCAACGAGGGCGGGTGTTTGAGCTCCAGGTATCTCCAGCGTCTGCCCCTGGGGTGGGGTGTTGCTGATCAGCGTCGAGCCGAAAAACGTCAGCTTCTGAAATAAAGGGGAAAAAATGACGTCACGTTTTTGCCACGCACCCCTCCTCCCTACTACACGTTGCTGCTGATTGGTTCAGGCCAATATCATCATTGTTTAGACAGCGAGTGGTTAGGATCTGGAATGCACTCCCCGAGGGGGTGGTGGAGGCAGATTCAATCATGGCCTTCAAAAGGGAACTGGATAAGTACTTCAAAGGAAAAAATTTGCAGGGCTACGGGGAGAAGGCAGGGGAGTGGGACTAGCTGGATTAGTCTTGCAGCGAGCCGGCACGGACTCAATGGGCCGAATGGCCTCCTTCTGTGCTGTAATCATTCTATGATTCTATCAGCTTGGCTCAGCTAGTAGCACTCTCACCTCTGACTCAAAAGGCCATGGGTTCAAGGCCCAATTCAGCCCATAATCCAGACTGATACTCCCGTGCAGTGCTGAGGGAGTGCTGTATTGTCAGATGAAACGGTAAATCAAGGCCCTGTCTGCCTGTTTGGGTAGATGTAACAAATCCCACAGCACTATTGGAAGAAGAGCAGATGAGTTCTCCCCG
The DNA here is from genome assembly GCF_035084215.1 of Heptranchias perlo. Lineage (NCBI taxonomy): Eukaryota > Metazoa > Chordata > Chondrichthyes > Hexanchiformes > Hexanchidae > Heptranchias > Heptranchias perlo. The sequence goes on along the minus strand of NC_090341.1, from coordinate 2,575,018 downwards.
GCATCCTAGGGCCAATATTTACTCCTCAACCAACATCATTAAAAAACAGATTATCTGGTGATAAATCTCATTGCTTGTGAGATCTTGCTGTGCGCATGTTGGCTGCCATGTTTGCCTACAAAACAAATGACTACACTTCAAAAATAATTGATTGGCTATGAAATGCTTTGGGACGTCCTGGGGAATAAGTGAGAGTTTTTGTTTCTTATTGACCATTTTGGCTTTTCTCCCCCCTCTAAAATGGTGATTGAGTGACCGTCTCTTTAAAGGGAAAGGAAAGTCCAGGGCAATAGGGTGACTGAACACCTCGAGAATTTTCAGTTAATCAGAGAGAGCCAGCATGGATTTGTGAAAGGTAGGTCGTGCCTGACAAACCTGATTGAATTTTTTGAAGAGGTGACGATAGTGGACAGGGGAATGTCAATGGATGTTATTTATATGGACTTCCAGAAGGCATTTGATAAGGTCCCACATAAGAGACTGTTAGCTAAGATAGAGGGCCATGGAATCGAGGGAAAAGTACGGACTTGGTTAGGAAGTTGGCTGAGCGAAAGGCGACAGAGAGTAGGGATAATGGGTAAGTATTCACATTGGCAGGATGTGACTAGTGGAGTCCCGCAGGGATCTGTCTTGGGGCCTCAATTATTCACAATATTTATTAATGACTTAGATGAAGGCATAGAAAGTCTCATATCCAAGTTTGCCGATGACACAAAGATTGGTGGCATTGTAAGCAGTGCAGATGAAAACAAAATTACAAAGGGATATTGATAGATTAGGTGAATAGGCAAAACTATGGCAAATGGAATTCAGTGTAGACAAATGTGAGGTCATCCACTTTGGATCAAAAAAGGATAGAACAGGGTACTTTCTAAATGGTAAAAGTTAAAAACAGTGGGTGTCCAAAGGGACTTAGGGGTACAGGTACATAGATCATTGAAGTGTCATAAACAAGTGCAGAAAATAATCAATAAGGCTAATGGAATGCTGGCCTTTATATCTAGAGGACTAGAGTACAAGGGGGCAGAAGTTATGCTGCAGCTATACAAAACCCTGGTTAGACCGCACCTGGAGTACTGTGAGCAGTTCTGGGCACCGCACCTTCGGAAGGACATATTGGCCTTGGAGGGAGTGCAGTGTAGGTTTACTAGAATGATACCCGGACTTCAAGGGTTAAGCTAGGAGGAGAGATTGCACAAATTGGGGTTGTATTCTCTGGAGTTTCGAAGGTTAAGGGGTGATCTGATTGAAGTTTATAAGAACATAAGAACATAAGAACATAAGAAATTGGAGCAGGAGTAGGCCAATCGGCCCCTCGAGCCTGCTCCGCCATTCAATAAGATCATGGCTGATCTGATCCCAACCACAAATCTGAAGAACACAAGAAGTCGGAGCAGGACCCGGCCACATAGCCCCTGGGCCCTCTCCGCCACCCACAGGGCATTGACCGATCCGAACTCAGCTTCATGTCCAATTTCCTGCCCGCTCCCCATAACCCCTAATTATAAGATATTAAGGGGAACAGATAGGGTGGATAGAGAGAAACTATTTCCGCTGGTTGGGGATTCTCGGAGTAGGGGGCACAGTCTAAAAATTAGAGCCAGACCTTTCAGGAGCGAGATTAGAAAACATTTCTACACACAAAGGGTTGTAGAAGTTTGGAACTCTCTTCCGCAAACGGCAACTGATACTAGCTCAATTGCTAAATTTAAATCTGAGATAGATAGCTTTTTGGCAACCAAAGGTATTAAGGGATATGGGCCAAAGGCAGGTATATGGAGTTAGATCACAGATCAGCCATGATCTTATCAAATGGCGGAGCAGGCATGAAGGGCTGAATGGCCTACTCCTGTTCCTATGTTCTTTTGTACGTCACCCCACCCAACCTTACCCCACCCTACCCCCTCACGGTTACACATGGAAATTAGGACCTCAACTTCGATTAATTCAAGATGTGGAGATGCCGGTGATGGACTGGGGTTGACAATTGTAAACAATTTTACAACACCAAGTTATAGTCCAACAAATTTATTTTAAATTCCACAAGCTTTCGGAGGCTTCCACTCCGTTCACCTGACGAAGGAGGAAGCCTCCGAAAGCTTGTGGAATTTAAAATAAATTTGTTGGACTATAACTCGGTGTTGTAAAATTGTTTACAATCGATTAATTCAAGGCATTTTTTGAATATTTCAATTTTTTTGGTCACCATGGAGACCAGTTGAGTTGGATTTTTATCCTTGGCCTTGCACTCACCTGCCCATTGACATCTGACCAAGCTCCCGGCACTTTGTCGTTGCCTCGGATCCAGTTGTGAATGGCCTCCGCTGGCTGGTCCCAGTTAATCTGAACAGCAAAGCAATGGATGAGCCAGTTGCCCCTTTGGGTGGCGGGGATTGGGCTAATAACCTTCACCCCCGCCCCCTGACCCCAGTACTTTTACTGATGTTGTCTGAGACTGTCCCGTGTCCTAACTCACATCACTCTGACCTCTCTGTCCTCGACCTCTGACACTGTTCCAATGAATCTCAACGTAAGCTCGAGGAACAGAATCTCATCTTTCGTTTCGACCCTTTACAACCTCCTGGACTCAACACTAATTCCAATAACTTCAGATCATAACCACTGCTCCCGTTCTTTTCCCTTAAATAAACTGTTAAATCTTTAACTTCCTCCCATTCTGATGAAAAGTCATTGGCCCAAAGCATTAATTCTGTTTCTCTCTACACAGATGCTGCCTGACCTGTGGAGTGTTTCCAGCATTTTCTGTTTTTATTTATCCCATCACGCTCTGTTCACCCATCACCCCTGTGCTCGCTGACCTACATTGGTTCCTGCTCCAGGAACGCCTCGAATTTAAAATTCTCATCCTTGTTTTCAAATCCCTCCATGGCCTCGCCCCTCCCTGTCTCTGTGACCTCCTCCAGACCTACAATCCTCCGAGATCTCCGCGTCGATTTTCGTATGATTACGCTCCTGTGAAGTGCCTTGGGACGTTTTACTATGTTAAAGGTGCTAAATAAATGCAGTGCCTTTGGGCAAGGGAAGGAAACACCAGTCGGAGTTTCAATTTCTACTCATTGTCCTGTTGCCCTGCTGGGAATGCACGTCAATGAACATCCTGTGTTACTGACTGTATCTCGACTGATGTTAATCCCTCTCCCTCACACTGTCACTCAGTAACCCCTCTCCCCCCAGCACCCTGTGTTACTGACTGTATCTCTACTGATGTTAATCCCTCTCCCTCACACTGTCACTCAGTAACCCCTCTCCCCCAGCACCCTGTGTTACTGACTGTATCTCTACTGATGTTAATCCCTCTCCCTCACACTGTCACTCAGTAACCCCTCTCCCCCCAGCGCCCTGTGTCACTGACTGTATCTCGACTGATGTTAATCCCTCTCCCTCACACTGTCACTCAGTAACCCCTCTCCCCCAGCGCCCTGTGTTACTGACTGTATCTCTACTGATGTTAATCCCTCTCCCTCACACTGTCACTCAGTAACCCCTCTCCCCCCAGCGCCCTGTGTTACTGACTGTATCTCTACTGATGTTAATCCAGCTCTCTCATACTGTCACTCAGTAACCCCTCTCCCCCCAGCGCCCTGTGTTACTGACTGTATCTCTACTGATGTTAATCCCTCTCCCTCACACTGTCACTCAGTAACCCCTCTCCCCCAGCACCCTGTGTTACTGACTGTATCTCTACTAATGTTAATCCCTCTCCCTCACACTGTCACTCAGTAACCCCTCTCCCCCCAGCGCCCTGTGTTACTGACTGTATCTCTACTGATGTTAATCCCTCTCCCTCGCACTGTCACTCAGTAACCCCTCTCCCCCCAGCGCCCTGTGTTACTGACTGTATCTCTACTGATGTTAATCCCTCTCCCTCACACTGTCACTCAGTAACCCCTCTCCCCCCAGCGCCCTGTGTTACTGACTGTATCTCTACTGATGTTAATCCCTCTCCCTCACACTGTCACTCAGTAACCCCTCTCCCCCAGCGCCCTGTGTTACTGACTGTATCTCTACTGATGTTAATCCCTCTCCCTCACACTGTCACTCAGTAACCCCTCTCCCCCGAGCTTCCCCAGTGATGTCAGTACTAACAATGTTATTTCAAAAAAGATCGTACAAGTAAAAGTGGCGTAATTGGACTTTAAATAAAAAGGAATCTGTACCTTTGCATTTTCTTTCTTCTGAATTCCCTCATACGTCACTCCTTCTTCTGGCTGTTTGATTCTTGGAGCTTTTCCAGAGGCGATGAGGGCCACAGATTCCACCTGGGAACAGGTGACACACAAGTTACATATTGTCCAGGCCAGCTATCGGACGACATCCTGATACCCTCTGCCTGAGAATGGCCAATGTCAGCCCCAGGTGTCAACCATGGCTCAGTGGGTGTCACTCTCGCCTCCGAGTCAGGAGGTCCTAGGTGTGAGTCCCCACTCCAGAGACTTGAGCCCCATAATCCAGGCTGATACTCCCAGTGCCAGTGCTGAGAGAGTGCTGCACTGTCGGAGGGTCAGTACTGAGGGAGCGCTGCACTGTCGGAGGGTCAGTACTGAGGGAGTGCAGCACTGTCGGAGGGTCAGTACTGAGGGAGCGCTGCACTGTCGGAGGGTCAGTACTGAGGGAGCGCTGCACTGTCGGAGGGTCAGTACTGAGGGAGCGCTGCACTGTCGGAGGGTCAGTACTGAGGGAGTGCTGCACTGTCGGAGGTACCGTCTTTCGGATGAGACATTAAACTGAGACCCCCGATGGCCTCTCAGGTGGATGTACAAGATCCCATGGTACTGTTTGAAGAAAAGCAGGGGAGTTCTCCCTGGTGTCCTGGGCCAATATTTATTCCTCAACCAACATCAATAAAACAGATTAACTGGTCACTGTCACGTTGCTGTTTGTGGGACCTTGCTGTGCGCAAATTGGCTGACCCATTTCCTACATTTCAGCCTTTCTCTATAACACAGTCTCTCAGTCAATATCTCGGTCTCTGTCTATCTCCGAGTCTTGGATAACAAGCTCCAAACATCGTGGAGACTCAGGGATCGCAGGGTCCTGTTTCACGTGGGCCGTACCATGCCTTTAATTCCTTCGGGGAAGAGGAATCGGTTGTAGACGGTGTTCACGGTGTCATCAGGAAACACTTCGCACTCCTTCTGCATGAGAATGGGACCTGTGTCCAAACCATCATCGGCCCAGAAAATACTGAACCCTCCTTTCTTATCCCCGTGCATCAGAGTCCTGGGGATAAAACAAGCAAATCAGACATTGTAACGAACAGTGAGATAATTTACCTTGTGTGGTCCTAAACCGTACAGATAAGGAAAATCCCCAGTCCCATCCCCATTGTGCATGTTGGGAAGGTGTCTGTGGAACTGTCCCCCAGTGAGAGTCAGTGTCTGTGGAACTGTATCCCAGTGAGAGTCAGTGTCTGTGGAACTGTCCCCCAGTGAGAGTCAGTGTCTGTGGAACTGTATCCCAGTGAGAGTCAGTGTCTGTGGAACTGTCCCCCAGTGAGAGTCAGTGTCTGTGGAACTGTATCCCAGTGAGAGTCAGTGCCTGTGGAACTGTACCCCAGTGAGAGTCAGTGTCTGTGGAACTGTATCCCAGTGAGAGTCAGTGTCTGTGGAACTGTACCCCAGTGAGAGTCAGTGCCTGTGGAACTGTACCCCAGTGAGAGTCAGTGTCTGTGGAACTGTATCCCAGTGAGAGTCAGTGTCTGTGGAACTGTACCCCAGTGAGAGTCAGTGCCTGTGGAGCAGTTTCCCAGTGAGAGTCAGTGTCTGTGGAACTGTACCCCAGTGAGAGTCAGTGTCTGTGGAACTGTGGCCCAGTGAGAGTCAGTAACTGTGGGACTGTCCCCCAGTGAGAGTCAGTGCCTGTGGAACTGTGGCCCAGTGAGAGTCAGTGTCTGTGGAACTGTACCCCAGTGAGAGTCAGTGTCTGTGGAACTGTGGCCCAGTGAGAGTCAGTGTCTGTGGAACTGTCCCCCAGTGAGAGTCAGTGCCTGTGGAACTGTACCCCAATGAGAGTCAGTGCCTGTGGAGCAGTTTCCCAGTGAGAGTCAGTAACTGTGGGACTGTACCCCAGTGAGAGTCAGTGCCTGTGGAACTGTACCCCAGTGAGAGTCAGTGCCTGTGGAACTGTACCCCAGTGAGAGTCAGTGTCTGTGGAACTGTCCCCCAGTGAGAGTCAGTGTCTGTGGAACTGTCCCCCAGTGAGAGTCAGTGCCTGTGGAACTGTACCCCAGTGAGAGTCAGTGTCTGTGGAACTGTGGCCCAGTGAGAGTCAGTGTCTGTGGAACTGTCCCCCAGTGAGAGTCAGTGCCCGTGGAACTGTACCCAGTGAGAGTCAGTGCCCGTGGAACTGTACCCCAGTGAGAGTCAGTGCCTGTGGAACTGTACCCAGTGAGAGTCAGTGCCTGTGGAACTGTCCCCCAATGAGAGTCAGTGTTTGTGGAACTGTACCCCAGTGAGAGTCAGTGCCTGTGGAACTGTACCCCAGTGAGAGTCAGTGTCTGTGGAACTGTCCCCCAGTGAGAGTCATTGTCTGTGGAACTGTACCCCAGTGAGAGTCATTGTCTGTGGAACTGTACCCCAGTGAGAGTCAGTGTCTGTGGAACTGTACCCCAGTGAGAGTCAGTGTCTGTGGAACTGTACCCCAGTGAGAGCCATTGTCTGTGGAACTGTACCCCAGTGAGAGTCAGTGTCTGTGGAACTGTGGCCCAGTGAGAGTCAGTGTCTGTGGAACTGTCCCCCAGTGAGAGTCAGTGCCTGTGGAACTGTGGCCCAGTGAGAGTCAGTGTCTGTGGAACTCTCCCCCAGTGAGAGTCAGTGCCCGTGGAACTGTACCCAGTGAGAGTCAGTGCCCGTGGAACTGTACCCCAGTGAGAGTCAGTGTCTGTGGAACTGTCCCCCAGTGAGAGTCAGTGTCTGGACTGTACCCCAATGAGAGTCAGTGCCTGTGGAACTGTCCCCCAGTGAGAGTCAGTGCCTGTGGAACTGTACCCCAGTGAGAGTCAGTGCCTGTGGAACTGTCCCCCAGTGAGAGTCAGTGTCTGTGGAACTGTCCCCCAGTGAGAGTCAGTGTCTGTGGAACTGTACCCCAGTGAGAGTCAGTGTCTGTGGAACTGTCCCCCAGTGAGAGTCAGTGTCTGTGGAACTGTCCCCCAGTGAGAGTCAGTGTCTGTGGAACTGTCCCCCAGTGAGAGTCAGTGTCTGTGGAACTGTACCCCAGTGAGAGTCAGTGTCTGTGGAACTGTACCCCAGTGAGAGTCAGTGTCTGTGGAACTGTCCCCCAGTGAGTGTCAGTGTCTGTGGAACTGTCCCCCAGTGAGAGTCAGTGTCTGTGGAACTGTACCCCAGTGAGAGTCATTGTCTGTGGAACTGTACCCCAGTGAGAGTCAGTGTCTGTGGAACTGTGGCCCAGTGAGAGTCAGTGTCTGTGGAACTGTCCCCCAGTGAGAGTCAGTGCCCGTGGAACTGTACCCCAGTGAGAGTCAGTGTCTGTGGAACTGTCCCCCAGTGAGAGTCAGTGTCTGGACTGTACCCCAATGAGAGTCAGTGCCTGTGGAACTGTCCCCCAGTGAGTGTCAGTGCCTGTGGAACTGTACCCCAGTGAGAGTCAGTGCCTGTGGAACTGTCCCCCAGTGAGAGTCAGTGTCTGTGGAACTGTCCCCCAGTGAGAGTCAGTGTCTGTGGAACTGTACCCCAGTGAGAGTCAGTGTCTGTGGAACTGTACCCCAGTGAGAGTCAGTGTCTGTGGAACTGTCCCCCAGTGAGAGTCAGTGTCTGTGGAACTGTCCCCCAGTGAGAGTCAGTGTCTGTGGAACTGTACCCCAGTGAGAGTCAGTGTCTGTGGAACTGTACCCCAGTGAGAGTCAGTGTCTGTGGAACTGTCCCCCAGTGAGAGTCAGTGTCTGTGGAACTGTCCCCCAGTGAGAGTCAGTGTCTGTGGAACTGTCCCCCAGTGAGAGTCAGTGTCTGTGGAACTGTACCCCGGTGAGAGTCAGTGTCTGTGGAACTGTAACCCAGTGAGAGTCAGTGTCTGTGGAACTGTACCCCGGTGAGAGTCAGTGTCTGTGGAACTGTACCCCAGTGAGAGTCAGTGTCTGTGGAACTGTACCCCGGTGAGAGTCAGTGTCTGTGGAACTGTCCCCCAGTGAGAGTCAGTGTCTGTGGAACTGTCCCCCAGTGAGAGTCAGTGCCTGTGGAACTGTCCCCCAGTGAGAGTCAGTGTCTGTGGAACTGTACCCCGGTGAGAGTCAGTGTCTGTGGAACTGTAACCCCACTCTTTCCCCATAGACCTCCAATTTTTTATCTCCAAGGCCTTGACGTCTTTCCTAAAGTGTGGTGCCCAGAGTTGATCACAATACTCCAGCAGGGGCCTAAGCAATCCACTGATAAAGTTTCATTCTCTTAATTTGCTGGCATCCTCTTACCAGTTGATAGCAGAGGCCCCCCTGTGCCTGGGCAGTAGGGACGGGTGGTAAATGATGGACCCGTGTTTAGGGAAGTCAATCACTTCCATCGGAATGAACTGGGAGCAGAAAGGCAGCACATTCAGCTCTGCTCCGAGGCTCGAGAACTCATTCACCACCTCTGGGTTCGCCTTGCCTTTTGTCCGCCAGCGAGTGTACTTGAAGACGGGGGTGCCATCCTTCGCACCTTCTGTGGCTGATGGAGAAAATGTGACAAAGGTTATTCAAAGCACAGCCCATCCTCAGTCACAGGCTGAACGTGACTCTTTCTAATTGTCGCAGTGGGTGATCTGTCCCTCTAGAGTGGTACATCGCATGTACAGCACAGAAACTGGCCATTCGGCCCAACAGGTCTGTGCCGGTGTTTATGCTCCACACGAGCCTCCTCCCTCCCTACTTCATCTCATCCTATCAGCATATCCTTCTATTCCTTTCTCCCTCATGTGTTTATCCAGCTTCCCCTTAAATGTATCTACACTATTCACCTCAACCACTCCTTGTGGGAGCGAGTTCCACATTCTCACCACTCTCTGGGTAAAGAAGTTTCTCCTGAATTCCCTATTGGATTTATTAGTTACTATCTTATATTTATGACCCATAGTTTTGGTCTCCCCCACAAGTCGACCCTATCAAACCCTTTCATAATTTTAAAGACCTCTATCAGGTCACCCCTCAGTCTTCTCTTTTCTGGAGAAAAGAGCCCCAGCCTGTTCAGCCCATTCAGGTACTGAGTCCTGCTGCCCATGAAAGTTCCAGCTGCAATCTGCAATCTATGTTGAGTTCACTGATCTCAGTCAGAGCAAAAGCTAATTGAGCTCAGAGCCACAGATCTAGGGATATGGGGCAAAGTCATCCAAGGTTACAGTTCTTGATCACAATATAGTTTTTATTACTTGTTCCCAGGATGTGGACATCACTGGCAAGGCCAGCATTTATTGCCCATCCCTAATTGCCCTTGAGAAGGTGGTGGTGAGCCGCCTTCTTAAACTATCACAGTCCGTGAGATTGCACACTGGCCATTTCAGCAGGCAGTTAAGAATCTATCACATTGCTGTGGATCTGGAATCACATATAGGCCAGGTTTCCTTCCCTAAAGGGGATTAGTGAACCAGATGGGTTTTTTCAACAATCCAGTAGTTTCATGGCCACCATTACTGATACCGGTATTTTTAGTCCAGAATTTATTTAATTCATTGAATTTAAATTCCTCAGCTGCTATGGCAGGATTGGAACTTATCACTCCAGATTATTAGTCCGGGCCTCTGGATTACTAGCCCAGTAACATAACCACTATGCTACTGTACCCAGTGTGGTGAAGGTTCTCCCACAGTGCTGTTAGGAAGGGAGTTCCAGGATTTTGACCCAGCGACGATGAAGGAACGGCGATATATTTCCAAGTCGGGATGGCGTGTGACTTGGAGGGGAACGTGCAGGTGGTGTTGTTCCCATGTACCTGCTGCCCTTATCCTTCTAGGTGGTAGAGGTCGCGGGTTTGGGAGGTTGCTGTCGAAGAAGCCTTGGCGAGTTGCTGCAGTGCATCCTGTGGATGGTACACACTGCAGCCACAGTGCGCTGGTGGAGGAGAGTAGGTACGGAATCCAGTGGCTGGGGCTCTGATCAAGCGAACTGCTCCGTCCAGAATAATGTCGCGCTTCTTGAGTGCTGTTGTGACTGCATCCCATCCAGGTGCGTGATGAATATTCCATCAAACTCCTGATTAGAGCCCTGTAGATGGTGAAGTGGCTTTGAGAGGTCAGGAGGTGAGCCACTCGTTGCAGAATACCCAGCCTCTGACCTGCTCTTGTAGCTATGGTATTGGTACAGCTGGTCCAATTAAGCTTCTGGTCAATGGCGGCCGCCCCCAAGATGTTGATGGTGGGGTACTTGCCGACAGTGATGCTATTGAAGATCAAGGGGAGGTGGCTGGACCTTTCTTGTTGGAGATGTCCGTTGCTTGGTACACTAAGTGTAACCCACACTTGGAACATAGGAACATAGAAACAGGAGCAGGCCATTCAGCCCCTCGTGCCTGCTCCGCCATTTGATAAGATCATGGCTGATCTGTGATCTAACTCCATATACCTGCCTTTGGCCCATATCCCTTAATACCTTTGGTTGCCAAAAAGCTATCTATCTCAGATTTAAATTTAGCAATTGAGCTAGTATCAATTGCCGTTTGCGGAAGAGAGTTCCAAACTTCTACAACCCTTTGTGCGTAGAAGTGTTTTCTAATCTCACTCCTGAAAGGTCTAGCTCTAATTTTTAAACTGTGCCCCCTACTCCTAGAATCCCCAACCAGCGGAAATAGTTTCTCTCTATCCACCCTATCTGTTCCCCTTAATATCTTATAAACTTCGATCAGATCACCCCTTAACCTTCAAAACTCCAGAGAATACAACCCCAATTTGTGTAATCTCTCCTCCTAACTTAACCCTTGAAGTCCGGGTATCATTCTAGTAAACCTACGCTGCACTCCCTCCAAGGCCAATATGTCCTTCCGAAGGTGCGGTGCCCAGAACTGCTCACAGTACTCCAGGTGCGGTCTAACCAGGGTTTTGTATCGCTGCAGCATAACTTCTGCCCCCTTGTACTCTAGTCCTCTAGATATAAAGGCCAGCATTCCATTAGCCTTATTGATTATTTTCTGCACCTGTTCATGACACTTCAATGATCGATGTGCCTGAACCCCTAAGTCCCTTTGGACATCCACAGTATGAGCTTATAGCTGTCAGGTGAGGACCAGATTGAGCTCAGCTGTGATAAACATCACGGTCAAATAGCCTGCCAAGATGAACTGTTTGTTGCTTAAAGATGAAGAAAAGAACTTGGATGAAATATCGCAGAGCTGGTGGCGCCTGTGGAACTGTACCCCAGCAAGAGTCAGTGCTTCGGGGGGGAAGAGGATCTCCGGGAAACTCCCCTTTCCAGAAAGAAAGCAATCGGGAGAAATGTGGAGAATCTATCCCCCTCTGCAGGGCCGGGAACCGACTGAGCCGCACAATACACGTTAGGACACAGCGACAAACAAAAACCCGGGGGAGGCCAGAACTAACTGATAATATCCAAACAGGATACAGTGCTCACATGGCAGAAATAAAACCTGGGAGAGGAATAACAAACATTGACACCAGTTGTCCGACACACAGGAGAATATCCAAGTCAGCACAAGTCAGAGGTGCCGTATTTCGGATGAGACGGTAAACCGTCTGCCCCTTCAGGGGGACGGAAAAGATCTCAGGGTGCTATAGGAAGAAGAGCAGGGGAGTTCTCCCCGGGGTCCTGGACAATATTTATCCCTCAACCAATATCACTAAATAAACAGATTATCTGGTCATTATCACATCGCTGTTTGTGGGATCTTGTTGTGCACAAATTGGCTGCCAAGTTTCCTACATTACAACAGTGAAGCACTATGGGACATCCTGAGGTTGTGAAAGGCGCTATATAAATGCAAGTCTGTCTTTCTTTCGTTGCGATATGAAACGAGGGAATGCGTGACACTCCCGCCCAGTCAACGTCAGAACTGGGCGGAGATTCCCTCAGATCCATTTCATGCAGGACCCTTACAGGCACAAGAGAGGAGACACTTGTCTCATGTCTGGGATGAACTTGAAGCAAGGTGCAGGTATGTAGGGCAATGTGCCAACCTCCTGTACCACCCAGGAGTGGCACTCACTAATATTCTTTGAATCTTGGCACCATTGCACCCACAGGTTTAATGTTTGGGTAATTTGCTTCTTAAAGCACAATGTCCACTGTATCTACCGAGAGACCATATCCACCGAGAGACTGTACCCACAGAGAGACTGTACCCACCGAGAGACTGTACCTACCAAGAGACTGTACCCACAGTGGGACTGTACCTACAGAGAGACTGTACCCACAGTGGGACTGTACCTACAGAGAGACTGTACCTACAGTGGGACTGTACCTACAGAGAGACTGTACCTACAGTGGGACTGTACCTACAGAGAGACTGTACCTACAGAGAGACTGTACCCACAGAGAGACTGTACCTACAGTGGGACTGTACCCACAGAGAGACTGTACCCACAGTGGGACTGTACCTACAGTGGGACTGTACCTACAGAGAGACTGTACCCACAGTGGGACTGTACCCACAGAGAGACTGTACCCACCGAGAGACTGTACCCACAGTGGGACTGTACTCACCGAGAGACTGTACCCACAGAGAGACTGTACCCACCGAGAGACTGTACCCACCAAGAGACTGTACCTACAGTGAGACTGTACCCACCGAGAGACTGTACCTACCAAGAGACTGTACCTACAGAGAGACTGTACCACAGTGGGACTGTACCCACTGAGAGACTGTACCCACTGAGAGACTGTACCCACAGTGAGACTGTACCCACAGTGAGACTGTACCCACAGTGAGACTGTACCCACAGAGGGACGGTACCCACAGAGAGACTGTACCCACAGAGAGACTGTACCACAGAGGGACTGTACCCACTGAGTGGCTGTACCCCCAGAGAGACTGTACCCACTGAGGGACTGTACCCACCGAGAGACTGTACCCACAGAGGGACTGTACCCACCGAGAGACTGTACCCACAGAGGGACTGTACCCACAGTGGGACTGCACCCACAGAGAGACTGTACCCACTGAGGGACTGTACCCACTGAGGGACTGTACCACAGAGGGACTGTACCCACTGAGAGGCTGTACCCACAGAGAGACTGTACCCACAGAGAGACTGTACCCACAGAGAGACTGTACCCACTGAGAGACTGTACCCACTGAGAGACTATACCCACAGAGAGACTGTACCCACAGATACTGTACCCACAGAGAGACTGTACTCAATGAGATACTGTACCCATAGAGAGACTGTACCCACTGAGAGACTGTACCCACAGAGAGACTGTACCCACAGAGAGACTGTACCCACAGAGAGACTGTACTCAATGAGAGACTGTACCCATAGAGAGACTGTACCCACTGAGAGACTGTACCCACAGAGAGACTGTACCCACAGAGAGACTGTACTCAATGAGAGACTGTACCCATAGAGAGATTGTACCCACTGAGAGACTGTACTCAATGAGAGACTGTACCCATAGAGAGACTGTACCCATATAGAGACTGTACCCACTGAGAGACTGTACCCACAGAGAGACTGTACTCAATGAGAGACTGTACCCATAGAGAGATTGTACCCACTGAGAGATTGTACCGACAGAGAGACTGTACCCACAGAGAGACTGTACTCAATGAGAGACTGTACCCATAGAGAGATTGTACCCACTGAGAGACTGTACCCACAGTGAGACTGTACCCACAGAGACTGTACCCATAGAGACTGTACCTACCGAGAGGATCCTCTTTGCCATCTTTGTCTGGGATTGTAAATATTCCAACAATCTCGTGTCCCGCCTTTTTGAGTTCCTTATACACCTCTTGGCCAAAGAGGCTCTGTCCAATCACAGCGATCTTCATCCTCCTTCACCAGTGAGCAGTGACCTGCTGAGACTGACATAAACCGAACATGTGATACATCGATATCAATACCACAAGGAAACACTTCATTCCCCTCAACAACTCGTAACTCTACAAAGCTCAAGTCCGTCCCAGGTGTGAATCTGGTGAGACTCTTCCAGAGCCTCCCTCATGGTCCCGGACAGGATACAAGAACAAGCCTGGTCACCTGAGAGACAACCCACAGCTCCTCCAACCCTCCAACCTCTCACTCTGTGCTGCGGCCTTGTTTGCTTCATTCCTCTTTTATTCTGGGAGCTCTGGAATTCCCTCCCTAAACCTCTCCGCCTCTCTCTCCTCCTTTAAGACACTCCTTAAAACCTACCTCTTTGACCAAGCTTTTGGTCATCTGTCCTAATATTTCTTTTTGTGACTTGGTGTCAAATTTTGCCTGATTTATGCTGCTGTGAAAGGCCTAGGGGTGACTTTACTACGTTAAAGGTGCTATATAAATGCAAGTTGTTGTTGTTCCTTCTAAACTTCAAATATTCCACACACTTCTCTCTGTGCTGAAATGAAAACCAATTAAAAAAATGTTTTATTGCAAGAGGTATAGAAAATAAAAGTCCCGATGTAATAGTGATAAGATCACAGATAGGGGCCTGTGTGCAGTTGTTGGCCCCACATTATAGGAGGGAGAGGGGAGAGCACAGATTAGCTGGGATGCTGCCTGGCGTGTGGGAATACAGATATACAGAGAGGCTTGAAAAATTGGGGCTGATTTCATTAGAACAACGGAGATCACAGAGTAATTTGATAGAGGTGTTTAATATTATGAAGGGATGGGACAGTGTAGATGGAAACAGATTGTTCCCAGTGATTGAGGGGTCCAGAACGAGGGGACATTGATATAAGATTAAATGTAAGAGATTTGGGACAGAGAGCAGAAGAAACTCTTTCACACAGAAGAATGTGAGGCCGTGGAATGCACTGTTAGTGATTGAGGCAGAGACCATGTCAACATTGAAGAATAGGTTAGAGAGGTGTCTGAAGGAAAGGGGGATAAAGGGATATGGGGACAGGGCGGGGACATGGGATTAGGATACTGCTCGTGTGGAGGACAAACACCACATGGACTGGTGGGGCCGAATGGCCTTTTCCCGTGTTATAATTTCAATGCAATTTGCTCTTGGGATATGGAGGACACAGGTATTTAATGCCCATCCCTGGTTGCCCTGATTTACTTCCTCTCCCACAACAGTGACGACATTTAAAGAGTGGTCTTTATGCTCCGGGGCACATTACAAGGGATTCCGAGATCAATGATATAAATATCAGGAAGGACTGATCAGGCTGGGGCTCTTTCCTCTAGAAAAGAGAAGACTGAGAGGTGACCTGATAGAAGTCTTTAAAATTATGAAGGGGTTTGATAGGGTGGACGTAGAGAAAATGTTTCCACTTGTGGGGGAGACCAGAACTAGGGGGGCCATAAATATAAGATAGTCACTAATAAATCCAATAGGGATTTCAGGAGAAACTTCTTTACCCAGAGAGTGGTGAGAATGTGGAACTCACTCCCACAAGGAGTAGTTGAGGTGAATAGTGTCGATACATTTAAAGGGAAGCTGGATAAACACATGAGGGTGAAAGGAATAGAAGGATATGCTGATAGGGTGAGATGAAGTAGGGAGGGAGGAGGCTCGTGTGGAGCATAAATGGCCTGTTTCTGTGCTGTAAATTCTACGTAATGAACCAGGAGGTGGGAGAGAGGTTGAGAAGGGGACCACGTTACGGTCGAACAGCAGAGATTTTTACTTCAGAAGTGGGGGTCCTGCCTGAGATATTTTCCCTTCTGCTCTCTGCACCGACACTAACTCACCTGCCGTGTGTTTCCACCGTTTTCTGTTCTTTTCTTGTATGAGAAAAACCTCTTGTAAAAGAAGTTTGTTTCAGCCTCGTGTTAACCCTCAGTCTGTGCCCCCTTGTTTATTGGTCATATCTTCCCTTAGAGAACAGTGTGAGGTGGTGGGAGGATTCGCCGGCTGATTAACAGTCTGACAGGCCACGACATGAACACTCCTTCCATGGCCGTAACTGTCTCTATACCGACCGATAGTGGGGTTAGTCCTATCTGGGGGGGGTTTATGGGCTCCCACAACCCAAACAATGAGGAGGGGCCGCCCACACCCAGCGAACACGAGAATCCCGCTGGATGTCAGCCCAGAATTCAGAGCCGGAACTCCGGTCTCCGCTCCCCGGGACTGTCTGGAGCTCCAGTCTCTACTCCCCAGGACTGTCTGGAGCTCCGGTCTCCACTCCCCGGGACTGTCTGGAGCTCCGGTCTCTGCACCACAGGACTGTCTGGAGCTCCGGTCTCCATTCCCCGGGACTGTCTGGAGCTCCGGTCTCCACTCCCCGGGACTGTCTGGAGCTCCGGTCTCTGCACCACAGGACTGTCTGGAGCTCCGGTCTCCATTCCCCGGGACAGTCTGGAGCTCCGGTCTCCGCTCCCCGGGACAGTCTGGAGCTCCGGTCTCCGCTCCCCGGGACTGTCTGGAGCTCCGGTCTCCGCTCCCCGGGACTGTCTGGAGCTCCGGTCTCCGCTCCCCGGGACAGTCTGGAGCTCCGGTCTCCGCTCCCCGGGACTGTCTGGAGCTCCGGTCTCCGCTCCCCGGGACTGTCTGGAGCTCCGGTCTCCGCTCCCCGGGACAGTCTGGAGCTCCGGTCTCCATTCCCCGGGACTGTCTGGAGCTCCGGTCTCCACTCCCCGGGACTGTCTGGAGCTCCGGTCTCCACTCCCCGGGACTGTCTGGAGCTCCGGTCTCTGCACCACAGGACTGTCTGGAGCTCCGGTCTCCATTCCCCGGGACAGTCTGGAGCTCCGGTCTCCGCTCCCCGGGACAGTCTGGAGTTCCGGTCTCCGCTCACTGGGACTGTCTGGAGCTCCGGTCTCCGCTTCCCAGGACTGTCTGAAGCTCCGGTCTCCGCTCCCCGGGACTGTCTGGAGCTCCGGCCTCTGCTGGCCGGGACTGTCTGGAGCTCCGGTCTCCGCTGGCCGGGACTGTCTGGAGCTCCGGTCTCCGCTGGCCGGGACTGTCTGGAGCTCCGGTCTCCACTCCCCGGGACTGTCTGGAGCTCCGGTCTCCACTCCCCGGGACTGTCTGGAGCTCCGGTCTCCGCTCCCCGGGACTGTCTGGAGTTCGGGTCCCCACTCCCCGGGACTGTCTGGAGTTCCGGTCTCCGCTCCCCGGGACTGTCTGAAGCTCCGGTCTCCGCTCCCCGGGACTGTCTGGAGCTCCGGTCTCCACTCCCCGGGACTGTCTGGAGCTCCGGTCTCCGCTCCTCGAGACAGTCTGGAGCTCCGGTCTCCGCTCCCCGAGACAGTCTGGAGCTCCGGTCTCCGCTCCCCGGGACTGTCTGGAGCTCCGGTCTCCGCTCTCCGGGACTGTCTGGAGCTCCGGTCTCCGCTCCCCGGGACTGTCTGGAGCTCCGGTCTCCGCTCCCCGGGACTGTCTGGAGCTCCGGTCTCCGCTCCCCGGGACTGTCTGGAGCTCCGGCCTCCGCTCCCCGGGACTGTCTGGAGCTCCGGCCTCCGCTCCCCGGGACTGTCTGGAGCTCCGGCCTCCGCTCCCCGGGACTGTCTGGAGCTCCGGTCTCCGCTCCCCGGGACTGTCTGGAGCTCCGGTCTCCGCTCCCCGGGACAGTCTGGAGCTCCGGTCTCCGCTCCCCGGGACTGTCTGGAGCTCCGGTCTCCGCTCCCCGGGACTGTCTGGAGTGAGGGTTCAAAACCTGCACCTTCTGACTCAGAGGCGGGAATGGTTATCACTGAGCCAGACGCTCGCTCTCCTGTGCTCACCTCTTACTGAATCAAAGGCTTTCATCTATTCAATCACCTTTACTAAATCTCTCTTATTCTTCTCTGCTCTAGTGAAAAAAAACCAAATTTTTTGAGCCTTTCTTTATGACTGGAATCTTTCATTCTTGTGAACAACATTGGAACAAAAGTCCTTACAAAGAAAAAACATATTTTTCCACACTTCAATTAAACTTTCCTTATGTTCTAAAATAGTCAAAGTTTTACAATCTACGTAGACGCTGGACAATTTTTTTTTTAAATTCATTCTCGGGATTTGGGTGTCGCTGGCGAGGCCGGCATTTATTGCCCATCTCTAATTGCCCCTTGAGAAGGTGGTGGTGAGCCGCCTTCTTGAACCGCTGCAGTCCGTGTGGTGAAGGTTCTCCCACAGTGCTGTTAGGAAGGGAGTTCCAGGATTTTGACCCAGCGACGATGAAGGAACGGCGATATATTTCCTAGTCGGGATGGTGTGTGACTTGGAGGGGAACGTGCAGGTGGTGTTGTTCCCATGTGCCTGCTGCCCTTGTACTTCTAGGTGGTAGAGGTCGTGGGTTTGGGAGGTGCTGTCGAAGAAGCCTTGGCGAGTTGCTGCAGTGCATCCTGTGGATGGTACACACTGCAGCCATGGTGCGCCGGTGGTGAAGGGAGTGAATGTTTAGGGTGGTGGA
Organism: Heptranchias perlo; assembly: GCF_035084215.1. Lineage (NCBI taxonomy): Eukaryota > Metazoa > Chordata > Chondrichthyes > Hexanchiformes > Hexanchidae > Heptranchias > Heptranchias perlo. Next base: position 2,556,572 of record NC_090341.1, on the reverse strand, counting down.
TAGGGTGCCAATCAAGCGGGCTGCTTTGTCCTGGATGGTGTCGAGCTTCTTGAGTGTTGTTGGAGCTGCACTCATCCAGGCAAGTGGAGAGTATTCCATCACACTCCTGATTTGTGCCCTGTCGGTGGTGGAGAGGGTGAGACCATTGCCATAAAGTTACGCTGGTGTTTCCCAACTTCTGCGGAAAGGGGGCGTCTCCTGGGTGTGAGGGTATGTCATGTACACTAGCCAATCAGACACACATATTACACAAGCCCCATTACATTGCAGTATTTTGCAACGAGGTCAAAGGTGAAAGTTGGCCAAACTTTCTCTCTCTCTTATTAACCTTGGATTCACCTCAGTGCGGGTAACTCAGGCAATTCTGTCCCAGTCAGTCACTCCGCAGAAACTAACATCCAAGAGACCTGCAAATAACCTGGGCTCATTCTTAAATCCAGGACAATAGCGACATTAATACTAATATTTAATACTATTGCATGTTTTTAGAATGTGATATTCACCAATGCTCCCTTCCCCCGCACCGATCGGTTTCCCCTTAAAGTTTATTGAAGTTCAAAAGTCACCGGTAATTTAAAGTTATAAATAGCAATAGGTTGTTTTTATTGGACTCGAAAGGCAATGTTGACTTCAGACGAAGACTTGAAATTAAACTTTGAAAACACTTTTGATATCAACAAACGGCACCTTAGCAAAGTTTCAGTGACAGCATCAAAGTTGCAAAAAAAATACTTTCCGGCAAACTTAGTCCAAGGAAAGTAATAATTTCATCTTTTCAATCTATGGAGTTTTAACATGACTACGAGGCCACGATCAGGCATTTATTATTTGATAAATAAATATGGAATGAACAAATCCGTTCCTGAAGTGAATTTCGCTCTTTCACAATATCAACACAAAGTTTGTAAAACACTTTTGCAGTTTGATATTACAGGAGGTGCAGCGGGTTTGAGTTTCTGGACCTGGTAAACCAATCGCATTAACTTTAAATATGCAGTAACAAGAACCGAGAGAGGCCGCTCCGGGCTTAAATCACACGCCAGTATTGTTATGTTTGCACTGACTTGGAGTTTGTAGTTCGTTCGTTTCAAAGAGATTTTTCTCTTCTTTTTGACCGCAGTTTAAGTTCTAACATTAACAGTCCCGGGACAACTTTACAAATCCCTGGTCCAAACATGTCAAAGTTTTAAACTTTGCCACCGGTCCATTAATTGCATAAAATATATCCAATGCCCTAAATTTCAATCGTTATATTGCAGCTCGCTGTTTCTACTCTGAGCGGTTCAAGGTGGAGCCTTAAACAGAAAGAGACAGAGAGGTGTTACCGACTTTGATGCAGCTGAGGCTAAACTCGCTTGAAACTGAGAGCTGAGGTTTTTTTTAGAAGCACTTACCAGCAGCAGCGTCCTCCCTGGGTGTTTGCAAACCCTAGTGTCCGCTCTGTGTGTCCCCCACAGAATGACCCAGCACTGGAGTGAGGAGGGGGGAGAGCCCGAGGCAGCCCTGGGTCCCGGAGGAGGCAGGATCAGGTGACAGGCTTGGCATCGAACCAGAGCCATTCCACAGGGCAAGAGGGAGAGCGAGTGTGTTTAAGAAATCGACCGAGTGCCAGTCTGCCAACTAGCTGGGCATCCCAGTAACTTGACTTGCTTTTTTAAAAAATCAATCTCCCCCTGGAATTCAATATTAAAACTGCTACTGTCCTATGAAGATCATTTTAATTTGATGTGAAACGCAAAGTTTATTTTTATATCTACAGTTTATGGTTCTTCCTTTCTCTCGCCCCCCACTCCCCACTCTCCCAAAGCTTGCTCCGCCATTCAATTAGCTCACCGCTGATCTGTGCCTCAGTTCCATTTACCCGCCTTTGCTCCATATCCCGCGATACCCTCACCCAACAAAAATCCATCGACCCCCAGCATCCACAGCCTTTTCGGGGGAGAGAGTTCCAGATTCCCACTCCCCTTTGTGTGAGGAAGTGCTTCCTGACATCACCCCTGAACGACCCGGCTCTAATTTTAAGGTTCTGCCCCCTTGTTCTGGACTCTCCCACCAGAGGAAATAGTTTCTCTCTATCTACCCTATCAAATCCTTTTAACATTTTAAACACCTCGATCAGATCACCGGACAGTGATCAGGAGCAGGAACCCTGGCTGATTTCCCCTCTCTCTAACCCAGGGGTCACTGGACAGTGATCAGGAGCAGGAACCCTGGCTGATTTCCCCTCTCTCTAACCCAGGGGTCACTGGACGATGATCAGGAGCAGGAACCCTGGCTGATTTCCCCTCCCCCACCCTGATAAGTAGGGCAAATGTAACTCCCCCTACTGCAATTCCAATGGAGCTCAGCTAACACAGCACAGACCAGGGATGGGAGCTGAGACCTCTCCAGCTCAGGACCAGACTTGCTGTCTAATTCCCAGTTCACAACGTTTCATTTCCTTTATCCATTCCATGGTCTGTATCTTCCTTTTTTATTTTGCAGGGAATTTGCTTCTTTTGTTCTTCCAGACTTTCTGGCCCAGACACCAACTGCAGCCAAGAGGCTGTGAGACCTTCTTGTGGCCTCTTGTGATTTTGCTGGTGAACTGAGTGTAAGGGACAGCTCGAGCACAGCCTGGGAACGAGGCCATCATAGACTTCACTCCCTCATAAACCCACTTCATATTTTACAACAACTTGCATTTATATAGCACCTTTAACGTAGTAAAACAGCCCAAGGTGCTTCACAGGAGTGTATTCAAACTCTGAGCTACATAAGGAGTTATTAAGACAGGTGACCAAAAGCTCGGTCGAAGAGGTAGGTTTTAAGTAGGGTCTTATAAGAGGAGAGAGGGGTAGAGAGGCGGAGAGGTTCAGGGAGGGAATTCCAGAGCTTAGGGCCTAGGCAGCTGAAGGCATGGCCGCCAATGGTGGAGCGATGGAAATCGGGGATGTGCAAGAGGCCAGAATTGGAGGATCGCAGAGTTCTTGGAGGGTTGTAGGGCTGGAGGTTACAGAGATAGGGAGGGGCGAGGCCATGGAGAGATTTGAACATGATGATGAGAATTTTAAATTTAAGGGGTTGTTAGACTGGGAGCCAATGTAGATCAGTGAGCTCAGGGGTGATGGGTGAACGGGACTTGGTGTGAGGTAGGAAATGGGCAGCAGAGATTTGGTTGAGCTGAAGTTTTTTTTAATTCATTCATGGGATGTGGGGGTCGCTGGCGAGGCCAGCATTTATTGCCCATCCCTAATTGCCCTTGAGAAGGTGGTGGTGAGCCGCCTTCTTGAACCGCTGCAGTCCGTGTGGTGAAGGTTCTCCCACAGTGCTGTTAGGTAGGGAGTTCCAGGATTTTGACCCAGCGACGATGAAGGAACCAGCGATATATTTCCAAGTCGGGATGGTGTGTGACTTGGAGGGGAACGTGCAGGTGGTGTTGTTCCCATGTACCTGCTGCCCTTGTTCTTCTAGGTGGTAGAGGTCGCGGGTTTGGGAGGTGCTGTCAAAGAAGCCTTGGCGAGTTGCTGCAGTGCATCCTGTGGATGGTACACACTGCAGCCACTGTGCGCCGGTGGCGAAGGGAGTGAATGTTTAGGGTGGTGGATGGGGTGCCAATCAAGCGGGCTGCTTTGTCTGGATGGTGTCGAGCTTCTTGAGTGTTGTTGGAGCTGGACTCATCCAGGCAAATGGAGAGTATTCCATCACACTCCTGACTTGTGCCTTGTAGATGGTGGAAAGGCTTTGGGGAGTCAGGAGGTGAGTCACTCACCGCAGAATACCCAGCCTCTGACCTGCTCTTGTAGCCACAGTATTTATGTGGCTGGTCCAGTTAAGTTTCTGGTCAATGGTGACCCCCAGGATGTTGATGGTGGGGGATTCGGCGATGGTAATGCCGTTGAATGTCAAAGGGAGGTGGTTATATTCTCTCTTATTGGAGATGGTCATTGCCTGGCACTTGTCTGGCGTGAATGTTACTTGCCACTTATCAGCCCAAGCCTGGATGTTGTCCAAGTCTTGCTGCATGCGGGCACGGACTGCTTCATTATTTGAGGGGTTACGAATGGAACTGAACATAGGAACATAGGAACAGGAGTAGGCCATTCAGCCCCTCGTGCCTGCTCCGCCATTTGATAAGATCATGGCTGATCTGTGATCTAGCTCCATATACCTGCCTTTGGCCCATATCCCTTAATACCTTTGGTTGCCAAAAAGCTATCCATCTCAGATTTAAATTTAGCAATTGAGCTGGTATCAATTGCCATTTGCGGAAGAGAGTTCCAAACTTCTACCACCCTTTGTGTGTAGAAATGTTTTCTAATCTCACTCCTGAAAGGTCTGGCTCTAATTTTTAGACTGTGCCCCCTACTCCTAGAATCCCCAACCAGCTGCTAGATCTGTTCTGAATCTATCTCATTTAGCACGGTGGTAGTGCCACACAACACATTGGATGGTGTCCTCAGTGCGAAGATGGGACTTTGTCTCCACGAGGACTGTGCGGTGGTCACTCCCACCAATATTGTCATGGACAGATGCATCTGTGACAGGTAGAGGTCAAGTTTATGGAGGGTGGAAGATGGGAGGCCGGCCAGGAGAGCATTGGAATCGTCAAGTCTGGAGGTAATAAAAGCACGGATGAGGGTTTCAGCAGCAGATGAGCTGAGGCAGGGGCGGAGAGGGGCGATGTTACGGAGGTGGAAGTTTGAGTGGGGGGTTGGTAGGTGGGGGGGTCGGGGTGGGGTGGGTTGGGTGGGGTTGTTGTGAATCGTGATGTTTGAAGCGTCACGATCATATGGGTCTGACTCGATGGACCAGCTGGGCTTTTCCACTCCATCATGTTTCATACGTTCCTGATGTTCTCGCCCAGTGCGAAGACTCACCCTCCTGGGGCCAGTCACCACATCGTACCTGTTATATCTGACTGAACACTCAAGCTGGTGTGACAGTACAACAGCTGCTTTTATTTGAGACTCTGGAACTTTCCAGTGTAAGAGGAGACCCCAGGGTATAGTTGCTGCAATGAGCTTACTCCCATCAAAGGGCCTCCCAGTGTTCAACTAACAATATGCAAGTCCAATAGTTATAAGTGATATACTTGTCAGGAAAGAGATATACTAATTAAGAAAGGCTGAACAGGCTCGGGCTCTTTTCTCCAGAAAAAAAGAAAGCTGAGGGGAGACTTGATAGAGGCTTTTAAGATAATGAAAGGGTTTGATAGGGTAGACATAAAGAAAATGTTTCCACTTGTGGGGGAGTCCAAAACTAGAGGTCATAAATATAAGATAGTCACTCATAAATCCAATAGGGAATTCAGGAGAAACTTCTTTACCCAGAGAGTGGTGAGAATGTGGAACTCGCTCCCACAAGGAGTAGTTGAGGTGAATAGTGTAGATACATTTCAGGGGAAACTAGATAAACACATGAGGGAGAAAGGAATAGAAGGATATGCTGATAGGATGAGATAAAGAGGGAAGGGAGGAGGCTCATGTGGAGCATAAACGCCAGTATAGACCTGTGGGGCCGAGTGGCCTGTTTCTGTGCTGTAGATTCAATGTTACTCAACGTAATGACTCAGTGTCACACCGGGCAGTGCATTTACACACTGAGGGTCAGTGTGACTCAGTGTCACACCGGGCGGTGCATTTACACACTGAGGGTCAGTGTGACTCAGTGTCACACCGGGCGGTGCATTTACACACTGAGGGTCAGTGTGACTCAGTGTCACACCGGGCGGTGCATTTACACACTGAGGGTCAGTGTGACTCAGTGTCACACCGGGCGGTGTCTTTAGTCACTCAGCCATCAGGGCAATTTAGCCCTGAAATTGTGAGATTCCCTCTCGGAGTGGAGCCTCACTCACCTGGAGCACAGGTTGAAGATTCTGGTGCCGAGATTTCTGTTCTTGACTCACATTCTCCCGATATTTCAACCGTTCATTTTAATCAAACGGAGGAATATCTTTCACTGAAACTTAGCTGGCGATTACAGCACTGAATCGGACCCTCACTGGGCTCGTACAGTGGGATTGCTACAATTGGCCTCAGTGCTACTGGGATGTAGGCCAGCGTTCCTTCCCCCGATTGCTGGGAAGGGCACGTGCGCTGGGCGTTTGGGGAAGGACGGGCTGACCCCACAGTCGACCAGCTCCCAGGGGCCGCGGGGGGAAGGAACTGGGCCCCAGTACGAGTCAGCGTCTTCTGAAGAAGAGGGGAGAGAAGTGGCGAAAGTAAATTGCCAACTCATGCCTGTGAAAGTGTTTGACGTTGGACGGACTCCAGCAGGTCAAGTTACTGCAGTTAATGTACAACGTATCGTGCTCGTCACACAAGGTCACTGCTTCACACTCCTCTTGCACCATAGTAACCTCCAGCTCGGCACCAGCCTATGAGAAACAGATCTAATGTGCGTGATTGTAGGGAACCAATTGCACGTCAAAATGTTGGGTTGAAAACTAATATTGGCTGAGGTCTGAGAGACTCCCTAATTCCCCCACTGGTGAGTACAGGCAGAGCCCAGGGTGGGGATTGAACAGGGATGAACGGGGTTACAGATTGTTCTCACACAGTTCAATGTGCTCCCTTGCAGCATAGTAAGACCTACATGCGTTGAAAAGGATTCCACTGGTTGACCGTTTCAGCTCATTTGCTGAAAATTAACCCTTTAAACCTTGCAGCAACATCACATCTCCTCCCTCCGCCCCCCCGCCCAGTGGGTGAGCTCCCAATCACTGGTGTTCGCAATGCAAGGAACGCATCTCCTGGCAATAATGCAGCTGGTCTTTGAATTACACACAGGTCCCGCTCACAGAGGGCGGGCGGAGGCTCGTTTTTGCAATGTCCCGTTTCCACCGATTAGAAAATTGAGGTGACAGAGTGACTGAGCACTTGGACAAGTAGGGACTGATCAGAGAGAGCCAGCATGGATTTGTAAAGGGCACGTCATGTCTCGCCAGCCTAGTTGAAGTTTTTGAGGAAGTAACTAACGTGGTCGACAAGGGCGTGTCTATGGGTTTATGTGGATTTCCAGAAAGCATTTGAAAAGGTTCCACATAAGAGACTGTTAACAAAAATGAGGGTGCATGGAATTGGAGGCAGTCTTTTGACATGGATAGGGAATTGGTCAGGAGGGAGGAGACAGAGAGCAGGGAGAATGGGCATGTACTCCAATTGTCAGGATGTGACTAGTGGTGTCCCCCAGGGATCTGTACTGGGGCCTCAGCTTTTCACTATATTTATAAATGGCTTAGATGAAGGCCTGAGGAAGGAGGAAGCCTCCGAAAGCTTGTAGATTTCAAATAAAATCGTTGGACTATAACTTGGTGTTGTAAAATTGATTACAATTTAGATGAAGGAACAGAGAGCTGTATATCCAAGTTTGCTGATGACACCAAGTTAGGTGGCACAGTAGATGGGAGCAGAAAGTTGCAAAGGGACATTGTGAGGTTAAATGAGTGGGCGAAACTGGGGCAGATAGAGTTCAATGTGGGGAAGTGTGAGGTCATCCAGTTTGGACCTAAGAAAGATAAATCAGAGTATTTTCTAAATGGTGAGAAGCCGGGAACTGTGGGGGAGCAGAGAGAATTTGGGGTCCAAGGACCAAAATCAATAAAAGCTCGTGGACAGATAGAAAAAATAATCAAAAAGTCTAATGGAATGTTGGCCTTTATCTCAAAAGAGCTGGAATACAAGGGGGAAAAGTTATGCTACAGTTATATAAAGCTCTGGTTAGACCCCATCTGGAGAGACTGCGTTCAGTTCTGGGCACCGCACCTCAGGAAGGATAGATTGGCCTTGGAGGGGGTGCAGCGCAGATTCACCAGAATGATACCGGGGCTAAAAGCAAAATACTGCGGATGCTGGAAATCTGAAATAAAAACAGAAAATGCTGGAGCAGCTCAGCGAGTGAGGCAGCGTCTGTGGAGAAAGAAACAGAGTTAACGATTCAGGTTAAAGACCTCTCGTCAAAACTGGAAGATGTTAAAGAGTTAAAGTTTTTAAGCAAATACAGAGTCAGGGAAAAGGGGGTTGGGGAAGGAGGGGAGGGGTGGGGGGCAAGAACAAAAGGGAAGGTCTGTGATAGGGTGGAGGGCAGGAGTGATTAAATGACAGAAGGGATGATGGTGCGAGGCAAGGAGGGTGGGAATGGGACAGGGTAAGAAACAAAAGATTGGTCAGGAGTAGCTGTAAATGGCAGCAGCAGAACCATTCCCAGCACTGGCTGACCGGAGAAACGGGAGCAGTGGTTCTGATCTGAAGTTATTGGAATCAGTGTTGAGTCCGGAAGGTTGTAAAATGTCTAATCGAAAGATGAGGTGCTGTTCCTCGAGTTTCCGTTGCTTTCAAGCTTTTAATTTAGTGTACTGTATTCACTGCTCACAGTGCGCTCTCCGCTACACTGGAGAGACCAAACACAGACTGCGTGATCGCTTTGCTGAACCTCCGCTCAGTCCGCAAGTGTGACCCTGACCTGCCGGTCGTTGGCCATTTTAATTCCCCGTTACACTCCCACTCTGACCTCTCTGTCCTCGGCCTCTTACACTGTTCCAATGAAGCTCAGCGGAAGCTCGAGGATCAGCACCTCACCTTTCGATTAGACATTTTACAACCTTCCGGACTCAACACTGATTCCAATAACTTCAGATCAGAACCACTGCTCCCGTTTCTCCGGTCAGCCAGTGCTGGGAATGGTTCTGCTGCTGCCATTTACAGCTAGTCCTGACCAATCTTTTGTTTCTTACCCTGTCCCATTCCCACCCTCCTCGCCTCGCACCATCATCCCTTTTGTCATTCAATCACTCCTGCCCTCCACCCTATCACAGACCCTCCCTTTTGTTCTTTCCTCCCCTCCGCCTTCCCCCCCCTTTCCCTGGCTCTGTACTTACATACGAACATACAAACATACGAACATACAAATTAAGAGCAGGAGTAGGCCATTCGGCCCCTCGAGCCTGCTCTGCCATTTGATAAGACCATGGCTGATCTGATTGTGACCTCAACCCTACTTTCCCATCTACCTACTATAACCTTTGACTCCCTTGTTAATCAGGAATCTATCTAACTCGGCCTTAAAAATATTCAATGACCCTGCCTCCACCGCTCTCTGGGGAAGGGAGTTCCACAGACTCACGACCCTCTGAGAAAAAAATTCTCCTCATCTCCGTCTTAAATGAGAGACCCCTTATTTTTAAACTATGGCCCCTAGTTCTAGTCTCTCCCACAAGGGGAAACATCCCCTCAGTATCGACCCCCTCTAGTCCCTTACTTGCTTAAAAGCTTTAACTCTTTAACATCTTCCAGTTCTGACGAAAGGTCTTCGACCTGAAACGTTAACTCTGTTTCTCTCTCCACAGAGGCTGCCTGACCTGCTGGGTGTTTCCAGCATTTTCTGTTTTTATGTCAGCAGAATGATACGGGGGCTAAAAGGGTTAAATTATGAGGACAGGTTGCACAGACTGGGCTTGTATTCCCTCGAGTATAGAAGATTAAGGGGTGATCTAATCGAGGTGTTTAAGATGATTAAAGGATTTGATAGGGTAGATAGAGAGAAACTATTTCCTCTGGTGGGGGGAGTCCAGAACAAGGGGGCAGAACCTTAAAATTAGAGCTCGGCCGTTCAGGGGTGATGTCAGGAAGCACTTCTTCACACAAAGGGGAGTGGAAATCTGGAACTCTCTCCCCCAAAAAGCTGAGATCGATAGATTTTTGTTGGGTAAGGGGGATTAAGGGTTACAGAACCAAGGCGGGTAAATGGAGTTAAGATACAGATCAGCTATGATCTAATTGAATGACAGAACAGGCTCGAAGGGGCTGAATGGCCTCCTCCTGTTCCTGTGTTCTTAGGTGACAGAGTCTGATTTTCTTCATTAAACCCTGAGACGAATGAAGAGATATTTGTCGGGGATGTCATGGTCTTGAAGTCTGTGGTTTCAGTATGTTGTAATATGGTGACAGCAGCACGAGGTGGCGGCGGTGAGCCATGCCAGAGTCCCATCAAATCACTGAAGAGTTTCCACAAAAACACCATCCGAGGTCAGAACTCAATAATACAGCCCTGTGTGTGAGAAAGAGAAAGTAAAGACTTGCATTTCTACAGCGCCTTTCACGACCTCAGGACGTCCCAAAGCATTTTACAGCCAATGAAGAACATAGGACCTTGCAGCAGGGGTATAAATAATCTGGGCCATGTACCGAATACTGCAAAACAAACCCTCTCCTTCCACTCTCGGGAAAGTTCGCTGTGGCCTCACTGACTCAAATATCCAATTTTTTAGGCAACATTAGGAACAGGAGGAGGCCATTCAGCCCGTCGAGCTTGCTCCGCCATTCAATTAGATCATGGCTGATCTGCACCTCAACTCCATTTTCCTGCCATTGCTCCGTATCCCTCGATACCCTCACCCAACAAAAATCCATTGATCTCAGTCTTGAAAGCTCCAATTGACCCCCAGCATCCACAGCCTTTTGGGGGAGAGAGTTCCAGATTCCCACTCCCCTTTGTGTGAAGAAGTGCTTCCTGACATCACCCCTGAACGGCCCGGCTCTGATTTTAAGGTTCTGCCCCCTTGTTCTGGACTCCCCCCACCAGAGGAAATAGTTTCTCTCTATAGACCCTATCGAATTCCTTGAACATTTTAAACACCTCAATCAGATCACCCCTCAACCTTCTGTACTCAAGGGAAAAAAAGCCAAGTTCTGGACTTTCCCACCAGAAGAAATAGTTTCTCTTTATCTATCCTATTAAAACCCTTTATCATTTTAAACCATGTCCTTTGTCATTGAATCATTCCTATTAACTAAACCATCAGGTGCCAGAAGCTCTGGTGATCATAGCTCTCTACGATGGCAGGAGTTATACCCCGAGTCTACAACAACAACTTGCATTTATATAGCGACTTTAACATAGTAAAACCTCCCAAGCCGCTTCATAGGAGCGATTACCAAATAAAATTTGACACCGAGCCACATAAGGAGATATCAGGACAGGTGACCAAAGAGGTAGGTTTTAAGGAGGGTCGTAAAGGAGGAGAGAGAGGTAGAGAGGTGGAGAGAGGGAGGGAATTCCAGAGCTAAGGGCCTAGGCTGCAGAAGGAGTGGAGTCCCGCAGGGATCTGTCTTGGGGCCTCAATTATTCACAATATTTATTAACCACTTAGATGAAGGCATAGAAAGTCTCATATCTAAGTTTGCCGATGACACAAAGATTGGTGGCATTGTAAGCAGTGCAGATGAAAACATAAAATTACAAAGCGATATTGATAGATTAGGTGAATGGGTAAAACTGTGGCAAATGGAATTCACTGTAGACAAACGTGAGGTCATCCACTTTGGATCAAAAAAGGATAGAACAGGGTACTTTCTAAATGGTAAAAAGTTAAAAACAGTGGATGTCCAAAGGGACTTAGGGGTTCAGGTACATAGATCATTGAAGTGTCATGAACAGGTGCAGAAAATAATCAATAAGGCTAATGGAATGCTGGCCTTTATATCTAGAGGACTGGAGTACAAGGGGGCAGAAGTTATGCTGCAGCTATACAAAACCCTGGTTAGACCGCACCTGGAGTACTGTGAGCAGTTCTGGGCACCGCACCTTCGGAAGGACATACTAGCCTTGGAGGGAGTGCAGCGTAGGTTTACTAGAATGATACCCGGACTTCAAGGGTTAAATTACGAGGAGAGATTACACAAATTGGGGTTGTATTCTCCAGAGTTTAGAAGGTTAAGGGGTGATCTGATCGAAGTTTATAAGATAAAAGGGGAACAGATAGGGTGGATAGAGAGAAACTATTTCCGCTGGTTGGGGATTCTAGGAGTAGGGGGCACAGTCTAAAAATTAGAGCTAGACCTTTCAGGAGCGAGATTAGAAAACATTTCTACACACAAAGGGTGGTAGAAGTTTGGAACTCTCTTCCGCAAACGGCAATTGATACTAGCTCAATTGCTAAATTTAAATGTGAGATGGATAGCTTTTTGGCAACCAAAGGTATTAAGGGATATGGGCCAAAGGCAGGTATATGGAGTTAGATCACAGATCAGCCATGATCTTATCAAATGGCGGAGCAGGCACGAGGGGCTGAATGGCCTACTCCTGTTCCTATATTCCTATGTTCCTAAGGCACGACCGCCATTGGTGGAGTGATTAAAATCGGAGATGCAAGTGGCCAGAATTGGAGGAACGCAGAGATCTCGGAGGGTTGAAGGGCTGGAGGATACTTCCAATCCCGAAGGAACTTTCTAACCTCCTGCAGTTTCTAACTGTTCACACAATGTGGGGGTTTGTCAGCCATAGCTGAGCGGGCAGCTCTCTCACCTCTGAATCAGAAGGCCGTGTGTTCAAGCCGCACTCCAGAGACTTGAGCACAAAATCGAGGCCGACTGTTCCTGTGCAGTACTGAGTAAGTGCTGCACTGTTGGAGGTGCCGTCTTTCAGATGAGAAGTTAAACTAAAGAAGAGCAGGGGAGTTCTCCCCGGTGTTCTGGGCCAATATTTGTCCCTCAGCCAACATCACTAAAACAGATTATCTGGTCATTATCACATTGCTTTTTGTGGGATCTTGCTGTGCGCAAATTAGCTGCCGTGTTTTCTACATTACAACAGTGACTACACTTCAAAAGTACTTCATTGGCTGTTGTTGTGAAAGGCGCTATATAAATGCAAGTCTTTTTTTGTGCATTTCTTCACTTTACCCAGATTCTTGCTCTGAGAGCCGATGACAAAATAACTCCTTTCCACTCATCCAAACCTCTGCTGTCTGTGACCTAACTCGCACCAAGTCCCGTTCACCCATCACCCCTTGTGCTCGCTGACCTACATTGGCTCCTGGACCGGCAACGCCTCAAATTTAAAATTCTCATCCTTGTTCAAATCCCTCCATGGCCCTCGCCCCCTCCCTATCTCTCTAACCTCCTCCAGCCGTGCAACCCTCCGAGATCTCTGCGCTCCTCCAATTCTGGTCTCTCGTGCATCCCCTGCTCCCTTCGCCCCACCATTGGCGGCCGTGCCTTCAGCCGTCTTGGCCCAAAGCAATCAAATCCCCTCCCTAAAACTCTCCGCCTCTCTCTCCTCCTTAAAGATGCTCCTTAAAACCTGCCTCTTTGACTAAACTTTTGGTCACCTGTCCTAATATCTCCTTATGTGGCTCGGTGTCAAATTTTTGTCCAATAATCGCTCCTGTGAAGCAGCTTGGGACATTTTACTACGTTAAAGGTGCTATATAAATGCAAGTTGTTGTTTTCCTTTCTAATAGGCTATTTCTACTTTCGCTGTTCACCAATCACATTGCATAAAACCTTTTTGCCCAATTTTTTACCCAATCATTTTGCAGGCGCAAAACTTTCTACAAATTACAGCCACTCGGACATTGACAGTTACTGATTCGCGTACACGAGGAGCAAGATCCCAGGAAGTACAGCTGGGGTGATTGAAAGTAGGGAGATTCCAGAAGTTTCCATGAGGAGGGCTGTTAAAGCCGGTGCCTTCGGGAGAAAAGAAGGAAGTTACTCAAAGTGAAGTGAGGCATTCTGGGGGATGACATTGCATGACTCAGGTCATTCCCCATTGGAAGTGCGTGGATCTAAAGGGTGGAATGGGGAAGCGGAGGGCGGATACTGTCCGGTGATGTGACTGAAATCCACAAGCGCACTGGAGTTTTCAGATGGGCAACAGAGAATTACAACAAGGAAGGTAAGTAACTTACCTGAAAGTAAACACTCCTCCCCCCGACCCCTCCGAACCCTGACCCTCCCGAACCCCGATCCTCCCGAACCCTGACCCGAACCCCGACCCTCCCGAACCCTGACCCGAACCCCCCGAACCCCGACCTGAACCCCGACCCTCCCGAACCCTGACCCGAACCCCCCGAACCCCGACCCGAACCCCGATCCTCCCGAACCCTGACCCGAACCCCCCGAACCCCGACCTGAACCCCGATCCTCCCGAACCCTGACCCGAACCCCCCGAACCCCCCGAACCCCGACCCGAACCCCGATCCTCCCGAACCCCGATCCTCCCGAACCCCCCGAACCCCGACCCGAACCCCGATCCTCCCGAACCCTGACCCGAACCCCCCGAACCCCGACCTGAACCCCGATCCTCCTGAACCCCGATCCTCCCGCACCCTGATCAGCTCGTCTCCCGATCCTATCAAACCTCGATCCTCCCGAACCCCAATTCACCAGAACCCCGATCCTCCCGAACCCCGACCCTCCCGAACCCCGACCCTCCTGAACCCCGACCCTCCCGAACCCCGACCCTCCTGAACCCCGATCCTCCTGAACCCCGATCCTCCCGAACCCCGATCCTCCCGAACCCCGACCCTCCCGAACCCCGATCCTCCTGAACCCCGACCCTCCCGAACCCCGACCCTCCCGAACCCCGACCCTCCCGCACCCCGATCCTCCCGCACCCCGATCCTCCCGCACCCCGATCCTCCCGCACCCCGATCCTCCCGCACCCCGATCCTCCCGAACCCCGATCCTCCCGCACCCCGATCCTCCTGAACCCTGACCCGAACCCCCCGAACCCCGACCTGAACCCCGATCCTCCTGAACCCCGACCCTCCCGCACCCCGACCCTCCCGAACCCCGATCCTCCTGCACCCCGACCCTCCCGCACCCCGATCCTCCTGAACCCCGACCCTCCCGCACCCCGACCCTCCCGCACCCCGATCCTCCTGAACCCCGACCCTCCCGCACCCCGACCTTCCTGCACCCCGACCCTCCCGCACCCCGATCCTCCTGAACCCCGACCCTCCCGCACCCCGACCCTCCTGCACCCCGACCCTCCCGCACCCCGATCCTCCTGAACCCCGACCCTCCCGCACCCCGATCCTCCCGCACCCCGATCCTCCCGAACCCTGATCAGCTCGTCTCCCGATCCCATCAAACCCCGATCCTCCCGAACCCCAATTCACCAGAACCCCGATCCTCCCGAACCCCGACCCTCCCGAACCCCGACCCTCCTGAACCCCGACCCTCCCGAACCCCGACCCTCCTGAACCCCGATTGGCTCGTCTCCCTATCCCATCAAACCTCGATCCTCCCGAACCCTGATTGGCTTCTCCCCCCACCCAGCTTGAAACCCGATCCTCTCTAACCCCGATCCTTCCGAACCCCGATCCCCGATCCTCTCTAACCCCGAACCCTGATCCCCTATCCCCGATCCTCCCGAACCCCAATCCCCCCAAATCCTGATCCCCTCAAACCCCGATCCTCCCGAACGCCAATCTTTCCCCTCCTGATCACCGCCTCTCCCGAACCCTGATTTCCCATGTTCCAGGCCTCCTGACCCTCGGCCCTGAGACCCCTGATCTCCAACCCCCCCACACCGTTTTCTGCCTCCGACCCGATTCCGACCCCATTCCGCCAAGTTCCCCCCCCTCAGCATGGCCGAAGATCAGAAGCATGGGACTAAACGTTGGGGAGCAGCCCCCTTAAATAGCAGATTAGGGGCTGCAACCTCTCACACCCCATGTAAATGTGGGGTGGTTTTATCACTGGACTAATAACCCAGAGAATGTGATTTCAAATCCCAAATTGGCCGTTTGAGAATTTGATTTTAATTTAATAAATCTGGAAATAAAAAGCCGGTCTCAGTAAAAGTGACCGTGAAGCTGTCCAATTGTCGTAAAAACCCAACTGGTTCACTAATGTCCTTTAGGGAAGGAAACCTGCCGTCCTTACCTGGTCTGGGCCTATATGTGACTCCAGTCCCACACCTATGTGGTTGACTCTTGACTACCCTCTGAAGAGGCCCCTCAGTTATATCAAACTGCCAGTGGTTCAAGATGAAGGCCCAATATCACCTTCTCCGGGCAACTAGGGATGGGAATAAATTATATAGAATTTACAGCACAGAAACAGGCCATTCGGCCCCACAGGTCTATGCTGGTGTTTATGCTCCGCACGAGCCTCCTCCCTCCCTACTTCATCTCACCTTATCAGCATATCCTTCTATTCCTTTCTCCCTCATGTGTTTATCGAGCTTCCCCTTAAATGTATCTACACTATTCACCTCAACTACTCCATGTGGGAGTGAGTTCCACATTCTCACCACTCTCTGGGATTTATTAGTGACTATTTATGACCCCTCGTTCTGGTCTCCCCCACAAGTGGAAACATCTTCTCTACATCTACCCTATCAAACCCCTTTCATAATTTTAAAGACCTCTATCAGGTCACCCCTCAGTCTTCTCTTTTCTAGAGAAAAGATTCCCAGCCTGTTCAATCTTTCCTGATAGGTAGAACCTCACAGTTCTGGTATCATCCTAGTAAATCGTTTTTGTACTTCCTCCATAGATAAATAAATGTCAGCTTTGCCCACATCCCAAGAATGAAGAAACCTCTCTCTCCAGTATTGAGTGTCTTGCCTGCATGGCGATCAATCCCTTCATAGACAGAATTCAGCCGACTCGACCTGTTGACTGGTTTTGGTTATTTGTTGGATTTGCTCGTTTACAGTCATAGAATCACACAGCACAGGAGGAGGCCATTCAGCCCACTGCACTTATGCCGGCTCTTTGAAAGAGCTATCCAATTAGTCCCATTCCCCTGCTCTTTCCCCATAGTCCTGTAAATTTTTTCCCTTCAAGTATTTATCCAATTCCCTTTTGAAAGTTATTATTGAATCTGCTTCCACCGCCCTTTCAGGCAGCGCATTCCAGATCAGAAAAACTCGCTGCGTAAAAAAAATTCTCCTCATCTCCCCTCTGGTTCTTTTGCCAATTTTCTTAAATCTGTGTCCTCTGATTAACGACCCTCCTGCCACTGGAAACAGTTTCTCCTGATCTACTCTATCAAATCTCCTCATCGTTTCAAACACCTCTATTGAGAATATAAGAAATAGGAGCAGGAGTAGGCCATTCGGCCCCTCGAGCCTGCTCCGCCATTCAATCAGATCATGGCTGATCTTCGACCTCAACTCCACTTTCCCGCCCTATCCCCATATCCCTTGATTCCCTTGGTGTCCAAAAATCTATCCATCTCAGTCTTGAATATATTCAATGACTCAGCATCCACAGCCCTCTGGGGTAGAGAATTCCAAATATTCACAACCCTTTGAGTGAAGAAATTTTTCCTCATCTCAGTCCTGAATGGCCGACCCTTTATCCTGCGACTATGCCCCCAGGTCTGGACTCACCAGCCAGGGGGAAACAGCCTCTCAGCATCAACCCTGTCAAGCCCCCTCAGAACCTTATATGTTTCAATGAGATCACCTCTCATTCTCCGAAACTCCAGAGAGTATAGGCCCATTCTACTCAATCTCTCCTCAAAGGACAACCCTCTTATCCCAGGAATCAATCTCCTCATAACCTTTACTGCTCTAAGGCGAACAATCCCAGCTTCTCTAAGTCTCTCCACATAACTGAAATCCCGAGTACCATTCTAGTAAAAAGTCCTGAGATTCTTTTAAATTTTGCCACGTGTAGCCCTGGCCGCCTGTACTCCCCCTGGGGCAAGACTAACCTGTCAGAAACAATTCACAGAGCCTGAGAATAGAAAGCTTTTTGCTTGCAGACGGCCGTTCAATACGTTTGAGTGGACAGGAGGGAGAATGGGCTTCATTGCATTCCAGTGTCGTAGCAACGGGACTTGCTTTCAGAGAGAGACGGAGTGAATTTACATTCTGATTGTTCTGCACCATCCCGTTTGGAAAAAAAAATAACTCACGTTCTGGGATTGGCTATTTCTAGTTTGTTTTTGTTCAAGGTTTCTTTTTATATCAAGTTAGTTCCCCTCGACTTTCACACACATTCTGTCAAGAGCTGTGTACAAGTCTGTACACTGATTCCCTTACCTGGTGCAGGAGACCCTGTGAGTAGATACACATTTAACGTGACTTGAAATTTAAAACATCTGTTTATCTGTAACTTTTCCATCTCCTTTTCACTCCTTTTATTTTTAACAGCTCCCCATTGTCTTGTTGCAGCGTTAAGTTCAATGTCCGATGTCCCCCTGCTTTGTCTCCACACTCTCTGCATTCATTCATTCATTCTGCCCATGTTTATTCAGGTTTTCATCCTAAACTTTCCACCCCCCCCCCCCCCCCCGCCCTGCCCGCCTGTTCTTTCACACTTTGCCTCCTGTTCCTCGCCTGCCTCCTGTTGCTCGGCTTGTGAGTTGCCTCACCTGGCTCGATTGGCCACTCTTGATGCGCGGGGCTTAAGCAGAGAGTGGCGGTCGGCTATTCGGCATTGTAAGGCATCACGGCGAGGGGGGTGGGGTGGGGGCCGGATGATCTGCCACGCCCCCCCACACACACTTTCCAGCAGGAGTCGCCCCAAAGCCTTTAGGAGTGAGAACCGTGTCTGATTCCCTCTCTCTCTCTCTCTGTGCCCTGGTTCCAGGTGCTGAGCTCAGGTAAGTCAGCACAGTCTGGGACGGGGGGGTGGGGGTCGATCTGTCAGGTGTCAGGCTGGGAATTTGCCCCCTTTTACTCCAGGTTTCTGACTGTGGGGGGGGGGGGGTGGTGAAGGGGGTGAATCTCACTGTGAACCAGGGGGCTGCCCCATCCAACTCTCTCGATACGCGCCTGCTTTACCTGTGGCTGATTTCACCTTTTTTGCATCGAATTACTGATCCTTTGCCCAGACTGATCTTTGATCTGCCGGGTGGGTTTTTTATTTTTGTGTGTGTGAGAAACTTTTGAAAACTGCTGTGTGAGACACGGATTGATTCATCTCCACCGACTCGGTCTGTGCTTTGGATTCGAAAAAGGTTGCGTTAATCAGGAGCATTTTTCAAAAACGTTGTTTAAAACATTCAGAAAGTTAAGATGAATCTTTCCATTTTCTACTTGTTTTGTTGCCAATGGTTTTACGTGTTTTGTGATTCTAACGCTGTGATTTATACATAATATAATGTCAAATACAGGATTTAAAGAGGTCCTGTCCTCTGAGTGGAAATAATTAAGGTTTGTTTTCACTTTTATTCTGAGAGGTGCAGGGACAGGCTGGACTGCGAGTCTTTTCATCTCTGCAGCGTTTGGGGAAATAAACGGAGCAGTTAATTTTGTAAACGTTGTTTCGATAACTCCAGCCCCCCGGATCGACTCTTAAGGAGAGGGGGGTGACCGCGATGTGTCTCCGGGACTGGGGGCTGACAGTCCCCCGCTGATCCTTTCTGTGCCTCCGGGATCTTTACTGAACCGGGAGGCAGTGATTGGTTTTGTAAATTAATGAGCTGCAGGGAGAGGCCACCGACCGTTGGGTTTGTTCCTACCTATTTGTCATATTAAAAAAATCCTGAGCAATGTTTGGTCGGTGAGAAGGCGAATTGAAATACAAACAGCCCTTCCCATCAGAACCCCCACCCAGTGTCCAGTCCTGGTCAGTTTCCCATCAGAACCCCCACCCAGTGTCCAGTCCTGGTCAGTCTCCCATCAGAACCCCCACCCAGTGTCCAGTCCTGGTCAGTCTCCCATCAGAACCCCCACCCAGTGTCCAGTCCTGGTCAGTCTCCCATCAGAACCCCCACCCAGTGTCCAGTCCTGGTCAGTCTCCCATCAGAACCCCCACCCAGTGTCGAGTCCTGGTCAGTTTCCCATCAGAACCCCCACCCAGTGTCCAGTCCTGGTCAGTCTCCCATCAGAACCCCCACCCAGTGTCCAGTCCTGGTCAGTCTCCCATCAGAACCCCCACCCAGTGTCCAGTCCTGGTCAGCTTTCCATCAGAACCCCCACCAGTGTCCACTCCTGGTCAGTTTCCCATCAAAACCCCCACCCAGTGTCCAGTCCTGGTCAGTTTCCCATCAGAACCCACCCAGTGTCCAGTCCTGGTCAGTTTCCCATCAGGACTTCACCCAGTTTCCAGTCCTGGTCAGTTTCCCATAAGAACCTCACCCAATGTCCAGTCCTGGTCAGTTTCCCATCAGGACCTCACCCAGTGTCCAGTCCTGGTCAGTTTCCCATCAGAACCTCACCCAGCGTCCAATCCTGGTCAATTTCCCATCAGGACCTCACCCAGTGTCCAGCCCTGGTCAGTTTCCCATCAGGACCTCACCCAGCGTCCAATCCTGGTCAATTTCCCATCAGGACCTCACCCAGTGTCCAGCCCTGGTCAGTTTCCCATCAGGACCTCACCCAGTGTCCAGTCCTGGTCAATTTCCCATCAGGGCCTTACCCAGTGTCCAGCCCTGGTCAGTTTCCCATCAGGACCTCACCCAGTGTCCCGTCCTGGTCAATTTCCCATCAGGGCCTCACCCAGTGTCCAGTGTCCAGTCCTGGTTAATTTCAGGCAGTGAAACTGAACCAGTGAAGACAAGTCAACAAACCATTGGACACTGGCTGTTAATCCCGAGCAGTGTGCGGTTTTCAGCCTTCGGCCCAGGTCATCTAGAAGGTGATTTGAGTCATTGATTCACTGACAAAATATGAAGGGATAAAGAGGTTGGCATTCTGCCCTGGATAGGGGTACAGCTCTCCCAAAGTCATCTGCAGAAAGCCCTTAACATTATGTCTTCCTGCTGCTGGACTGAGGGAGATGAGGATGAGTACAGATAGAGATTGAATGCTGCGTGTGGCCTGATGGTTCCTGATCTGCTGCGACCCTGGGAACGTTTGGTCGAGATAGGGAACTAGTTAGGGATAGACAACGTAGGCAGTGAGATTAACCAGTGTCTGGGCTGTTACTAGGTCTACCTTTGGGAGAGGGGGCCGAGAGACTGCAGCCTCTCCTCAGGAGATCAAATGGGTCAGGTAAAGAAAGACGGAACTTGCATTGATACAGTGCCTGTGACCACCTCAGGGCGTCCCAAAAGCACTTTACAGCCAATGAAGTACTTTTGAAGTGTAGTCACTGTTGTAAGGTAGGAAACGTGGCAGCCAATTTGCGCACAGCAAGATCCCACAAACAGCACCAAGATAGTGACCAGATAATCTGTTTTTAGTGACGTTGGTTGAGGGATAAATATTGGCCCAGGACACCTGGGAGAATTCCCCTGCTCTCCTTCGAAATAATGGCCGTGGGATCTTTTATGTCCACCTGAGAGGGCAGGTAATGACTTGCATTTATATCGAGTCTTTCACCACCTCAGGGCATCCCAAAGTGCTTGGAGACAAACATGGGAATGGGTTGTCTTGCATGCACCTGTCAGACACCCGGCTAATCAGAAATAAATCATCAGGGGCCACTGGGGAGAGATCGGACGGTATTGGCAGGTCCGCTGTATGGTACATTTGTGGTGAGTTTACAAACCCTGGTTTATTGTATTGTGTACCTTTGCTGGACTGAGAGTCAGAATCTTGTTTTTAGTGTATTTTTTGGGTCTGTAATGTTAATGCCACATGACTATTTCCCATTTGAAAAATTAAATGTGTCCATCCTAATACCTCAGGTACATCAAGCAGCCTAACGGTGTCTAATATGCTGCATTACAGAGTACTGGGTGGGAGGGTCTAGCAAGTCCCTGAACTCCATACCCCCGCCCCTCAAACTCTACCTCCTTTCTCCATCTTCTCCTCCTCTCCGTGTCTAATGGCACACGAGACAACCATTTCTTCCACTTTCCATCCAGCAGATTGGGTTTTATCCGTAATAAAGCCCCCTTTCTATGTGGACAAATCGTTAGCCTAACTCACAGCGCCCACCCCCCCCACCGACCAGGAGAACCCACTAGATGCGATGGAGGAGGTCACTCCTCTCCCATCGGACATGAGTGTCCTGCTGGATATCAATTCAGAGACCAGAACTCCCGTCTGTGCTCACTGGGCCTGCCTGGAGCGCAGCTCAATCCCACAACCTTCCTACTTGGAGGTGGGAATGCTGCCCATCGAGTCAAGATTCGCTCCTCTGGGTGCCAGCTGTGACTCAGTGGGTAGCACTTTCACCTCTGAGTCAGAAGGTCGTGGGTTCAAGTCCCCCTCCAGAGACTTGAGCCCATAATCAAGGCTGACACTCCCAGTGCCAGTACTGAGGGAGTGCTACACTGTCAGAGGTACCATCTTTTGAATGTGATGTTAAACTGAGGCCCCTGTCTGCCCTTTCAGATGGACATAAAAGATGCCACAGTCACCATTTTGAAGAGCAGGGGGAGTTCTCCCCAGTGTCCTGGGCCAATATTTAACCCTCAACCAACAACACTAAAAAACAGATTATCTGGTCATTTATCACATTGCTGTTTGTGGGATCTTGCTGTGCACAAATTGACTGCTGTGTTTCCTACATTACAACTACACTTCAAAAAGTACTTCATTGGCTGTAAAGTGTCATGAAAGGCGCTATAGAAATGCAAGGCCTTTTTTTTCTTTCTTTCCCTCCCTCCATCTCCAGTGTGTTAATATTAAGACTCATCACACCGACTCTCACTCAAGCTCGAGAAACGCTGTGTAATTCATTCACTTGTTGTGGCAAATTGGTTTTACTGGTGATTTGATGGTCAGAGCTGTGATTCATAATCCTTACGTGGTGACCCAGAAACAAATATCAGATTCCTGTGTTAGTGAGACACGGCAGTGACGTCAACTGGCTCTTTATTCTGCTTCTCAACCTTTTGTCTTCGATAAATGAATCGTAAAAACAAGCACCCCAAAAGTTCATGGCTACGATCCCCCTGTTCCCTCCAGCGCCAACCCCTGCCAGAATCTGGCATTTCCATGATGCCAGGGGGTGCCCGCAGCACCATGGGCACATCTTGGGCACGTGCCAGCCACACACTGCTGGAAAGTTCAAAGACTGTTGCGTTCCAAAAAAGGCTAATGGAATGTTGGCCTTTATCTCAGGAGGGGCTGGAATACAAAGGGGGAGGAAGTTATGTTCCAGTTGTACAGAGCTCTGGTCAGACCCCATCTGGAGAGACTGCGTCCAGTTCTGGGCACCGCACCTCAGGAAGGATATATTGGCCTTGGAGGGGGTGCAGCGCAGATTCACCAGAATGATACCGGGGCTAAAAGGGTTAAATTATGAGGACAGGTTGCACAGACTAGGCTTGTATTCCCTCGAGTATAGAAGATTAAGGGGTGATCTAATTGAGGTGTTTAAGATGATTAAAGGAATTTGATGGGGTAGATAGAGAGAAACTATTTCCTCTGGTGGGGGGAGTCCAGAACAAGGGGGCAGAACCTTAAAATTAGAGCCGGGCCGTTCAGAGGTGATGTCAGGAAGTATTTCCTCACACAAAGGGGAGTGGAAATCTGGAACTCTCTCCCCCAAAAAGCTGTGGATGCTGGGGGTCAATTGGAGCTTTGAAGACTGAGATCGATAGATTTTTGTTGGGTGAGGGTATCGAGGGATACGGAGCAAAGGCAGGTAAATGGAGTTGAGGTACAGAGCGGCCATGATCTAATTGAATGGCAGTATAGGCTGGAAGGGCTGAATGGCCTCCTCCTGTTCCTGTGATGGGGGGGCTGGGAGCCTCGAGGGGAGGGAAGAAGGTTGGATGGAGAAGTAAACAGAATACCTGGAATAAAAACGTAAAATGCTGGAAATACAGAGACGGTAAGTCAGTATCTGCGAAGAGAAAAAGGCACTGAAGACTTTACCGGGTATGCAGCCTTGGTCAGGACTGACCAGGATATTTATGGTCTGCTACCCAAACAGGGGTTGCCTTGCTGTTTGTCACAGCAGTTCCTGTGGGATCCTATCAGCCTCAGTTAGATGGAGTACTTTATTGCTCTCTCGTTCTATCCCAACCAGGTAAACACAGTCAGATATTGTTAAAACAATCAGGTGGATGTTTTGAAAACTGAGAAAACAGTCAAGGTACTTAGTGAATGAGCAGCTTACTGAGCACCAACCTCTGCCACTTCAGCCCGAGCTCCAGCTGACCCGAGATATCCTTGTACTGAGCTCTCCCCTCACCTCGTTTTACCCACAGTAAAACTCCAAATTAGAAAATCTCCATACAACTTTATACCCCTCAGCCCTTTTAATGAAAAGAGCCCCAGTTTCTCACTTTGTAATTAAAGCCTATCCTCCCTAGTTTCACCTCTACCCCTTCTCCATGACCTTGAGGTACTTCCTAAAGTAAGGAGCCCAATCTAGACACAAACTGCGATCTAACCAACGATATGTACATGTTTCACATCACCTCTTTGCTTTTGTAATCCGTGTCCCTGTTTATAAAATGTAGGGGCCCATATGCTTTTTTTAAAAAAGCTTTTTCAAACTCCACTTTTAAACATTTGTGTATCTCAACCCTTAGGTCTCTCTGCTCCTCGACTCCTTTTAAAGTTTAACCGTTTAGTGTATGTTTCCTCTCCTTATTCCTCTCCCTAAATTTATCGTCCGCCATTTCTCTGCAATTAAATTTCAGTCGAATTCTATCTGCTCAACCGACTTTGTCTACCGACTGTGTCTTTCTGAAGCTGATTACAATCTTCTTCACATCTAACTGCACTCACGATTTTTGTACAATCTGCAAGATATATGTATGTTTCCTGTCCTTTACTCATCTTCTTATCCCTGCTGCCAGACTCCCTGTAATACATATGCCGTAATTCTATCAACAAGCATTCTTGGTGGTACCTTATCCAACACCTTGTGAAAATCATATACACAACATCCACTGCATGTCCTTTTCCCATACACTCATTATTTCATCAAAGACTCTATTACATTTGTCAGACATGTCTTGCCTTTTACAAACCCATGCTGGTTGTCCTTATTCGAATGTCTTTCGAAGTGAATATTAATTTTAACCTATATTATGGTCTCTAGAAGCTTAAACACTGTTGACGTTGGGTTGATTGGTTGATAGTTGAGAAAGAAAAGAAAGACTTGCATTTCTATAGCACCTTTCACAACCTCAGGACGTCCCAAAGCATTTTACAGCCAATGAAGTATTTCTGAAGTGTAGTCACCGTTGTAATGTAGGAAATGCGGCAGCCAATCTGTGCACAGCAAGATCCCTCAAACAGCAATGTGATAATGACCAGATAATCTGTTTTTTAGTGATGTTGGTTGAGGGATTAATATAGGACGGGACATCGGGGAGAACTCCCCTGCTCTTCTTCAAAATAGTGCCTTGGGACCTTTTACATCCACCTGAGAGGGCAGACGGGGCCTCGGTTTAGCATCTCATCTGATAAGACGGCACCTCCCAACAGAGCAGCACTCCCTCAGTGCTGCACTGGGAGTGTCAGCCTGGATTATGGGTTCAAGTCTCTGTGAACCCACGACCTTCTGACTCAGAGATGAGAGTGCTACCCACTGAGCCACAGCTGAGAGTGCCAGTTACCAGGTTTATTGCTTTCTTAACAGGAGAGTTACAATGTCAACCCCCTGGCTCATCTTTCATATCCAGGGATATTTCAAGGATTGTGGCCTGAGCCTCTGCTATTTCCTCTCTGACTTGTCTCACCGTTCGAGCTGAGATGCCATCAGGGCCCAATGCCTTTTCCACTTTGAACTCCACAAATTAATTTTCAGTATTCCTTATCTGCCACTTTCCTATCTAATTGCTCCACCTGGCCCTCTTGCCCTGAGACTATATCATCAGTAACTGGACTCTTAATGAACACAGTGAGGGTAATTTTAAATCAAAAGCAAAATACTGTGGGTGCTGGAAATCTGAAATAAAAGCAGAAAATGCTGGAAAAGCTCAGCAAGTGAGGCAGCGTCTGTGGAGAAAGAAACAGAGTTAATGTTTCAGGTCGATGACCTTTCGTCAGTGGGGGTAATTTTAACGCTGTGCGATAGTGTAAAATGGGCAATAGTGAATCGACTGCCTGTTTTACATCTTTCCCCATTTTTACTTCCATTTACTATTGCATAAAGTTAAAATTACCCCCAGTGTGTGCTTTGATTTTACATAGAATAACATAGAATGTACAGCACAGAAACAGGCCATTCGGCCCAACTGGTCTATCCCGGTGTTTATGCTCCACACGAGCCTCCTCGCCTCCCTACTTCATCTCACCCTATCAGCATATCCTTCTATTCCTTTCTCCCTCATGTGTTTATCGAGTTTCCCCTTAAATGTATCTACACTATTCACCTCAACTACTCCTTGTGGGAGTGAGTTCCACATTCTCACCACTCTCTGGGGAAAGAAGTTTCTCCTGAATTCCCTATTGGATTTATTAGTGACCAGGGGAAGTAGTTTTCTATTGGTCTATCGTGATTTGCCCTGTTCTGCAGTCATGGTTCAGATTAAATATCCTGCGGACAGATGAGTTTCACACCGTGCGACATTTTATAAGACGTGATAGAATCATAGAAAGATTACAGCCATTCGGCCCATCGAGTCCATGCTGGCTCTATGCAGGAGCAATCCAGCTATTCCCTGTAGCTCTGAAATTTTTTCCTTTCAAGTACTTGTCCAGTTCCCTTTTGAAGGCCATGATTGAATCTACCTCCACCAACCCCTCGGGCAGTGCATTCCAGATCCTAACCACTCGCTGTGTGAAAAAGTTTTTCCTCATGTCACCTTTGGTTCTTTTGCTAATCGTCTTAAATCTATGTCCTCTGGTTATTGACCCCTCCGCCAATGGGAGCAGTTTCTCTCTATCTACTCTGTCTGGACCCTTCATGATTTTGAACACCTCGATCAAATCTCCTCTCAATCTTCTCTGTTCCAAGGAGAACAACCCCAGCTTTTCCAGTCTATCCACGTAACTAAAGTCCCTCATCCCAGGAATCATTCTAGTAAATCTTTTCTGCACCCTCTCTAAGGCCTTCACATCTTTCCTGAAGTGCGGTGCCCAGAACTGGACACAATACTCCAGTTGTGGCCGAACCAGTGTTTTATAAAGGTTCATCATGACTTCCATACTTTTGTACTCTATGCCTCTATTTATAAAGCCATATGCTTTTTTA